>NC_034610.1:24975744-24993266 GCF_900095145.1 Mus pahari | reverse complement strand
GCAGCGCTGTTCCTAACAGCCATGAAGGGAGAAGAACCTACTTACTTCCTAGTGGATGGTGGAACTGTAGATGGTGGAACTGTAGATGGTGGGACTGTAGATGGTGGGACTGTAGATGGTGGGACTGTAGATGGTGGGACTGTAGATGGTGGGACTGTAGATGGTGGGTCTGTAGATGGTGGGACTGTAGATGGTGGGTCTGTAGATGGTGGGACTGTATATTGGAATACTACACACCAACAAAAAAGGGGGTGGAGTCCTGGTGTGTGCTGCACGAGTGGAAACAAGGGTCCAGAACACTGTGCTCAGTGCCAGATGGAAAAGGCCACACCTATAATTCTGTAGACTGGGGACATCTAAGGAAATCTAATCTATAGAGACAGGAAGTAAGATTGTGCTCAGCAGGGTGGGGGTGAGGGCAGGGGTGGGGAAGGAAATGCCTAATGGCATAAAAATTGTGATGAGTATTATAGCTACTCTTGTTCCTTACTTATGTTCTTTCACCAACGTGTAACAGTACAGCCATGCACAGGAACCTTAAATGAACAGCTCGATTTACACAAACTTACATAATGCGCGCACACACACACACACACACACACACACACACTCACGCACACTCATGCACACCCCTGAATAATCAGGAGAGCTCCCACCATCTAAGAAAGCACTCCAGGCCAGCCCCACTCCCCACAGAGCAGGTCTGATTTCTGTCCCCACAGAGCATGCTCGCAGTGGGCCACTAGCCCAGTCTAGCCTCACAGGGCGCTTCATTTCCCTGGTTCCTTGGACATGTCTCCTTAACCTACCATTCCGCCCCTCCCCCGCCCGACACTGCCTCCCTCCCCTGATGCCCACTGAGGAGCTCCAGCTCTGGGCAGGAAGGACACAGAAGTGCTCTCTCTCTCTGGTAGGCACACTCATCCTGGGACCACAGTGGCCATCTGCTGTGTCACTGGGTGGGTCCTTCGGTCAACTCCCCTCTCCCCAGGAATGATCACAAATTCTGAGTCTTTCACAGGGCAGGGAGTCACAGGGAGTAGCAGGTTTAGGTGGAGAGGGATGCCCAGCCCAGCGTCCCAAGGGGCTGAGGTCGCAGCTCAACCCTTTTCTGGGTCTCCACTCCCCCTCTGGCAATTTCTCAGGCAGTCTCCTGAGCTTAGGGCTCCTCTCACACGCCAGGCTCTCTAGCCTCCTTTCCTAGCCAAATTCTCTCCCTCTCAACTCAACAAGCGCGTTTGTTTACCCATAGAGACTGAGAAATTGGGAAGGGAAGTTCCTTCATCTTGACTCGCTAACTCCGCCTCCTTTCTTTTGTGAGGTTTCTCCCTCAGTCAATCACTACCTTAGTTTTGGAGACAGGGTCTCTCTGAATGTAGGGCTCCCAGATTTAGCTAACCTCGGCCAGCAAGCCTAGTAGAACACCCTGTCCCTGCCTCCTACGCTGGGGTTGGCTTCCTCTCCTTCAAGATGGGTGCTAGATCCGAACTCGGGTCTTCATCCTTTCAGGACAAGCGCTTTATTGACAGAGCCTCGTGGTCCTCCAAACTTTAACTGGAGACACTGAAACCCAGTTGAGTTCCAAGGCCCACCAAGGGTGGCTTGTTTATCCCTGTATGGCCCAGACTCCCGCAAAGCCTTCCGAACGCGTGGCCAACACTCAATTAGTACATGTTGTTTTCAGATCTAATTAAAAGATGGCTTTGGGTGAGTGGAGGCTTCCTGGGGCTAGGGGGAGACCAGAAGCAGAAAGAGGAGTTATTTAAGGAGGCAGAAGAGAGCTGCAAGGTGACTGCAGCTGGCCCCGTGGGCTGTATCCTTAGAGTGAGCCAAGCATTGGGATTCCTCTCTCCCTGCCTCAGGGAGGCCAGTGGGTCAGGCAAAGGCTGGTGTCACTATCCGTCACATCGGGTGACAGCCGGAGGGAGCATAGGGCCCATTCTGGAGGACGCTTTCAATCAACATTGGTTCAGCTTATTCCCTCTGAATGACTCTGGGATGTAAATAAAATTAAGTTAATGTTACTGAGTTTGTCTCTAGCCGGGGTGATAATGGGCTGGAGCGATGCTGCTGCCCCTGAGGACGGCAGTTTGGACAAACAGCAGCCTGGTGGGCTTTTCGCCTCTTGGCATTGGGGGAAACAGCCGAGTACCAGACACGTACAACCTGCTACCTGCAGCCACATGTGCCTCAGGACAGCTAGGAACAGAGAACCAACACACAATGAGCTTCCTCCTCCTCTTCCTCTTCTCCTTCTTCTTCTTCTTCCTCCTCCTCTTCTTCCTCGTCCTCTTCTTCCTCCTCCTCCCCTTTTTTCTTCTCCTCCTTTTTTCCCTCTTCCTCTTCTTCCTCCTCCTTCTCCTCCTTCTTCTTTTGGGTTTTCGAGGCAGGATCTCTGCGCAGCCCTGGTTGTCCTGAAACTCAGAATGCTGCCTGTCTCTGCCTCCTGGGTGCTAAGACTGAATGTATACACTACCACCACCATGCAGGTTTCAACACAGAATCTTAAACTTACTTTAAAACACCATCAGATTTTTAAATGATTTTTATATATTTTGTAACTCAATTGCATGATTGTGTGTGTGTGTGTGTGTGTGTTTGGTTGTTGTTGTTGGCTGGTTGGTGGTTGGTTGGTTTGAATTTTTTATTTTTATTTATTTATTATTTTTTTTTTTTTTGGTTTTTCGAGACAGGGTTTCTCTGTGTAGTCCTGGCTGTCCTGGAACTCACTCTGTAGACCAGGCTGGCCTCGAACTCAGAAATCTGCCTGCCTCTGCCTCCCGAGTGCTGGGATTAAAGGCAAAGGCGTGTGCCACCACGCCCGGCTTGGTTTGAGTTTTTTAGGGTCGGGTTTCCATCTTTACAACAGCTATGGCTGTTCTGAAACTCACTATGTAGACCATGGTGGCCTTGAACTCAGAAAGATCCACCTGTCTCTGCCTCCCTCCTAAGTGCTGGGATTATTGGCATGAGTGGATCTACTTGGAGCTGACACTGTCTGCCACATTGTCAAATGGGTGGACATGCCTGATAGCCATCAGTTGTGGGGGCTGGGAAGTTGTATCACTACCAGTCTCCCTCTGTGTCTGACTTACCCTATATGGGTGACCTATCTACTCTCCACGGACACCTCATGACCCTGAAGGCAGGGCCCACTTTGAAGAACTGGGTTATATAATTGATGGTCATGGCACACGGCTTTGGGCCTCGGTCTCTGTTTCCTGGTCCACAGAGATGTGCACAAGCTCAAGTTCTCTTTACTACAAGTGCTGAAGGTCACACACCAGACTCTCCCTACCCGACAGACTGTGCCCTCTAAACCCAAAGCCAAAAATAAGCCCTTCCTCCCTTAAAGTGCTCCTTCTTCTTGTTCTTGTTCTTCCTCTTTTTCTTCTTTTTTGGTTTTCGAGGCAGGGTTTCTCTGTACAGCCCTGGCTGTCCTGGAACTCACTGTGTAGACCAGGCTGGCCTCGAACTTAGAAATCTGCCTGCCTCTGCCTCCCAAGTGCTGGGATTAAAGGCATATGCCACCACTGCCCGGCTAAATTGCTTCTTTTAGTTTCTTAAGACTTATTTTTATTTTTCTGCATGTCTCCATGTGTACCATGTGTATAGGTGTCCACAGAGGCCAGAAGAGGGAGTCAGATCCCCTGGTGCTGGAGTTATAGGGTAGTTTGTGAGCCACCCTCATCCCCTCCCCTCCCTGCCCCTCAATGTCAGTGCTGGGATCTGAACTCATGATACACACACACACACACACACACACACACACACACGGCAGGGGAGGGAAGAGACACACACAGACACAGACACACAGGCACAGACACAGACACAGACACAGACATAGACACAGAGAGATCTATCCCTGTTTTGATGGGATTACATCATATCTCAATAGACTGTGATTCTCTCTGCCCACAGGATGCTGCCCTCTGACTCTGTCTTTCTAAACCTAAGGTCGAGAGACAGAAGGAAAGAAAGAAGGAAGGAAGGAAGGAAGGAAGGAAGGAAGGAAGGAAGGAAGAAGGCAGTCCTCAGGATTTCTTTCCAGGCAGAGCTGCCTCAGTTAGAGGCCTCAATAGATTATGATTCCCCAGATAGGAAGACAATTCAGTCACTCTAGGGAGAGATGCCATTAACAAAGACATTCCGGAGAGGAGGCAATTTTCCAATAGAAACATCCTCCACTCCTGGAATTTGCCCTGATGAGAGGAGAGGGCCAAGGCCCCGCCCCCATGCCCTCTCACCTCTCCCTTCAGCCATCTCCGTTTACAGAAGGAGCTGTGGGAAAATAATCCTGTGATTTTTAAACTCTATTTATAAATCTCTTCAAGCTTTCATGTGGCCCAGAAGAAAGCCTGACCGGAACATTCCAGATCACAGAGGAAATCAAAGGGTGTGCTTACAACCACGGACAAAGCCTGAGGACAGAAGTCTCCTGGGACCGTGGGGTGGGCTCGTGGATTTGAAATCACACACACACAAAATTAAATTAAATTAAATTAAAGTCACACCTCACCTCCGGTCCTGGAAGTCCCACCAATCTGATTGGTGTGCATGCCTAAGTCTGTCCCTGGCAGGATTTCTGACTTTTGGAGCCAGTTGAAAAAAACACGATCTTAAAGTACATCTGCAACCTGAAGAATGCCCATTGGCAGCGACCTTCGGTCTGCCAATGTTTGAGGCGTCGTCGTCCGTGGGCTTAGTGGGTGCGATCTGACAGCTAATGCTCTGAGACCCTAGACTCAGTTCTCCTCACTAGAGCATCTTTGGGCGGATACTGACAGGCACAGATGGGTGAGGGCTGCCTGCAGTTTCTCACTGCTCTTCTCTGTCAGTGATGTTTCTCAGCGCAGCCTGACCCAACCAGGTACTGTGGAGGGTGTTAGCATTCTGTCTAAACTCCACCCCACAGTTACCTGGCAACAGCCAGGTATGCTCCTCCCCACAGTTACCTGGCAACAGCCAGGTAGGCCTGACCCACTATAAACGGGGCTGCTTGCCAACTCCTCCCTCTTTTTGCTTCTCTCTTGTTCTCTTGCTCTCCTGCGCTCTTGTTCTTCCTCTCCCCTTCCCATTCCATCCCCCTCTCTCTCCATGTCCATGGCAAGCCTCTACTTCTCTCCTCTCTCCTCTCTGCCTTTCTCTGCCTCTACAACCCTCTTAACTCCCCTCCCCGTGTCCTGAATAAACTCTATTCTATACTACATCATCTCGTGGCTGGTCCCTCAGGGAGAAGGGATGCCTTGGCATGGGCCCGCTGAGACACCCCCTCCCCCCACACCTCACCACACCTCCATAGAACATAACACACACACCTTTTTTTTTTTTTTTTAAAGATTTATTTATTTATTATATATAAGTACACTGAAGCTGTCCTCAGACACTCCAGAAGATTGCGTCAGATCTTGTTACGGATGGTTGTGAGCCACCATGTGGTTGCTGGGATTTGAACTCCAGACCTTCGGAAGAGCAGTCGGGTGCTCTTACCCACTGAGCCATCTCACCAGCCCACACACACCCTTTTTAATGATATATTTATTTTTATTTATATGAATACACTGTAGCTATCTTCAGACACACCAGAAGAGGGCATCAGATCCCATTACAGACGTTTGAGAGTCACCATGTGGTTGCTGGGAATTGAGCTCAGAACTTCTGGAAGAGCAGTCAATGTTCTTAACTGCTGAACCATCTCTCCAGCCCCACCCCCTCTCTCTTTCTCTTTTTTATAAACACATCAAAGGGGGGACTTGTCTAGCCCACACTGTGTGTCACCAGGCTAAGAGTCGATGGACGCCCTAGAGATCCATCCTCTTCTCTGTGAATCTCTATGTGTAAGATTCGCAGCAGAGGCCCCGGCAGATGCCAGATGCCTGCTTGTCCTCCCTGCCACAGCCCTCCGCTCAGGGCTCAGCCTGGCACATAGGGACGCTTCCTGGGCTCTGGGCTTCCAACACAAAGTCCAGGAGTTCCAGAAGTGGCTGGGAATGAGAGCTGGAAAGAAAGAGCCCTAGATGGCTTTCTAGAGCCTTCTGTAGAGTTATACCTTTGGTGTGCGATGGCTGCAAAGAGCAGCCTCCTTGGTAGTGTATGGAGCCTATTGTCTATATGGGTTGCCTCAAGAGACCTTGGCGACAGTTTTCTGGCAGTTGACAATCAAGTCTCTGATCACAGTGCAGCCCTGATCTAGGCTCCAGACAGGGATGTGTGTGGCCTTTGGGAGGACCCAGGGCACAGTGGCCAGGTCATCATGTCCATCCGCACCAAGCTGCAGAATAAGGAACATGTGACTGAGGCTCTGCGCAGAGCCAAATTCAAGATCCCTGGTTGCCAGAAGATTCACATCTCAAAGAAGTGGGGCTTCACTGAGTTTAATGCAGATGAATTTGAAGACAGGGTTGCTGCGAATCAACTCATTCTGGATGGCTGTAGTGTCAAATATGTCCCCAGTTGTGATCCTCTGGACAAGTGGAGAGCCCTACATTCCTGAAGGCTTCCACAGTGCCAAATATACCCTACCAAATCATGTTCAATAAAAAAATCTCTCATCAAGTCTGCTTAAAAAAAAAAAAAAGTCATTCAGGACAAACAGGATGAAATAAGACTCTCTGTCCATGACGCTAATCTCTCACCCTGTCTCTCCATACCCAAGGATGAAGGGCCTTCCCTCCAGCATGCAGCTGTACCACCACACGGATAGGGCTGAGCCTGACTGCTGAGCCAGCATCCCTTCTTTAGCTCTGATGGATGATAAATGATTGGACGTAGTGTGTGTGTGTGTGTGTGTGTGTGTGTGTGTGTGTGTGCGCACGCACGCACACACGCATATGCACATGAATGCACACACTAAACAGATGGGGGAGATGAGGCAGACATAAACAGGATGGAAACAGGAGGCAAAGCGAAAGAAAGACATAGGAAAACTGGATAAGGGAACTGGAGAGATGGCTCAGAAATTGAGATCATTGGCTGCTCTTCCAGAAGATGGGGGTTCAATTCCCTGAACGCACATGATGGTCCACAACTGATGCCTTCCTCTGGCCTCTGAGGGAACCAGGACCACAAGCAGTGCACAGATATACGTGCAGGCAAAACACCCACCCATACACGGAAAAACAAAAAAATCAATAACAAGGAAAAAAAAGGCCCACGGAGACAGGAAGACAGAAGAGGTTAGGAGGGGATCTGAATAAAATGAGATTCTCACCAAGACCTGGGAGAGCCGGAAGAGCCACTGAGGTTGGGGCTTATCCCCTCCCCATGCCTTGGTCCCCACACCTGTAACATAGGGATGAAACTGGGACTTAACCTTACAGGGGTGTTGTAGTGGCTTGGTCTAGTGCTGCTGTGGGTTCAAATACTAAATTCTGTATGCCAAGATCTGGTTGCTCCAAGACAAGGAGATCCTCATGTCTGTCAGCTTTTGCTGCACAAACCTTGCTCCCCAAACTTATCCCTGATTGGCTAATAAAGATGCCTACAGGCTGGGCCGAGCAGAAGGGAAAGGGCAGAGTGATGCAGGGACCATGCACGGGGAGGGGAGAAAGTACAGAGAAGAAGGCAGTCATCGTGGGCTAGGTGGGTCGTAAGTGCACAACCATCAGGATCGGCTTGTTGGAATGGGAGTGGCCCAGGTAGAACTCGGCAAGTGATATTTCCGGGTTATTGACCCAGAAGTAGATAAAATAGCACAGAGCGTTGATATCTGCCCAGCTCAAGTGCTTTTAAGGAGCATTATAAACATAAAGGTTTTTGTGTCTTTTATTTGGAAACTAAATGATCTAAGATGGGGTAGAATCCCCCAAATAATATTGATCACAACAAATATTAATAATTTTGATCATAATATTATGTGGATCAAACAAGTTAATATACCTCCAAGTATTTAAAGCTATGCCTGGCTGTCTTAGTTCACTAAACATAAGTATTATTATTACCGCTATATATTTGTGTGTGTTCATGTGTTGTGTACACAGGAATGTATAGTTGCATGTACTTTTTTTTTTTTTTTTTTTTTGGTTTTTCGAGACAGGGTTTCTCTGTATAGCCCTGGCTGTCCTGGAACTCACTTTGTAGACCAGGCTGGCCTCAAACTCAGAAATCCGCCTGCCTCTGCCTCCTGAGTTCTGGGATTAAAGGCATGCGCCACCACACCCAGCTGCGTGTACTTTTTGAGAAAGCGTTGGACATATTTCACTAGACTGGCTAGCCAGCAAGCCCCAGGAATCCTCTGGTCTCCACGTCCCTGGCTCTGGAGTTTCAGGTCCACGCTGCTGAGCCAGCTTTTTACCTAAACCTTTGACATCTGAACTCAGGTTTTTCCTACTTGCCAGTGCTTACTGCTGAGAATAAAACAGCTTCCCGAAGGAAAGATACTCCTTGGCTCATGGTTTCAGATAAATTTCAATCCACGGCCACAGGAAAAGCAGGGCAGACTGTTTAAGTCCGGGGCCACCGGAATTGGCGGATGGTAGTGTTGGCTTCCCAGAAAATCAGGAAACAGAATATGGCTGGAATTGGGACAGGATATAAACTTTCAAGTCCCGCCCCTTGGGACCCACTTCTTCCAGCCTGGCTACGCCTCCAAATGCTCCTCCTACGGGAGAGCAGGAGTTCACAATAGGAGCTCGTGGAGGGTGCTGTAGATTGAAAACAGGAACACCAGCCTTTGAGGGACATGACACAGTGGGAAGAAAGACAAGCTTCATTTGCTCCCACTGTCCTGTCTTTCTGGGGGCCCCCAAGTCCTCTCTGTTAACCACACCCGCTGCTAAACTTCTCAGAACCTCCCTTTGTCTGGAGACACTTTATTCCTAAATACTCCCATAGTCCCTCTGCCCTCCATTACGTCATTCTGCTAGACGACCGGCTCAGAAAGACATGTCTAAAGTAACTAATGGGTCCGAAGGTGTGTGGTGCGAGAGATAAGGTTGGAGAGAGTTTGAATTTAGTGATAGGGTCCTTGAATTAAGACTGGGGATGTTGTATGGGCTTTGCTCTGAAATAAATGGGGAGCCAAGGATGGTGTTAGAGAAAGAGAACAGCGTGGTCTGAGCTAAGCATGCATAAATTGGCTCTCTGGGACTAGTAAGTGCAGAATCGCATTCTAAGCTCTACTCGGTCATTCACTGAGTAAATGCTGGTGAGATCGGGTCTCAAGCGCTTTCCCAGAAGCAGGCTTGACTGAGGAAGTAAGGCACGCGGCTTGGAAGGCGTTGGCCTAAGGATGTCTGGTTGTGATGTGAGGGTGACTTAGGCCCTCTAGCAGTTGACCAGGCTTTTCACATTGTCAGGCATTTTTCTGCAATTTAGCCCCAGGCTTAGAACAATACACACCCAAGCTATAGCAAGTGTGTATGTGTAAGTGTGTGTGATTGATGTGTCATATGAGTCGGAGCCAAGACTCCCACACACTGGGATATGTGACAGAGGTACGGGTGATAGCATGGGGCAGAAATGAACACCAAAGGAGTCTGACATCCCAATTCAAATCCTGGCTTCTAAACGCGCAACCTAAGTCACGAGACATTCCTTGGATGCAATGTGAATAGAATGCTGGGAAGACAAGATGAGATGATACGGGCTGGAGAGATGGCTCAGCGGCTAAGAACACTGACTGCTCTTCCAGAGGTCCTGAGTTCAATTCCCAGCAACCATGTGGTGGCTCTGTAATGGGACACCTCTTCCGGTGTGTCTGAAGACAGCATATATATGAAAGAGGGATCGAGAGAGGGAGGGAGAATACATTGCAGCTTGGAAGAGCAGCCAGCAGCCGCAGCCTGAATCCTTAGCACATGGGTCTTCCCATCACGGCATCAATCCAGTAGGACAGTGGACTAAAGGAGAAGGGCTTGGCTGGTTCCTCCAGGTGACTGAGTAGCTCTCTTCCTACTGCCCACATGCCTAGAGGCAGGTAAGCTTCAGTTGTCTCCAAGCCTTCTCCAAGACTCACTTTTTGTTTCACTGTAGTGGGGATTGTATTAGGGGTGGCAGCTGCCCAGAGCTAAGACAATAAAGGTTTTAGCCAGCAGTTTGATATTGGGAGAGATGGGAAGGGAAGGGAAGGGAGGGGAGGGGAGAGGGAGAGGAGGATGGGAAGGGAGAAGAGGAAGAACACAAGACTATAAGGAGTTTGAGTCAGACTTAATGGAGGCTGGTCTTATCTGTAATCTAAATTCATTGAGGCAAAGATCTTATCGGTTGGGGCCGGGCTGCTTTGGCAGCTGTACAAACCACAAGCCAAAATGTGCCTCTGTCTTAAGTATAATAAAGTTCTTGCGGTGGGTGTGGCTCAGGGGCGTGGGCCTTTCCCAACACGTGCAGCCACAGCTGCTATCCTCTCCCTGAGGGGAAGGCATGAACAAAGAACTAGCTAATAGTAGCCAGGTGTGGTGGTACTTGCCTTTAATCTCGCACCTGAGAGGCGGAGACCAGAGGAGCTCTGAGTCTGAGGCCAGCCTGGTTGACACAGCAAGTTCCAAGCCAGCCGGGCTACATAGTGAAACTTTGTCTCAAATGGATACATACAGCTGTTTCTTTCTAGAGTTAGTTCCTGTTGTTTGCATGCAGGTATTTACACACACACACACACACACACACACACTGTTTTGCATGCATGTGGTCTGATTCATATCCCACTCCAACAATCACACAGACACACACAGACATAGACGCCCACACATACATAGACACACAGAGATAGATACACACTGCGACACATACATAGACACACATGTGTCTTGCTTTAGACGCCCACCATTCGTCAAGGTCTGGCAGGGACACCAGCAGCAAGCTAAGCCTTCACCTCTGCAATGCAATTCTCCTACTTAGGCCTCAGCCTTGTCGGCCTCTTGAGGTTCTGCACCAGAAAACCATGCCTGAGGGCCTTACATTGGGGGGAGGCGTTCTTGACTGCCTTTCCTTTGTGCTAACTCCATCTGCAGTTCCCAGACTCAGTTCCCGGTGTCTCCTGCACCACTGGGCTTCACTGGGTCCTCCCTCTCCACCTAAGTCTGAATGGGAGCCTCTCCTCTGTGCTTTGGTGACACCTCCTTCTCATTGTTGCCCCACCCAGTTGGCCCTTAGGGCATCGGGTAGCAGTCAGTCTGGACACAGTCCAGGAACAGGAGAACAGTGGAGCTGGTAGCTCTACTTGTGCTTACAGAGCTGAACTCTTCAGTGTCTCTCTTGGTTATCTCTCTCTCTCTCTCTCTCTCTCTCTCTCTCTCTCTCTCTCTCTCGTATATTATATATAAATATATATGTAAAAATTTGCAGTAGACATTATTATCCCTATTGTACCCATCAGGGCAGGGAGACATAGGGTTTGTATTAGAATAGGTTAGACCCCCACCCAAACCCCCAAGAGATTTCTCACTTATGTGAAAGGCCAGAGATGAGACATCTGGACTGGTATGACAGATCTGAAATGTTAAGTCCTCAGGGTTCACTTCTCCACTAGCCCTATACTATGTCCTTGTTCTGTGTCCAAAATAATGGCTAAGGCTCCACCCATCATACATGTAGACTAGGTGACTGAATGGAGGCAGAGATATTAAGGAGACACAAGGTTGGGGAGTCAGCTCAGGAGCTGAAATGATGCTGTGGCAAGCACGGAGAACTGAGTTTGGATCCCTAGTACCCACATAAAAGCCAGGCATGTCAACAAGCCCCTGTAACCCCAGGGCCAGCCAGTCAGCCAGATCCAGTGAAAACTGGGCCTTAAAACTAACAGGGGTGGTGGTGGTGGTGGTGGTGGTGGTGGTGGTGGTGGTGAAGATATGGCTCAGTGGTTAAGAGCACTGGAGGCTCTTCCAGAGGTCTTCAGTTCAAATCCCAGCACCCACATGGTGGTTCAAAAGTATTTGTAACTCAATTTCTAGGAAGATCTGACACCCTTACACAGATACACGTGTAGGCAAAATACCAGTGCACGTGAAATAAAAAATAAATTAAAAAGCTAATGTGGAGCCCAGGGTGGTAACACATGCCTTTATTGCCAGCATTTGGGAAGCAAAGAAAGGCAGAGCTTTGTGAGTTCAAGACCAACCTGGTCTACAGAGTGAGTTTCAAGGCAGCCAGAACTACACAGAGCAGCACGGTCTCAAAATAAACAAACACAAAACGTATCCCCACAAATGGTATGGAAAACAATAGAGATACCAGAGGTAGACCTCTGGTCTCCATGCATGTACTGGAAAACATACTCACAGATAGACATGTACACGAATGCATACAACACACACACACACACACACACACACACACTCCATATGGCCACGTGCAGAGATGAGCATCAGAGAATCAGAGATTCAATTGTTGCAGAAGAGCTACCACAGACGAGGTACAGTAGCCAGTAGCCCATAACTGCAGCCCAAACCAGGATTGGAATGCTGAGTCAGGAGGATTGCCACAAGTTGGAGCTCGGCCTGGGCTACATAGTCATTCTGTCTCAAAAATAAATAAAATTAAAAAGAAGACAGGCAACAGTAGCAGCCTTTGCGTAGAGGGTACCGCAGAGGGCACCGCAGAGGGTGCCGCAGAGGGGACCGCAGAGGGTACCAGGGAGCCACTTGAGGTCTCTTCGCAGAGTGGGCATCAGAGCCCAAAGTCAGCAGAACTTCCTTCTGAGAACCCCGAATCAGAAGGACAAGGATACGTCAGGTAAGTTAGAATACCGTCGGAGCTGCGGATAAGGGGAGCCCTGAGTGATGGAGACTCCTGAGAGAGTTTGAGAGGTCAAATCCCAAGGTGTCAGTCACGACATCTGGACTGGTGTTCCTTCTTCCGAGACAGTCTTGGCGAACGGATATCGCAGTCCCAGAAAGGGACTGGGCTGGAGGAGGAGGGATGCAGAGGTCAAGGAGGAGAGGAGCTGGGGGGGGGGGGGATGTTCACGCATAGCCTTGGGTACCACTCCAGGTAGCACTCTTTGGGCCAGGCAGGGGGATTAGCAAATACACAGAGCATACCATGCTGGACTGGGTTGCAGAGCAAACTGTGCTGGACTGGGTTCCGGGAATTAAGCCTCAATCACTTTCAAGCAAAGGCTTGAGCGTCCAAGCCTTTGCAATTGGGCAAGACTCTGTTCTCCCTGGGGAGTCCCCCAGTCAGAAGGAGGGGTGGGGGACAGAGGTCAAGTTGCTTGCTGCAAGCAGATGGTTGTGATGGGAGGTGGGAGCTGGGGTCTTACTGGGGGTGGGAAAATGGGGGGGGGCTAGGTTCTCTGGAGCACACACCACACTCTTCTAGCTGTGTGGCTTTGGATTCATCGATCAATATCCCTGATGCTCAGTACCATCTATTTTGAGGTGTGATGGAGATTATTGACAAGTCAAGGCAAAACACCAAAGGCAGTGGAGAGCCTGTGTCGACCTCTGACCTCACACGGGGACAGCTCTGATATGACAGTGGGCTGTGATCCAGGTGAGGGACAGACCCAGGCAAGGTTAGGAAGCCTGCCTAGCACATTTCAGCATCCCTTAAATCAGGTATGGCGGCACACACCTGCAACCCCAGCACTGAGGAAGTCAAAGCAGGAGGATGAGAAGTTCAAAGCCATCCCCAGTCACAAAGAGGATGGAGGCCAGCCTGGACTACTTGAATCCATCGAAACAAACAAACAAGAAAGCAAAACAAAGCCTGAGTAATCAAATAAATAAAAAGATGCCCCTGCCTCAAAAATGCAGGTTGTGAGCATATCCAAGTACTAGCCTGTGTTCTAAGAGAGTACTAAGCTTAGAGAGTGCTTGGGCTGGAACCCTGGGCTTTGTGCATGCTAGGCAAAGCCTCAATCACCGGAGCTACAGTCTCCAGCCCCTGGCTGACCTGATGATAGGGGAAGAAGCTGACTTAAGACTTTCAGGAGATCAATAGTAGATAGATGGAGCAAGTATGCTCGCCTGATTTAGGGATCTCTCTGTAAATGAGAGATTCTAGTCCTGATTTTAGGCAGAGCGTATTTCAGATCTAGTGGAGGCCCAGAGCTCCTGGGAGGCCCAGCATCAGCACCCCCTCAGTTTAGTCCAGGGCTCTTCCCAGCTTAGGAACATCCAGATGGCCCGGCCGCTGGGCCTGGCTCCCTCTCGCCCCCCTGTGGTCACAATTGAAACAGTCCAGAGGCCTTGCTGCCAGCACCGGCAGTTCAGCAGATGGATATGCCCGGGCGGCCCCTCTTCTCTGGAACCCTCTGCTATGGAGGACACCACAACTGATGAGTCACCCCCAGACAGGAGAGAGCTGCAGAAGAAACCCCGTCGCCAGGAGGCGGGAAGAAACTCCAGATTGTTTCCCGGCCTGGTTTCGAGGCAGTCCCCACAAACTTGGGCTTTCCTGGGAACAGAGGGAGGGAGGTGGCCTGAGATGTGCATTCTGGCGACGGCTCCTGTCCTGTTATTCCACCTCCACCCCAGATCTCCTTTAGGCACAAGCCACTAGGACCAGCTTGTACTCAAGGTGACCAGTCACCTTCTCCCTGCTCCCTGATGCCAATCTGTGACCGGTTTCATCAGATATGAGGCAGAGAACACCCTTTCCATCCCAGAGAACAACACCCAGTGGGGTATTATTGGCAAGCTTCTCCATCCCAGGGAATTATACCTGGATGTCAGCCTGAAATAAGTTTGGGGTCTTGCTTGTTTGTCCGTTTGTTTTGCATTTGTGTGTGTGTGTGTGTGTGTGTGTGTGTGTGTGTGTGTGTTAGAGAACACCATCTGAGAGTTGGTTCTCTCCTTCCACCATGTGGACCCTGAGTCATGAGGGTTGGCAGCAAGTCCCTTTAACCACTAGAGTCTCTTATCCACTGAGTCTTCTGAAACAAGGTTCCTAAAGGCAGTTTTGGGTGGGAGCCCTTCTGTGTGTCTGGTCCTTCTTGTATTCACTCATTGAACACATTAATTGCTGTCCAATTGTATGTTAAGTATGAGGCTGTGGCACGGGTATAGAGACACAAAGTCATTGTCACAGACCCTAATCTGGCACTGAGTAATGTGGTTTGTTTTTTTTTTTTTTTCCTCCTGAACCCCTCCTTTCAAAAGCTGTTTCCAGAGTGTCTCTGCTGCTAGCTGTGTGACCTTGGGCAGAAAACAAACAAGGAAAAACCAACACGGTTGCAGGTGTGGCACGCTATGCCGCGTGATTTATGTCTGTTAGGCTATTCTGACGGTGCCCAGAGGTAAGCCGTACTCTTCCCAGATTCCAAGGTAAGGAAATGTAGCCTCAGAGAGCTTCAGCTGCTGGAGCCCAAAGAACTGGCAGGCAGAGGAACCACAGTTTGGACTCAGAGCCACCAGCCCTCCCAAGGCCGAGTCTTCATCTGCAGGATAAATGGTTTCACATCTAAAATCCTGGCTTCCTCCTGTCTTCTCCTGTTCCAGCGATAAAAAGCAACTTAAGGGAGAAAGGATTTATCAGGGTTTATTGTAACTCACAGGAAGCTCACACTTCCTGGTCACAGCCCATCAGGGTGGGTCTGGACATCAAGAGCTGATGCATCTTGACCACAAAGCATCAGCAGCTAGAAGCAAGTGATGGATGCATGTGTGCTCAGCTCTTCTGAATCCCCAACGCCACAGTCCAAGATCCCCTACCCAGGGAAGGCTCCCTCTTGAAATTGAGATGGCTCTTTGCATATCGATTCATAAAACCAAGATAATTCTCTACAGGTGTGCCCAGAGGCCCAACTTATAGCTGATCCCAATTCTCTCAGGCTGACAATTAGTTCTAACCCTCAAAACAGCCTAGCAGTATTTAAAAAAAAAAAAAACAAACCAAAAAGAAAAGACATACCCCAAACCTCTTCGCATCCTCTGCTGCAGCTTCCAGACACAGACATCAGCACGGAGACACAAGGCCATGGTCGGGGACTCAGGAGATCAGCAGGGGGCCAGAGGCCAGACCTGAGGCTGCTCTCTTCTCCCACAGGCGATGGGGTAATCTCAGCCCAGCATGGAGCAGTCCACAGGAAGAGGTGGAAAGTGGTCTGCTGTTGCGTTTAAAAGTCAAGTATGTGTCTGAAAATAATGTTAATGGATCCCTCAGACGACAGATACATGGGTATTTTCAGCGGCTTTGCTAATAATGGCCAACCCTGGATGTGATGCTGCAGGCCCAGAATCTCAGGATCACTTGAGATCTGGAGGATGGGTAGCCTGAGCTAAGGGAGACCCTATCCTCCAAAACAAGTGGGGGAGGGGTTTGAGGATGTAGCTCAGTGGGAGGGCCCTTAGTGCAATCCTCAACAATGAGGGAAAAAAAATAGCAACAACTTTAAGCAACACAATGTCCAACAACACATGGAGCAATTAACTTGTGATATACACAGTCGGTTCTATTTCTTTCTTTTCTCTTTTCTTTCTTTTTTTTTGGGGGGGTTGTTTTGGTTTGGTTTTGGTTTTGGTGGAGCTAGAGGTTGAACATGCTAAGCAAGTCATTTACTGTTCAGCTACACCCCCAACTCCCAATACACACTTTTATTTCTACACTGAAATTCTACGCAGTAATGAAAAGGAACTGCTCTAAGTGTCTACAACTGGAGAGATGCATCTCACAGGTACGAGGCTGAGTCAAGGCATCAGGCAAAACAGAAACCACATCCTGTACGATTCCATTTACATGAAGTTCAAGGGCAGACAACAGCACTCTAAGAACTATGTATCGCTGTGGCCACTTTTGACTCTCTCTCTCTCTCTCTCTCTCTCTCTCTCTCTCTCTCTCTCTCTGTGTGTGTGTGTGTGTGTTGGTGATGGTGGAGCTGTGGTGTGGGGAAGGATATTCCTGGTTCGAGGCACTGGGATGTGCAACTATTTTATATTCTGTTGTTGTTATTTGAGACAGGTTCTCAGTATGTAGTCCTCTCTCTCTCTCTGTAGACCAGACTAGCCTCAGACTCACAGAGATCTGCCTGTCTCTGCCTCCCGAGTGCTGAGTTTAAAGGCATGCATCACCACACAGGGTGAATACTTTGTATCTTGATCTGAGTGGTAGCTGTGTGAATGTTTGCCATGAGAGAATTCCCTGGGCTGGACACTTGAGCTTAGGCACATTAATTCATAGATACATAGATAGATTAATACATAGGTATGTAGAGCTAATACATAGATCTTGGATGTTAATAGAAGTATAATGAGAATGGGCCCAGGGTGTCACAAACCTTTTACCATTTTCCCAATTGTCTTAAGCATTTCCCAAGCCATGGGCTTTTCCTAAGGGAAATCCTGGTCTACACAGTGAGTTCCAGGCCAGCCAAAGCTTCATAGTGAAACTCTGTCTCAAAAATGAAGCAAAATGAACGAATCTAAAAAACAGTTTTTCGGAAGATTTTGTTTTGAACTGTGTGTATTTGGATATACAAATTCAGTGCCCATGAAGTCCATAAGTCATTGGATCCCCTAGAATTGGAGTTACAGACAGCTTGCAAACCACTCTAAGGGGGCACTGAGGACAGAGCTAGGGCCCTCCTAACCACTGAGCCATATATGCCTAGATGTAAGAAGTTATTTTTTATGTGTGTTTTTTTTTTT
>NC_034610.1:24963936-24975649 GCF_900095145.1 Mus pahari | reverse complement strand
ATATATATATATATATATATATATATATATATATATATATGCATGCATGCGTGTGTGTGTGTGTGTGTGTGTGTGTGTATGTATGTATGTATGTATGTATGAATGTATATCTCAGAGGCTGCCTGATCCTTCTGGTCCCCCTGCCTTCACCTCCTGGATGCTGAGATTATAGGCATGGACCATTGCACCCATCTTGGAAGGGAAGTATTTTGAGAGAAGGGACGAGCTTGCATCAGAGAACAGTAGCAAACCTTCCGGGTACTTGGTAATTCAGTGTGGGGGCCTGGTGGGGAGCCGAAGGGGCTGGCCCTGTCAACCGTGAAGGACTTTCTCGGTGATCTGTACAGTGGGGAACATCCAAGAGGCTCAAGCGTGACTGACAGGATCGGGCTTCTGTTTTGCAAAGATCCCGGTGGCTGCTATGCCGAGGAAGATGGATGGGATGAGGGGCCGCAGGAGCAGCGGGGAGGCCAGCTAGGTGCTCCTCAGTCTGTCCGCCAAGCTCTGTGCTCGCTAGCTCCGAAGCCCCACCGCCCCCAGGCTAATCACAGTCTTTTCTTTTGCACACCAAGAGAGGGATTCTTAGGCATCAGAACCTGGGAATAGCACCGCAGCCTCCTGCCACTCATTGACCCCGGACGGCTCCTCCCCTAAGCCTCTCCCTCTCCCTCTGGCTCTTCTTCCTACCCAGGTTTGTTGCTGCAGGCTCCACTGGTTCTCCCTCCTCTCTTTCCACAACAAGCCACTCACTCGGCAATGCTTGGCTATCCAGTCACCTCTCTTGGTTCCAGTCAGGAGTTTTTCTGACAGCCAGATACACGGACCCCCATTTGGTACACCCCAAATTTCTCCATCAGACAGAAATTCACTTCCAAGAGTGGGGTTCTCTCTTCCCTCCAAAGTTCCCAGAGTCTTGGACCCACTTGACCCACCTTCCACAAAGCACCTTGGCAGAACTTCACTCGGTGCTAATTAGCGTCCTCTTTTTCAACCACTTCTGACCTTTCTTTTTGCCTTGTGTTCCCAGAGGACACCTGATCTCTACTATGGCCTTGGATGTACTGGCTTGATGATTTGGGTTTACCTCTGGGAGGCATAGACAGGCGAGAGGGCAGGAGGACTGATGGGGCAGATGACTCACAGCTTTTCCTTCCCAAGGCCCAGTCTCTGCCTTCGCTCCTACAGCCTGCGCGGCGACAGCGCTCCTGCTCCGCTCTTGCCAGGCTCTGGGGCTGGTGCCTTCCTTTCTCTTTACACCTACAATGGATGGAGCCCCAGGCACGCCATCATCCCTCACCTCTGCCTCTCATTTCTTCACTCATATTCCTTCCATTAAGCCAGGGAATGAGCCCTGAGTTTCCTGTGGTGACAGACACTCCTCAGCTGAGCTCTGTCTGCCTCAGTCACCGATGGTTCCCCACCCCCATTTTAGCCTTAGGTTGCTGACAGGATACATTCAATTACCCGGGATTTGCTGGCCAACTTGATTCCAACCTGGTTGCTATTATCAAAGATGTACACCCGAGTTAGAGCCCAGCACAGTGCCTGATAGATTGCAGAGCTAAGGTCAGTGTAAAATACCTTCTTCCCCATTTAGGATGTGGGGTGGTAACCTGGTCCTGGTCCCTGTGATGTCTCCTCTTAGGCTGGGGAACAGTACTCCTTGCATCCAACTTAAGAACAGGAGCCATATATTTAGTGACAAATTCGGTCTCAAAAATGTAACTGTCTGTGACTATGTTAACTCAGAGAGTGGCTGTCCATGCCCTTTAATCAGATTTCAGGGGGCGGATGTGTGTGTGTGTGTGTGTGTGTGTGTGTATGTCTGTGTATGTGTGTGTGAGAGTGTGTGTGTGTGTGAGTGTGTGTATGTGTGTGTGCGCATGCGAGTTCTGCACGCTACCGGAAGTGTCCACTTGTCCTCCCTAAGCCACCGCCATCAGCGCAGCCTGGTCAAAGGTTGCCTTCACTCCATTAGCCTCCAGGAATCAAAAGAATGATTTCCTCAGCCAAGAATAATTATTTCAACCAGCTTTGTGCCTTTGCTCACTGCTGCACTGGCTGGGCCACGTGTGCCAGCTGACAAATTAATTTCTATTATTTATATTGGGCTAGCCCAGGGAATGGGGGGTGGAGAGCGGGGAGGGGGAGGAGAGAGGCAGCTGGAGAAGCGATGGGAAATGGAGATGAAGAAATAGCAACGAGGGAAATAGAGAGAGGAAAGTGGAGTGCAGGGAGGCGGGCGAGAGGATCAGAAGCACAAACAGAAGAAACCCAAAATGGTTCTGGACAGAGAGGAGCCCGGGAGGAAGACAGAGCTAAAGGGAGGGGTACAGGGTGATCTCCAGGCATGGGAGGGCCAAAGCCGGGTAACTGTAGGGTGGCTGGACCTAGATGCCCAGGCCAGCAGTTTGCATCCCGGTGAAGATGCTCCGGTGAGCCGGCCTCTGGGTCCTCTGCATCCGAGACATGCCTTGGCATCTCATTGAGCTCTCAAGGCAGCCTCTCTCATGATCCATCAAAATGCATAGAAATGACTCTGTCTCCCCCAGCTTCCCAGGCGCCTGTCAGTCCAGGGCTGCCTCCCCATGGGCCTAGAAAGTTCTCATTAAATGTAACCGATCCAATTCAGGACCACTGGAGCCTTGGAGCAGATGAGCGCCTGCCCACCCACTGCTGGCCCTTTCCCCTCCTTGGACAGCACTCTCACTTGGGGAGAGGCACTGGGCATACAGGGTGCTGACCTAGCTACGGGCTGTGTGGACTCGGGGACACGCCTTTCCAAGGAAGAACAGGGAAAGCCCCACACTGCAGAGTCCACTAACTCTCTGTGTGCCATCTTGACTGTGCATCTTTAAACTGTGTGTGTGTGTGTGTGTGTGTGTGTTATGTATGTGTACATATGTGTATATGTGTATATGTTTCTATGTGTGTCTATGTGTGTATGTATCTATGTGTGTATGTGTATGCATGTGTATATGTGTATGTTTCTATGTGTGTGTATATGTGTGTGTGCATATATGTATCTATGTATGTGTGTGTATATGTGGTGTGTATGTTTCTATGTGTGTTTCTGTGTGTCTGTGTGCATGTGTGTGTGCATGCGCATATGTGTGAGAGAGAGATGGATGCCAGAAGCAGTTTTTCTCTCCTTCCACTATGTGGGTTCCTCTGACTGAACTCGGGCATCTGCTGAGCAACCTCACCGGCCTAGGCTGTGCATCTTTTGAAGTTGACATTTATCACAATTATCTGCTTTACCTTAGTTTTTTAACATGTCTCTTTGTGTGTGTGTATGTGTGTGTGTGTGTCTCTGTGTGTGTGTAGTTTCAGAGGACAACTTACAAGGGCAGGTTTTCTCTTACCCTGCGGGTCCCAGGAAGCAAACCAAAGTTGTCAACCTTGGCAGCAGGCCCTTTGCCCAGGGAATCATCTCACCAGGCCTCTTTGCCTTGGCTTTTTGAGAGGGAGCTCTTGTGGCTGCAGTTGGATGACATTTTGCACATGTACACAGACATACATGTAGAACCACAGAACTCTAAGGTGAAGGTAGAAGGGTCCCAAGAGCTTCCTTCACATCAGAAGGATGGCCCCTCGATACCCCAGAGCCCATGCGCCATGAGGGACCCACAGACTACTTGTTACCAGACTTCGTAGAAACCACCAGACAGTGTGCCTGCCGCCTGGCTTCTCCCCTCTCTGTGATGTCTGCTTGCTGTCTGTGCTGCTGTTTGTAGCTGCCACCGCCTTCCTTTGTTCCTAAGTTCTCCCTTAAGCTCCAGTTCATTAAAGAGCTCTCCTCATGGGGGGTAGCTGGGATTTTTTTTTTTCTTTTGGCTTCTATGAATAAAGCATCATGAACATTCCTGTACCTGTTGGCGCTTGGTGCATCAGGGGCAGTGTGACCTTAGACAGAACACTTAGCTTCTCTGAGCTCCAATTTCATCATTCATAAAGTGGGAAAGAGGGAAGACATAAATAACTATTGTGTCTGCTAACCATGAGGTGGAAATGAGCTGACACGGGAGAATTGTCTAATGGGAGAGCTGGCAAACAGTAGGTGCTTAATAAATGCTGCTCCCAGTAGGGGAGCACCCAGGGAAGGGGTGACTGTATATCATATACAGGCTGGTACCCTAGGTCAGCAGGTCACCTCAATAGCAGAATTTCACCCTCATTTCTGCCATCACTCACAGCTGTTTTCTGAGGCCCAATTCTCTGTCACCGTTTCTTAGAGTGTCAGGTCAGATAGCCATGGCATAGACAGGAAAATGAGTCTCAGAATGATTTATGAGATTTTCCCTCTGGACTGGAAAGATAACAAGAAATAAGAATACTTGCTGTGGACTCCTGAAGATCTGTGTTCAGCTCCTCAGTAGCCCGTAAAAAGCTTGGGTTAGCCATATGCCTGTAACCGTAACCACAGTGCTAGGAATAGGGCAGAGGCAGGAGGATTGCTGGGGCTGTGAGTGCCAGTCTTCTAGCCAAAATACAGAGAGTTCCAGGTTGAGTCCGAGACCTTGTCCCAAGAGAATAAGGCAGAGAGCAATATAGGAAGGTTGCCAGCCTCACATACATGTGTAGTAGGTACATGTGTAGGTACACATGCATGTAAGAGAGAGAGAGAGAGAGAGAGAGAGAGAGAGAGAGAGAGAGAGAGAGGACAGGCTTTCCTTAAGTCATTCATATCCATGTACACACACACATATATACACATGCACATACACATGCACACGCATACACACACACACACACACACACACACACACACATATATATATATCAGGTAAGGCATGATTTCACTATGCAGCCCAGTCTGGCTTAGAGCTATAGACCCTGATTTGAATGTCCCTGAATTGATGGTGTTATGAGCCACACCTGGCTTACTTACTTAATTAATTATGTTTCTTGAGACAGGGTTTCTCTGAGTAGCCTTGGCTGCTCTGGAACTCCCTCTGTAGACCAAGCTGGCCTCAAACTCATAGAGATCCACCTGCCTCTTTCTTGTGAGCAGTGCTGGGATTAAAAGTGTATACCACAGGTGGCCAGGCGGTGGTGGCGCATGCCTTTAATCCCAGCTCTTGGGAGGCAGAGGCAGGCAGATTTCTGAGTTCGAGGCCAGCCTGGTCTACAAAGTGAGTTCCAGGACAGCCAGAGCTATACAGAGAAACCCTGTCTCAAAAAAACAAAAACAAAACAAACAAACAAACAAAAATTGTGCACCACCACACCTGGCCTACACTCATGCTTTTTTTAAAATTTATTTTTATTTTATGTGTATGAGTGTTTGCCTAAAGGTATGTCTGTACCTCATGTGTATATATAGTATCTGAGGGAGCCAGTAGGGAGCCAGAAGAGGGCGTACCAGGCCCAGTAGAACTGGAGTTACAGATGGTTGTGAGCTGCTGGGAATTGAACCTGGGTCTTCTGGAAGAGCAGCCAGTGCTCCTAACTGCTGGGCCATCTCTCCAGCCCACTTAGGCATTTTGATGGGTCATCACTGAGAACAACACATGTTTCTTATATCTTTTTTTTTCCCCCTGAGACAGGGTTTCTCTGTGTAGCCCTGGCTGTCCTGGAACTCACTCTGTAGACCAGGGTGGCCTCAAACTCAGAAATCTGCCTGCCTCTGCCTCCCAAGTGCTGGGATTAAAGGCGTGCACCACCACTGCCTGGCTCTTGTATCTTTGTGCCTTTCCGTGGCTTGCAGAGGATCTGGCTCCCAGCTCAAGCTTCTGTTTGTGGAACAGAAACCAACCACAGTTCTCTCTGTACCCAGTCCTCCCCTGGGACAGCCTTATGCCCCCCTCCCCATCCATTCCCCACCCACCCCATCCCCTCCTCAGATCAAGTCTCTTCAGAAAGGGATCCTTCTTTGCCTTAAACTCCCAGGCAACAGTAATGGTGAGCATTATAGCCAGTCCTGAATTCGGTGGGTCTGGCCCAGGTCACTAAAGGGCTCCAGCATCCTGGCTTGATGGGGAACTCCCAGAGGGCTGTCACATATGACCTGTGGCCTTACGGGGTGTCAGTCCTAGCTAGGTCTGCCCACCTAAAAGTTTCAGAGAGACGATTGGCTTCCCTAGTGCTTCATGGGCACAGAGAGGAGACCTGAGGCTGGCATCTAGATGCACCAAGTCTTGGTGCGGGCCACACTCTCCTACTGCACCCAGACTCTCTCCAGCTGAAACACACACTTGGGAAGAATGGCTTCATTCCAGGTCATGATGTTCAGCAAGGGTATGGGGTGGGCAGCTTCAGGCTGCAGGAGTTCTGCTCAGAGCCTTACCCTTCCTCCACCTTGTCCCCCCACCCCACCATTGCCATTTAGAGGAGAGGCCCCTAATTACAAGGTAGAAGACCACTAATGAGTCTGTTAAGGACCTCAGAGACAGCGCTGATGGCCCTAAAGGGCTTCCCTGAGTTTCTGTAAAAGCCCTGGTGGCGGGAGAAGCCTCCATTAGCAGGAGGATTAATCGCCAGGCAGATCTCAGCCACCTTCTTGGAAGGTGGCCCCAGCTCCCTCAGCTGCCCTGCTCAGCCCTCAAATCAGAGAAGATGATGTCTGGGGTTTAGGAACACCCCACTCACGACCTTCCCCCCACCTAAGCCCAGGTGAAAGCTCAAGGCAGGGAGACCGACCGAGGCTTTGTGCACAGGAAGATGAGAGATACTCAGAGCTGAGGGACAGAGAGAGCCCTGAGAGACAAGGGAGGGGCCTCTAGGGAGTGATTGCAGAGCGCCTCAGGGGAATGCAAATGATATGCAAAATATGCAAACCATTAGTGATTAGTTGTGGGTCAACAGCTCCAGGGCCCTCTGAGTAATAAGTTGGCAACTCAGAGTGTAAAGCTTCTGATTGGGCCCAGAGGAAGGAGCAAGGGCTGGCCCCTGTGGGCCTGGACTAGGACCTCTGACCCTTCAGGCCACCAGCCCTCCTGGCTCCTTTCCTCATCAGCAAGGGTCTCAGACAGCTAGAGGCTCACAGGAACCCGAGTTCGCGCTGCAAACTGCCCCTCTATATGTCTGCAGAGCGAGGCTGGCCCTCAGACCTGAGGTGGCCGCTGCACCAGGCTCGATTGCGCAGCACGGGGTGGATGGGGCTACTTCTCATTCTCTTTTCTCATCACCATGGGAATTTCTTTCCCCCCTTCTCCCTCCCTCAGCTTCTCCCCCCCCCCCAGCCTCTCACACCTTGCAGAACATCTTAGCCCGGTCCTTCCTATCTCTCTCCCAACCTGTTAGGGAGACCTGGTCTTAGTGTCCTTGTGACTCTGACCAGCCAGCTTTAGAGTGTGGGGAGAAAGGACCTGCTCTATCATTTCACGTTGGGGAGCTGCTGTGGAAGCTGCCAATTGTGCTGGTCTCTGATGGAAGGGATGCTCCCAGAAGCATCTCTGTAGCCCCTGCATCTTATTGGGTCTTATTCCCCAAGTGGCAAGGTCTTCCATGCAGACAGAACCCGAGAAGTGGTTGCCTTCTGAATGCCCGGGGCTTGCTCCCAGGACTTCTGTGAAAGACATTTTTTTTCCTTGGGGCTCTGCCACAGCAGGGGCAAGAGGAGTAAATCCAATCAATATCTGCCAAGTCCCTGCCTGGTGCCCCGCAGCGTTGGAAGGTACCTTAGATTGCAGACAGGAGGGAAGGGTGGGGGCCGGGAGTCAGTATGAGCAAAATGGATTCCCAGAAACCATCTGGGCCGAAACCCCTCCCTCAAACCCTTCCTCTACCTGTGGGAATCAACCCTCTCCAGAACAGCCCCTCAGAGGTGACAGGCTCTTGAAAACGAGGCAGGAGGGAAACCTAAGGGTGGGGTGGTCAGGAGGCCACTGCCTCTGCCTTTAGTGTGTGTGTGTGTGTGTGTGTGTGTGTGTGTGTAGGCTTTAGGGACGGACCTTAAATCAGTGACTGGAGGTATGATCTGAACTTCAGTCATGGTGACGAGGGTAACAGGAGGACCGGAAGTCTGAGCTATTCGGAGGGAGGCTCCTGCTGCCTTTTTCCCTAGACTGCAGCTAGCGCTCTGCTCTGGCTAGCGCTGGGAGAAGGTGTAGAAGCTCTTCAGCTTGCCCAGCTCCATCTGACTCCCATTCTGAAAACTCTGGCTGCACCCTGCCTCCACCTTGAACTGTATCAGCCCTCCCCTCCCCCAGCCGCTGGGTGGGAGATCCTCCTTTGCCACTCCCTCCCCCAACGGTCTCCTTGGTGACATTGCCAGAGTGGCTCGCATCAGGCCCCAGCCTCCTGGGGGCCTCGCTGAGGAGAGCGGCTTCTTTCTCCGTCCCTCCCTCCTCCCCGCGGTGGCTCAGACACCCGCTGGCTGCCTGTGACCTTCAAGCTGTACTAGGTTCCCTTTCAGTTTCTCAGGCTTCCCGGGTGCCATCCGTCTTTAAGGCTGCTACCTCTGCAGCCACCAGGGGAGGATCAGATGTACATGTGAGTTGGGCTGGCTCCTCTCTGGGTGCCCGAGAAACAGAATCAAATCCGAACAACTTTTCTTCCGATCGTTGGTTCAGTAGCCTGAGCCCCCAACCTCTCAAACTGGATCAGAATGTGCGAGCGGCTGGGAAAAGGCCTGCAGGACTGGGCTGGATTCTGGATAGAATGATCCCCACCCCCACCCCTACTCCGATTGCTTGAGTGAGCTGGGGGGGGGGAGAGAGAGAGAGAGAGAGAGAGAGAGAGAGAGAGAGGGGGGGGGGGGGGGGGGGAGGAGAAAGAACCAATAAGGAGATCCAGGCAGGGCCTACATTAGGGTGCCTTACTGTCCTGGCTAGTTTTACATCTACTTGACACAAACTAGAGTCATCTGAGAGTAAGGAGCTTCCACTGAGGGAATGCCTCCCTAAAATCTGGCTGTAAGGCATTTTCTTAATTTGTGTTCGATGGGGGAGGGCCCAGCCTACTGGGAGCAGTGCCATCCCCAGGCTGGTGATCCTGGGTTCTATAAGAAAGCAGGCTGAGCAAGTCATGAAGAGCAAGCCAGTAAGCAGCATTCCTCCATGACCTGCATCAGCTCCTGCCTCCAGGTTCCCATCTGGTTTGAGGGTTTGGCTTCCTTCGTTGGACTGTGACCTGGGAAAGGTAAGACAAATAACATAAAGCTTTTCCTCCCCAAGGTACTTTTGGTCATAGTGTCTCATCACAGACATAGAGTCTCTAAGACACTCGCTAACTTCAGGAATAAAATTATAGAGTAGGGGGTGCTTGTGGGTGGGTGGGGGCAGGGGAAGAATCTTCAGTAATTAAGACAAATATTTTTTAAATCCAATACTTAAAAAAAATCAAAATTAGGGGCTCAGTCAATAAAACACTTGTCACATAAGCACAAGGACCTGACTTTGATCTCCAGCTCCAATATTAAAATGTCTAGGGCACAGTGGCATGCACTAGTAATCCCAATGATACAGACGGGGGATTCCTGGGGCTCACTGGCCAGCCAGCCTAGTCTATGCTGTGGCTCCTGAGCCAACAGGTGACCTGTCTCAAAAAACAAGGCTTCTGAAGAATGACACGTGAGGTCGACCTGTGTCCTTTACACACATATACACATATGCACACGTGCACATGTGTGTGAATCCACACGTGCGCACACACACACAGACACACAGAGCAAACTCTTTTTTTTTTTTTTTTTTTTGGTTTTTCGAGACAGGGTTTCTCTGTTTAGCCCTGACTGTCCTGGAACTCACTTTGTAGACCAGGCTAGCCTAGCCTCGAACTCAGAAATCCACCTGCCTCTGCCTCCCGAGTGCTGGGATTAAAGGTGTGTGCCACCACGCCCTGCTGAGCAAACTCTTAATACTAAACAAAACCTATAATTGTGGTAGGCAGAGGGAAGCAGTCTTTCCTAAGAGGTTTATAACCCGCCGACTCCTGTTCCAGTGAATCTGCACAATGACTCTGGAGCATCAGTCAGAATAAGGGCTCATGAGCTGGTCTTGACAGGAGGTGCAGCCTGCATCATCTCAGTTGAACCAGCCTCATCGCGCAAGCCCCTAAAGGAGAGGCTGGAGAGATGGCTTCCGTCGTTAAGTACGTTCTCGTTCCCACAGGCAGTGGCTCACAACTAACTGACTTGCAAGCCCAGTTTCCAGGGATCTGTGACCCTCTGGCCCCCGGCACACCTGCATTTACATGGATACATACCTACACATAGACCCTTACGCATACATATAATTTTAAAATAAAGATTTTAAGTCCTTAAAGGGGAAAAGGGAGATGGAAGAGCCAGGACCAAAATGTTGTTCTGGCGCAGACTCAGAACAATGGGATGCGTTCTGGGTGCTAAGGTGGTGTGGGGCTGCTTCCTCAGGAATACCAGCAGCTTCTAGAAGCTGCAAAAGGCTCCCTTGGGCCTCCAGAAAGCAATGAAGTCCTGCTGGCACCTCGGTTTGAGCTCAGTCGGATTCTGACTTACAGAACTGTAAAATAATAAATTTGTGCTGCTTCGAGGCACTAAGCTAGCGATCATGTGTAACTGCAGCAAAGAGAACTGAACAATGGTGAACGTGCATTCCCTCTCCGTGCCCATGAGGGACTGGTTCCGAGACCCCGTGCAGACAACGAAATCTGAGGATGCTCAAGGTTCTTACTTAGAACGCCCTAGAGTTTGTGTACTGCTATGCGCACTGACCAGTATGTGCTAATCCTCTGCAAATAGCAGTTTTATTGTATCGTTTAGGGAATAATAGAGAATAATAATAGCGAGAAAAGGTCTGTGTCTGTTTACTTTCATTCCGAGTATTTTGCGGATGCCTAAGTCTGCGGGTGCAGAACTGCAGATACGGAAGACTAACAAATAGAGATGGAACCGGAGAGAGTAGGCTTCTGGCAGACTCCACCTTGGCTCTGTTGCTCACTCAGCCTGAACTTCAGGGGAAAAGGGAGAAGGGTAAGGTAACAGGGCAGAACTGCCGAGGCCCGGGGGCACCATGGCACTCCTGACACTCACTGGATGTCAGACAGTTGGCCTCAGAGTGGGTTGCAGGAAGAGTAGGGACCAAGAAAGGCACAAAGGGCATTAAGGTGCCAGGAGCCTGCCCAGAAAAGAGATCCCAGGGGCATCATACGTTTCTGTCTGCCTAATATGTTAGTATGACATTACTATTATTGAGACAAAGTCTTATGCAACCCAGGCTAGCTTTGAACTTGCTTCGTAGCTGGGGATAACTTTGAACTTCTGATTCTCCTGGTTCCCCTCCCAAGAGCTGAGATTACTGGGGTGTGTGCCACTGTGCTGGGCTCTGCAGTGCAGAAGACAGAACAGTGCCCTGTGCTTGCTCAGTAAACCACAACCCTAAACGTTATGAACGAATGCTTCTGAATTAAAAGAGTGCTCATAGTTACAAAGTCAAGTATCACAGGACTTATAATGAACCAGGCATTTGCATTCCAGCCTTTCCCATCCTGTACCCCAGCCCCCGAGGCAGCTACTACTAAACTGCTTTTGTTTTTCTAGGATTTATTTCAGATGTTTTTTTGTTTTTGTTTTTTTTTAAAAAAAACAACAACCAAATATACTGAAGGTTTTTATATTTTACAGTTTAAGTCTTGAATATTGGTCTCGTACAATGGGAGATAAAATGTTATGTTGATTAGCCCACCCTCCACTTTTCTTCAATTATGCCTTTAAATTCTCTCTCTCTCTCTCTCTCTCTCTCTCTCTCTCTCTCTCTCTCTCTCTCTGTGTGTGTGTGTGTGTGTGTGTGTG
>NC_034610.1:24954263-24963889 GCF_900095145.1 Mus pahari | reverse complement strand
AGAGAGAGAGAGAGAGAGAAGTCAGAGGACTGTTTCGAGTTGGTTATCTTATTCCACCATGTGAATCCTGGGCATAAAATTCAGGTGGTTAGGCTAGGTGACAAGTATCTTTACATAGTGAGCCATCTCAGCAGCCCAATTTTACCACGTTTAAATCAATACTTGATGTTTATTATGGCTTTATAAATATTTAAGATTGAGCAAAATAATGCGTCCTGGTTGTATTTCTAGCTGCATTACTTCTCTCATTGAGTTAATTATTACTTCTGTTTTTAAAACAATCTAATTCATTTTTGAAGTACTTATCAGGAATTCCATTCCAAAGTTTGTTTGTTTAAAAAAAAAAAGTGCATGAAGGTCTGTGGCTTGTAGGTCTGTGGCTTCAAAGGGCATGGGATCCCTGAGACCCGGAAGTGCAGATGGTTATGAGCCACCTTGTGGGTTCTGGGAATGGATCCTCTTGCAAGAGCAGCCGGTGCTCTTAATCACTGAGCTCTCTCCAGGCCCTCAATCGACATTCTGGTTCGGTAAAATAACCAGGCAATCTTGTCACTTATTGGAAGCTCTAATTTGCTGGGAGATGGGTTGCCCTGGCCCTGGAATTTCTTAACTTAATCACTCTTCCACTTCAGCCTCCCACAGATCTAGGAGGATTTGTGCATGCCACTTTACCAGGCCCTCTGAGTGATGTCTTTCCCAAAAGCTTATGTCCTTCTGCATTTTGGGCAGATGCCTCTCTGGGACTAACCAGCCCTTCTGCATCCAGGTCCTGAGACTGCATCTAAGAAATGTCTTCATGTTTTTCTCTGTTGGAATAATACTTCTTTGAAGTATAAAAATTTACATTTTGATTGGGTCCCTCCTTTTGGTATATTTTCCATAGATATTTGAGGTACATGATATAGAAGACACATACCTTGAGAACTTGTGTATTTGAAAATGCCTTTACTTGACCTCTGGTTGATAGGTTTGCTGGGTATAAAACTCTACTTTGGAAACTGTTTTAAACTCTAGATCTATTGTCTTTAGGTTTACACTCTTAAGACTTAAACAATTCTGAGTCTGTTTTGATTGTCTTTTTTTTCTTTGTAGATAACCTATTTTGACTTTGTGAAAGCGTTTAGACTTCTTATCATTGTTATTACATTTATTTGTGTTCATGTGCATATGAATGCATGCATATCATGTTGTATGCAAAGGTCAGAGGACAATTTGTGGGAGTCAGTTCTTCCCAACCACTATGTGGGTCCTGGGATCCAGACTTAGGTAGGTCATTGGGTTTGGCAGCAAGTACCTTTGCCCATTGAACCAACTTTTTCTTTTTTTGTTTGTTTTGTTTTGTTTTCGAGACAGGGTTTCTCTGTATAGCCCTGGCTGTCCTGGAACTCACTTTGTAGACCAGGCTGGCCTTGAACTCAGAAATCTGACTGCCTCTGCCTCCTGAGTACTGGGATTAAAGGCATGTGCCACCACGCCCGGCTGTTTTTTTTGTTGTTTTTTTTTTCTGATTATTTTTCATCTCCATAGTTCGTTCTTTCTTTCTTTCTTTCTTTCTTTCTTTCTTTCTTTCTTTCTTTCTTTCTTTCTTTCTTTCTTTCTTTCTTTTGTTCTCTCTCTCTCTCTCTCTCTCTCTCTTTCTCTCTTTCTTTCTCTCTTTCTTGTTTTGTTTCTTTTTTCTCTTCCTCCTCCTTTCTTCCTCTTCTGCCTCCTTCTCTTCTTCTTCCCCCCCTCTCCCTTTTCTTCTCCCTCTTTTTGACACAGAACCTTACTCTGTAATGCAGGCTAGCCTCAAACTCCTCTAGCCTTAGCCTCCTATATATAATACTAGCATGCCTGACTCTTCTGCTTTATGACTCTCCTATAGGTCATCTGTTGGACTTTCTCAGAGGATCATTGACCTATTTTTTCCCTCTCCCTTCCCTCTCTATTGTTTTCTGTTTGTTGATGTTTTTATTTTTGTCTTGCATAAAGGGAAGTTTCCACAAATTTGCATTCTATCTCTTATATTGAATCTAAGCTATCTTTTTGTATATTAATTAATTAATTAGGTTTCTATGTGTAGCCCTGGCTGTCCTAGAACTCACCCTGTGTTTTTTTAAACACTGGTTTTTGGAATGTCTCTATAGTTTTTATTTTGTTTTGTTTTTGCTTTTTGAAACAGGATCTTACTGTGTGTGCCAGACTGGCCTATAAATCAAGATTCTCCTACCACTACCTCCCAAGTTCTGGGTTTACAGGCTTGTGATGTTCAATCTAGCTCCTTATTTTAACTCTATTTCATAAATATAACACTGATAGATCTCTCTAGAAATTATGTTTAATGATTTACATATTTTATCTTGTATAAATATGAGTGGTTGCATGCCTTTATATATATATTGTGTGTGTGTTGCCTGTGGAGGCTAGAATACAACTTGGGATTCTCTAGAACTGAAGTTACAGGTGCTTATGAACTGACAAGTAGGTGCTGGGAACCAAGCCTGAATCCTATGCCAGAGCAGGAAGTACTCTTTACTGCTGAGCCATCTCCACAGCTTCTTCTTGCAGGATATTTGATCATACTGTGAACCCCAAGACTGTGTTATTTACCATAAATAAATAAATAAATAAATAAATGCTGTTTCTAGTTGTGGTTCGGCTCAGCCTTAGCATGCATCTTTAATCCTTCTGGTTGGAATACAGAAATGTGCTTAGTACACACTTTTAATCCCAAATAATAAAGGTAAAGCTAGTTTGTAGAAGGAAGAAGCCATGTTTGAAAGTGATGTCTAGTTGATTGTCAGACAAAGTGATGAACCAGAGAAAGATTTGACAGAACAGGATATGCTCACCTCTCACAAGAAAAGAAAGGAAAGAGAAGTTACTTAAGGTCAGTGCAGAGAGAGAGAGGAAACAGTTTTATCAGGAGAGATTTACAGAGACAGGTTGAAGAGAAAACAAGATGCAGGTAAAGACAGAATAAGCCAGAGAACGAGAAAGAGCCACAAGAATAGAACATTAGTTTGAGGCCAAGCAGAGCAATTTAAGAAGCTGAGAGAAGCCAGATTGAATCAGTCAGCTTGGAGTTTGAACCAGACAGCTCAACCGGCCAGCAGCACTCAGAAAGAACTGGAAAGGGTGAGCCCACTCGGCGGCAGCGGCGGCAAGTCTCAGAGGCTATAAAATCCTTCTGGACCGAGATTAGATGATACAGAGGCTAGGCTTCTAGCCAGGACTAGGTTAGCCGGCTGAGGCAGTATGCCTTGGACATGATAATTACAATGGGCAAATGAAAGATACTTTCGTTGGCTGGAGAGATGGCTCAGCAGATAAGAGCACTGACTGTTCTTCCAGAGGTCAATTCCCAGCAACCACATGGTGGCTCACAACCATCTGTAATAGGATTTGATGCCCTCTTCTGGTGTGTCTGAAGACAGCTACAATATACTCATACACATAAAATAAATAAGTCTCTTTTTGTTGTTGTTGTTGGTGGTGGTGGTGTTTTTTTTGTTTTTGTTTTTGTTTTTGTTTTTGTTTTTGTTTTCGAGACAGAGTTTCTCTGTGTAGCCCTGGCTGTCCTGGAACTCACTCTGTAGACCAGGATGGCCTCGAACTCAGAAATCTAAATCTGCCTGCCTCTGCCTCCTGAGTGCTGGGATTAAAGGAGGGCGCCACCACGCCCGGCCAATAAATAAGTCTTAAATAAATAAATGCAAGTTACTTTTACAACAACCCCTATTTGTTTGTTTGTTTAGTGTAAGTGTGTGTGCACACACACATGCACACTGGAACATGTATGTACACAAGTGCATGTGTGTTTGCCACAGTAAACACATAGAAGTCAATGGACAAGTCAGAGGTCAACCCGTGGGACCCCTCTGTCCTTCCACCATGTGGGTCTCCAGCATAGTCCAATGGGGCTTCCACCTTCACTTACTTTTAGGTTTCTTTCTTTCTTTCTTTCTTTCTTTCTTTCTTTCTTTCTTTCTTTCTTTCTTTCTTTCTTTCTTTCTTTCTTTCTTGTTGTGAGCCACCATGTAGTTGCTGGGGATTGAACTCAGGACCTCTGGAAGAGCAGTCAGTGCTCTTAACCCCTGAGCCATCTCACCAACCCTCCCGTTTCTTTCTAAACTCTGTATGTTTATTTTCTCTGCTTCCTTAGGAAAAGAGAGCTCTTCCAGGGGATTTCCATCTCCTCCTGGTCCTTTCCACCCCCTGCTGTGGTCTCTGTCTGTTGGGCTGGGGACTTCCCATACACTGGTGACAACACTTGCTGTCTGTTCCTATTTGCCAGGAGACACCTGACAGCTCCACAGGACACTGTCTGCTCCTCTGGGAGACCCCCCCCTCCCCCCGCGCGCTAGTGTACAGAGACTTTTGCCTAGGTTGGCAGTCTACAGAAGAGGGTCTCCCACCTCCCACCTGGTAGTACAAACCTGCCCGTGGGGGATGCTGGGTCGTGGGGGAGGGGGAGAGGACTGCAGACCCACAGTTCTGAGTACGAACTACCACATTATCCCCCTTTCCCAGCAAAGTGGGCTGAGCAGCAGCTCCCGACAAATGTGTCCCTGTTGTCTAGCTGGAGCTCATGAGTGCCCCAGGGTGAACATCTTCAGACAAAGGGATCTTCGCAGATAGAATGGATGAGGTCATCCTGGATTCCCCAGATGTCACAGCCAGTGACAGGTGTCTTGTAAGTAGCTTACAGAAAAGATTAGATCATGGGACAACACAGCCAGAGGCTGGAGTTATGCAGCCACAAGCCAAGGGACAGAGAAGCCACTGAAAACCAGAAGGGGCAAGGAAGGACACTTGGTGTTCAGGCTTCTGTTTTGATTGTGTTCAGCTACCCTGTCTGTGCCAGCTTGCTTAATCAGATAGCAAAGTTGTTTAGCCCTCCTCCTCCTCCTCCTCCTCCTCCTCCTCCTCTCCCTCCTCCTCCTTTTCCAGCTGTCTGTTCTGATGGCAGAGGCCCTTTCGTTCAGTCTCTCCCTGAGAAAACCTCCTTTTGCTGGCATAGGAGAAGGATGTTGACTACCCTGTGTTGTGAGGGATGTGAGGAGCTGTCTGCTACTAGTAATTTTTAAATTTTAATTACATTAAATTAATTATTTATTTTCTGGTTTTCCAAGACAGAGTTTCTCTGTGTAGCCCTGGCTGTCCTAGAACTCACTTTGTAGACCAGGCTGGCCTTACACTCAGAGAACCGCCTGCCTCTGCCTCCTGAGTGCCAGGATTAAAGGTGTGTCCTATCACAGCCTGGCTTAATTTTATTTTTTAAAAATTTATTTATGCAATGAGAGAGAGAGAGAGAGAGATTTCAGAACTGGGGATGGGGTAGAGACAAGTATGTCCCTCGGGTTTGCTTGCCAGCCATCTTAACAAAATCTACAAGCCCCCCCCTCCCCCGTTCCAATGAAAGATCCTGTTTCAAAAATCACAATGATGGCTCTTTGAGGAACAACACCTGAGATTGACCTCCAGTCTCTCCGATCATATACATGTACACACATGTAGTTGTATGCGAGCGAGTATGCACACACCCTTAGATTCTCCAAGAGAAGGAGAATATAATCGGAGTTTGGAGAATTAGGACAGCAAAGATGAAGAGTATTAGAGATAGTTCAGTTAACTTAGTTGATATTCTGATTTCTTAAAAAAAAAAAAAATGATTTATCAGGCAGATCTCTGAGTTTGAGGCCAGCCTGGTCTACAGAGCAAGTTCTAGGACAGCCAGGGCCACCCAGAAAAATCCTGTCTTGAAAAACAAAACAAAAAGTATTTATTTTATAAGTATGAGTGTTTTCCTGAATGTCTGTGTGCCACAGTATCTGTGCCTGGTACCTCTGGAGGCCAGAAAGGGTGCTGGGTAACCTCGAGCTAGATGGGCTCACATTCTCCCCAGCCCTGACTCTCAGCCAGTAGACACAGTCATCCACACCCAGTGAGAAGAGCTTGGTGTGAGGAGCCTCCACACCCAGTGAGAAGAGCTTGGTGTGAGGAGCCTCCACACCCAGTGAGATGAGCTTGCTGTGACGAGCCTCCAGGAAGGGAAGCTGGGCACTTGGCTGTTACAGGACATTAGGGCAGCAGGAGGCCTGTGACTGGACACGGAAAGGGGAGGCAGAGCTAAGAGTTGCAGGGACAGAGAGTGTGGTGGGGAGGGGAGGAAGAGAAAGGAAGATGGTGGCGGACGTGAACCAACATGGCTTTAACCAGCCACAGGTAGTTATGATATCATAAGGTTAGAATAATTAAGATAAAGCCTTTATCATTATCAGTTGGGTTTGATGCCCGTTTCCACACGTGTGCTGGCAACTCTAGGCCCTGTTGGCACTGTCTCTACCCACCAACTCTTGGGCGGGTACGGAGTTCCCAAGTTCTCTTCGCCAGCCCATAGTCAGCCACCACAACACCCATATCTACCCGTAGAATGAAAACTCTTAAAGCTTATAATTAACCAATCAGATTTATATATCAATAAATTCTCAATTTACAAGATGCTAATACAATAATTTCAGAACCAATTGATAATGATAAAAGCTTTATCACAATTATTCTAAACTTATAATATCATAACTACCTGTGGCTGGTTAAAGCCACGCTGGTTCACATCTGCCTCTATCTTGGCCTATTTCCTTCTTCTCCTCTCCAGGAGATGCTCTCTGTCTCTACAACTCTTAGCCCGCCTCCCTTTTCCCTGTCCAATCACAGGCCTCCTGCTGCCCTAATGTAATTACACAGGGAAAATCATATGACGCTTGGCTATCTTACTTGTAGTTATGTTGCTAAAAATCCCTCCCTTGGAGGAGTTGTAAACATCTACCCCTTTTGCTAAAGTCCCAATGATAAACTGAGGTGAGTCCGTCCAAGTTCACACAGGGGAACCAATAAGTTTACTAGGCTAACTTCTAGGGCACTGGGTTGTGAGGTTATGAGAGGTTGTGTAGATGATCTTAAAACATCCACACTGGAGGATCGGCACCAGCAAGGGGCGACAGCTCCCCCATAGTGGTGTTATAGGGAGTCCCATTCCCTCCACCTTCCTCACCTATAAACTCCCTTCCCTCTTAGAGATCCTGAGACCCCATGCAGTTAGGGCAGAATTGCAATCGGCTGGTTTTGGGAGCATCTCATGTTCCTCCCCACCCTCTCCTTCCAAGAGCGACCTGCGTTCTGATAGCCCAGCTGTGATAATCTTTGCTGGGCAGGAGCTGCTGGACTCCTGAAGGTCGTGGCAGTTCATCTTGGATGTCCCATTCAGGAGGTGGTTTCCATTGTTTTGATTGGCATAGAACTCCCCTGCTCAGGCACACCTGTTTCTCCCTGCTGGGTGGGCCAGCCAGCTTGGCTCCACGAGTTTAGAACGTTATGGGAGGTTAGATCTTGATATCAAGCAATGGTATTTTAGGACTCCTGCTATTGGGATCGGTCCGTGCCAGCAGGGAGACCTGACTACTTCCCTCTGAACTCAGAAGTCTGACCTGCCCACCTCAAGGGCTGTGTGTGTGTGTGTGTGTGTGTGTGTGTGTGTGTGTGTCTCGGGGATGAAGGGTGTTCAGCTATGGAAGAAACAAGAAGAGGGATTCTAGGGGGAGCTAAGGATACGGAAGTGGTTGAGGCTAGTAAACAAGATGACAGAAGATGATGGGGAGGGGGAGCAGGGGTGGTGGTGGTGGCGAACACCTACAACAGGCCCCAGTGGGTTTGGCCAAACCAAAATAGAGTCATCCATTCTCAATGCCATAAAACCAAACAGACATTTTAACAGATGGATCCCCCAAAAGATATGTTTCCCCTGAAAACAGGAGGGTCTGGCGCACCTGAGTCAGGAAGGTAAGGAGGCACTCTCTGAGTTTTGAAAAATTACATTTATTTATCTTATGAATGGGGCGCACGCATGTCACAGCAGGGAGCTGGAGGCCAGAGAATAACTTGTGAAAGTTTGTTCTTTCTGCCTTGTGCATTCAGAAGATAGAATTCAAGTGGTTAGCAGCCATTTTGCCAGCCCAAACCCTCTGATTTTTAAATTTTACTTTATTATTTTGATTTATGTGTACTTGTGTGGGTCTGATCTCCCTGGAGCTGGATGTAGAGATGGTTGTGAGCCACACACTACTGTGGTACTGGGACTTAAACTCCAAAGGAAGAGCAATATCTCTCTCTCTCTCTCTCTCTCTCTCTCTCTCTCTCTCTCTCTCTCTCTCCCTCCCTCCCTCCCTCCTAAGTGGACTCTTAACTGCTGAGCCATCTCTTAAGCCCCAAGACCCCCTGCTTAAACCACTACAAAAAATTGACCTGAAGTTATTTGATGTCAATCATTAGGCATATTTTCCCTTTGCTCCCATTCCCTCTCTTGATCCCATCTTACAAAGCCACTGGGCTGGTTGGTGTTGCATGTGGGAGCTCGCTCTGTCTGCAGAGTAGAGGCTGCCCTGGTTCACCAATCACAAAGAAAAGCCAAGCAGATCTAGAACTAAATTGCTTATAATGCTATGTTTCAGCAACCCAAGGTCTTAGCTCATTGCTCTTTGGCAGAGAGTTTTGAAGGGGGCTTCCAGGGCGCTGAACTTGGTGGTTATGTGTGGGAGGGACAAGGGACAAGGGAAGTGGCTACAGTTCCTCAGAAGGAATAAATTACGAACTGGGCCCGCTGGGACACCTCTCCTTCTGCCCCATAAAGTCCCAGGAGACCAGCAGCTATATCTTCATAAGAGAGCTGGGATTAGTCATTAGATCAGATTGAATGGCAGCATCTGATGCTCTTCCAGGACAGAAGTATCAGGTACTGGAGTCCTCACAGTTATGACAAGACCAGTAAGGGGTTCACCACATACCCACTACTTACCAAGACTAGTAAGCAAGAAAGGGGGTTCAAGAAAGGGGGGTTCAAGAAAGGGGGAGTTCAGAAAGGGGGAGTTCAGAAAGGGGGAGTTCAAGAAAGGGGGAGTTCAAGAAAGGCCACTACTTCTTTTCACCTGCTCTCCCCTGCCCTTAGCTCTGCCTTTCCCTAGGAAGCAGCAGATACAATCAGCAACTTTTTTTTTTTTTTAAATAAAAAGGCACTTTAGGGCTTTTATGCAGGAGGCTGAGGCCCATTAAGACACAAATTAAATCTTTGTGGCAACAGCCAGAGTGTGGAGGCTCTGTGTGAGGAGGGCCCCCTCACTGGTGTGGCAACCCCCAGCTTCAACTTCCACTGGCCTTGAGTCCCACCCCGTTCCCCCCTCTCCCTCCAGGATTAAAGTGCATCTTAGAGACTGGAAGGAAATTAATCAGTGTTTGCATGAAGGAGGTTAGAGAGCAGGCCCCGAGTGAGTCAGAAGAGAAAGAAGCAGGTGAGGGGGATGGGAGTGGGGCGGGCTGAAGGAGGGAGACAGGAAGCAGCTCACTGCCTGTACTCTGCCATCTGCCTCAATGCCTCAACCCACCCCCATTCAAGGAGGGAAGAACTGTGTTCTCGGCCATTGCACATTGCACATTCTGGGACCACTCACACAATTTCTTTTCTGTGTCCCCCCTCCCCGCAAGCATCTCTCTGCAACTGCTTCAGGAACCTGAAAATCCTAATCTCCCTTTCCTGGAGTCAGTTTGTTTTTTGTTGTTGTTGTTTTTGTTTTTCGAGACAGGGTTTCTCTGTGTAG
>NC_034610.1:24938494-24954248 GCF_900095145.1 Mus pahari | reverse complement strand
TGTAGACCAGGCTGGCCTCGAACTCAGAAATCTGCCTGCCTCTGCCTCCCAAGTGCTGGGATTAAAGGCGTGCGCCACCACACCCGGCTCCTGGAGTCATGTTTAAGGGTCCCAAAGAAGTGTGTTTAGTCGAGGCTAGGAGACCCCAGAACTTGCATGTGTAGAAGAGGCTATTGGCTCATACCCAAAAAACCTGTGGTAACTCCTACAGGACCTAAGGGCCTGGACAATGTTGGGGGGGTGGGCGTGGGGGAGGCTGAAAAGTGAGAGTTGGGTCCACAGTGGAGGGGCAGAGCTGTTGCCAGGGGGCGTGGCTGTTGCCATGGGCGTGGCTGTTGTCAGGGTGCCAGCTCCTTATGTCTCTACAGCTCCTTACGTCTTATGCAGTGGCCCACCTGTCACTCATTCATTTCTTCAACAAATGTTTATTCTGCGCCTGCCGCGCAGCTGGCAGGAGGCTAAGTACTTCAGTTAGGGCGCAATGAGAACGGAATAGAGAATAATTTTGGATTTCTTCTTTTCAAGAAGCACACCTCCCCCCCACCAATTCCCAGCAATTTGAATATTTTTTGAAATCAGGATTCATCCTTCACAAGCCCTGAATGTTAGAGTTGGTCGTCTGCGGTGTGTTTGGTCTTCTTGGACTGTGCACACCACGGCATCTTAGAGGTTGTCTTAGCGTTTTACTGCTGTGAACAGGCACCATGACCAAGGTAACTTTTCTAAGGACAACATTTCATTGGGGCTGGCTTACAGGTTCAGAGGTTCAGTCCATTATCATCAAGGTGGGAGCATGGCAGCATCTAGGCAGGCATGATGCAGGTGGAATTGAGAATTCTACATCTTCATCTGAAGGCCACTAGGAGAAAACTGGCTTCCAGGAAGCTAGGGCAAGGGTCTCATTGTCCACCCCACAGTAACACACTTCCTCCAACAAGACCACAACTACTCCAACAAGGCCAGACTTCCTAATAGTGACACTCCCTGGGCCAAGCATATTAAAACCACCACAGTGGTTATAAGGCTCAGATCCGGGGGCTGGAGAGTTGGCTCAGTGGTTAAGAGCACTGTCTGCTCTCCCAGAGGTCCTGAGTTCAGTTCCCAGCAACCACATGGCAACTCACAACCATCTGTAATGGGGATCCGATGCCCTCTTCTGGTGTGTCTGAAGACAGCTACGGTGTACTCACATACAATAAATAAAGCTTTTTTTTTTTTTTTTTTTTTTTAAAGACTCAGATCCATGTACTGTTAGGGCTCTTAACAAGGTGCCAGACCCTGTTCTAAATTCTTTTTTAAAATTCTTTTTTAGTTGGGTGGTGGTGGCACATGTCTTTAATCCCAGCACCGAGGAGGCAATTGTAGGAGGATCTCTGTTAGTTCGCAGTCAACCTGGTCTACAGAGTGAGTTCCAAGTGTGCCAGGGCTACACAGAGAAACCTTGTTTCAGAAAACAAACCAAAAAACAAACAAAAATCCCAAACAAACAAACAAACTTTTTAAAAATTAATTAATTAATTATTTAAGGCGATGTCCAGGACAACTTTCAGGACCTGGTTCCCTCCTCCCGAGATGTGAAACCCGGAGATCCAGCTCAGGTCATCAGACTTGGGGACAAGTGCCTTTGCCTGCTGAGTCTTCTCAATGATCCCCAGAGGCCCTGTTCTAAATGCTTGTCATGTGACTTTTCCTAGGGCGATGTAAAGAAAAGTCTGTTTATCCCAAACAGAAAGTCCGGGACAGACTCAAGAGTCTGTTCCATGTGAGCCAATCTTCGAAAACCGCCAAGTAGGTGACTCTGAAGGTAGCCAGCCTCCCTGCCAGCAAGTACCCCAGCTGTGCCCCAGAGCGGGGGTGTAGTTTAGCACGTAAGATTGCCAGCACCAAATACCCCAGGGGAGGTGGTACGGGTGCCAGGATTAAAAAAGTCGAGGTAGGGGGAGCTGGAGTTCAAGGTCATCCTTGGCTATATGAGTCTGAGGCCAGCCTGGGCTACATGAGAGCCTATATTAAAACCACAGTAACCAGAGTTCTAATGTCTAGTTGACTTTCCATCTATCTAGCCTTTGAGAGGAGTGGGAGGGGCCTGTGTGCCTCAATCTTCTCCCATGAAAGAGTGCTCTAGGCCTGGGCTTGCCAGGCTCTCCTGCCAGCTACTGAGAGAGGCTCTGATTCACCATAGCAGTGGCCATTGTCTAAACCAGGGGAAGCACTTACGTAACAATGTTCATCAGGTCTCATGAAGCCTGGGCTATATGAGCTCAGGTAGTGAGGCCCAGTCTCTCAGCTGGGCAGGAGCAATTCCAAAACCAGAATCCAGGCCACCACTGTATCTTGGGCTATGTGAGAGACAGGTCTCCTGCAGCCCAGGTTGGCTTTGAACTCACTATGTTGCCAATGGCAGCTTTAGCCTTTTCATTCTTATGTCTCTGTTCCCAAAGCTGGGATTACACTGTGTACCATTGTTCCTGGGTTTAGCACATTTGCTGTTGTTGTTGTTGTTGTTGCTTGGTTTTGGAGACAGGGTGTCATGTATCTCCGGCTAGCCTCAAACTCACTATGTAGCTGAGGGCATACTGGAACAGGTCCTCCTGCCTCAAGTGTGAGTTACATAGTGTTGGAGATGCTAAGTGAGCTCCCTACCAATTGAGCCACACGCCTAGCTCTGATCTCCAACCATTTCTGGATTGAAATGAATATTGTTCCCATTTAAAAGATGAAGGGAATTGGTGCTGCGGACATGAATTTTCATCCGCTCCTCAAACAACATGAAACCTCCTAAGCTGCCTTGCAAACATCAATTTTCAGCCTAGTGACCAGAGTAGAGTTGGGGGCGGGGACAAAGAGGAGGGTGGAGGAGGGACTCTGTTTGGACATGGCCATGCAGAAAGACTTTGGGGCCTGTGGACCTTTGCCTCTCTCAGAAGAGCCCCATTCCTCATCCCTTTCTCTGGGTGAGCCCAGATATGATTAGGCATAGAGACACTGCCTGCTAGCCATTCTTTCCAGGCTATGAAGGGTACAGGGTGGGATGGAGAGGGACTTGGGAGACGATGGAAGATCAGGGAAGAGCCAGCGAAGCAGCATGGTCCTTCCCAGCCCCTCCCGGAGCAGATGCCTTGAAGGTCTCCTGTTCTGGTCTGTTTCCAGCTGGAATGCTCAAACTAGTGAAGATGACTTACAATAAGGAGGCAAGAAGTTACTAGAAACCCCTCCTCTCCTTACTAATTGCCGTCTAATGCAGGCTGAAAGCCAGCTCGGACTTAAGGAGCCCGGGCTGTTACCCTTCTCTCTGCACCGTGACCCTAGAGGCGAATCTCCAGATTTGCCTGGTTTTTAGTCGGGATGATGGAATGGATTCTCTGCAAGGAGGCCCTGAGCAGGAGTTCTCTGTTCTCCCTGTGTCCCCTCTCTCCCTGCCTCCCTCCCCTCTCCATTAGTTACCACCTTTCCCCAGCCCAACTCTGCCAAGGGCTGGGAAATGAAGACCTCACCTGCCAAGAGGAGCCAGGAGGGGCGCCTAGGGCCCTGCCAGCAGCCTGGAGCTGTCAGGCTGGCGCTAATTAATTAATCAATCCATCCGGGAGGCTCTAAGAGCCAACAACAGCTTCTCCAGAACACAGCGCAGTGGGCAGGGATGGCAGCCACTCCAAGGAGGCTGAGGTCACAGAGGCCCCCACCAACCTTGGCTACATGGCCCTTGGTCCTGTGACCTGAGAGAGGACTGAGGGAACAGAAAGGAGGGGCTTACCCACTCAAGCCTGGTGTGTCTCTGGTTCACTGATTCCACAAACACTGTTCATCGACTGCTCTGTGTCTTAGACTTGCTGGTAACAGACTGAGACAGGGTTCACAGGATTCAGAGCTCGAGTGTGTGTGTGTGTGTGTGTGTGTGTGTATGTGTGTGTGTGTGTGTGTGTGTGTGTGTTTGCGTGCGCATGAACACACTTTCACCCTTCAGGAATCCCTCAAGCGGGGGTGGGGCAAGGATAGTAAATGCTAGTCTCCGCTAAGTCCACAAGTCCTGGAGCACACACAGGGTGCAAAATTATCATGCTCTTTGGGAGATGGACAGCCTTTTCTGCCCCCTCCTCAATGGTCAGTGGCCGTGTGTGTGTGTGTGTGTGTGTGTGTGTGTGTTTTGTGGCTCCGTATATTTGAGATGCCATTTCTTCATTTCTTCTTCACACACTTCCAGTCCTAACCTCTACCCTGTACCTCTGTGTCCTGTTTCTGAAGATGTCAGCCTCACGGGGAATAAGAATATTCCTTTTTAATTAAAAAATCATTTTTAAAAGAATTATTATTTTATGTATGTGAGTACACTATTACTATCTTCAGACACACCAGAAAAAGGCATCAGATCCCACTACAGATGGTTGTGAACTTCCATGTGGTTGCTGGGAATTGAACTCAGGACCTCTGGAAAAACAAGTCAGTGCTCTTAACCGCTGAGCCAAGCCATCTCTTCAGCCCCCATTTACTATTTTTAAGACTTTTTTTTTTTTTTTTTGACACAGGGCATTACTGTGTAGCCCTGGCTAGCTTGGAATTTGCTATGTAGATCAGGCTGGTTTGGAACTCACAGAGATCCACCTGCCTCTGCCTCCCCAGTGCTGGGATTAAAGGTGTATACCATCACACTCAGACTAAAAGATTTATTTATATTATTTTAATTGTATGTATATGTGTGATGGGACGGTGCATGTAAGTGCAGGTGCCCTCAGCATTCAGTAGAGGGCGCTGCTACTCTGGAACTGGAGTTACAGGCATATGAGCTTCTGGATGTGGATGCTGGAAACCAAACTCGGGTCCTCTGAAAAAGCAGCAAGTGCTCCAACTGCTGAGCCACGTCCCTAACCCTTGGTTGGTTTTTTTTTTTTTTTTTTATACTTTTTATTTAATTTGTGTGCAGGTGTATGTGAGGGGGGCATACATGTGCCATAGTGTGCACCTGGAGATCAGAGGACAATTTGTAGGAGTTGGACCCCACCAAAGTCCTCAGGGGCCCTCACCCAATAAGTCATCTCTGCAACCTAGAAGTATTCCTAAATGTCATTATCACCCTAGGATGGCCGGTGACAACTGATGCGCAAGAGACTGAGAATCAAATGTACACATCCATTAGACTCAGCCGGCATGGGTCTCTAATCAATTTTCCCTGAGTTGGGTCTCTTCAATGCCCATGACCATTCCAGCACCTCCAGGGGAGGCCAAGCGTGATGAAGGGGCCCGACAAGGAGGAGGAGAGATCTAAACTGGCTCTGGTCAGACTGTGCACAAGGTCCCTGCGTGCGGATCTATTTGTCAAAGACCCTCTGAGCACCTCAGAAAGAAAATCTTTAAGCACGTGGCTTTGAAACAGAAGCCACATCAGACACATGGTGAGTCCATTGGGTCTGCCTCTGAGTACTGGTTTGGGGTGGGGGACACAGGAGCTTGCAGATTCTTGGGATCACTTGCTCATCTTAGCCTTGTTCCTGTCTCCAGGCTTCTCTTCCGCTGGCTATGTGACGACTGTGTTCCCTAAGGCAAGTTCTCTGGACCAGCGAGATGGCACCTGCTGAGCAATCCTGGTGACCTGAGCTTGATCCTCCAAGATGGAAGGAGAGAAACACACACACACACACACACACGCACAGGCACACACAGGTATACACACACACAGGTATACACACACACAGGCACACATACACAGGCACACATACACAGGCACACACACAGGCACACACACACACACACACGCATAGGCACACACAGGTATACACACACACAGGCACACACACACAGGCACACATACACAGGCACACATACACAGGCACACACACAGGCACACACACACAGGCACACACACAGGCACACACACAGGCACACACACAGGCACACACACACAGGCACACACACAGGCACACACACAGGCACACACACAGGCACATACACACAGGCACACACACACAGGCACACACAAACAGGCACACACACAGAGGCACAGACACACACACAGCACACACACAGGCACAGACACACACAGGCACACACACACAGGCACAGACACACACAGGCACACACACACACAGGCACACACACACAGGCAGACACAGGCACAGGCACACAGAGAGGCACACACAAACACAGGCATACACACAGAGGCACACACATACACACAGGCACACACACAGAGACAGAGTGAGATAGACAGAGACAGAGAGACAGTCACAGAGAGACACAGAGACAGTGATATAGACAGAGGACAGAGACAGAGAGACAGTCACAGAGAGACACAGAGACANGACAGAGACAGAGAGACAGTCACAGAGAGACACAGAGACAGTGATATAGACAGAGGACAGAGACAGAGAGACAGTCACAGAGAGACACAGAGACAGTGATATAGACAGAGGACAGAGACAGAAACACAGGAACAGAATTTTAAGTTAAATGTTAAAACAAAGTGATCTGTTTTTGCCTGATTTAGTGACAATCCATTCATATCCCTTTATTTATTCTGGGGGCAGGGTTTCCATGTAGCCCAGGCTGGACTTAAACTCACTACATAGCAGAGAATACCTTGGGTTTCTGATCCTCCTGCCCCCACCTCCCACTCTGTTTATACAATGCTAGGGATTTAACCCAGTCTTGTACGTGCCAGAGAAGCGCCCTCCTAACACAGCACATCCCTATTTATATCTTTAGGTGGCTTCAGGACTGAGTGACAGCCTGCTGGTCCCCCCACCAGAGCAGGACATACAGCACCACTCCCTGACTTTTATCAAATGGCCCCAAGGCTAAGGTGTCTGCCATCCTTCATTTTAGGATTATTTTGACAATGCATTCTGGGTGTCTTGTCAGGGCCAGGCCTTGAGGTAGGCCTGAGGGAGCCACACACCGGGCGGGCAAGAGGGTCTGTGTTTTCTCTGTTCAGAGACACCGTCTTCACTTCATCACCACCACACGGACTTGTTCCTACAAGATGCTCTTTTAACCTCAATCTGGGGCCGGCCAGTACCCACATCCTCCACCCAGTCTCACCTCATTACGCTTGCTGCTCCTGCCCACCCTGCCAAAATCACTTTGGATCTTGCTTCTTCATGCCCGGTCCTCCATCTCCCTCCTGGCTCTGTGTCAACAGCGAATGAATGCGATAAGCCTATTATGTCTTCATCGCTATCCCTGATAACAGCCTTCCCTTGCCCGGGCTGAGGACGCAGCCCCGAGGCACTAGAAGTTTCCCCGCGGATAGACATGGCTCCCTTAATCAGCACCCTTTGGGGACAGTGGATCAATCCACCTCATTACATGTCCACCCGGTGGCCATGTTGGGCTATTTCTTCTCAAGGACGTTGTAAGAGGTCTTGCCGCCTTCCTCAGGGGTGACCTGACACTTGTGACAGTTTCAGTCTCTCAGACTGGTGACCATGTCTGAGAGGGGGATGTGTTCTCCAGCCATTGTCAGCCTTTCTTTCTCTGTTCCTCTCCCTTTCTTTCTTCTTTGAGACAGGGTCTCTCTGTGTAGCCCTGGTTGTCCTGGAACTCACTCTGGAGACCAGGCTGGCCTCGAACTCACAGAGATCCTCCTGCCTCTATCTGCTGAGTGCTGGGATTAAAGGTGAGCATCGACATGCCCAGATTTTATTTATTTATTAAAAAAAAAAAAAACCACAGCTATTTTATTGAGTCATGCATTTAGGCCAGGAGCTCTCACGTCACAAGTATACACCTTGTGACTTTCCAGAGTGACATATCATATAACATTACCACCCAGAGCAAGAAATAAAACAGTACCCTGCTAGGGTCACCCCATTAAGAAGAGCCCTTAGGGCTTCTAACTTCACAGATTAGCTTCTCTTGTTTTTGAAATATATTTATTTGAAACACATATATGTTCTATTTGTGTTTGCTTTTTCTTTATTACTATAACTTTATTTCTTGCTATGTATGTTTTTTATTTTGAGATTATAATATTATTACATTTCTCCCACCCTGCTGTTCCTCTAAGCTCATCCCATATACTCCTGCCCACTCTCACTTAAATCCATGGCTTCTTTCCGCACTAATTGCTATCGTGTGCATGTTTGTGTATGCATGTGCATATGTATGTACACATATATCCTGCTCAGTCTGTATAGTGCCACTTACATGCATGCTTTCAGGGATGACTAGTTACCTCTGGACAACCAGCTCGTGTGCTTTCCTCTGAGGAAGACCACGCCTCCCATTTCCGTATTTCCTCGGTTGCCCATAGCTCTTAAGGGTTGAGGCCTTGCTGGCTTCTCCCTGTCCAGTTTGACTTGACCACTAGTGTTGTCCTTGTATCTGACCCTCATCTGTATTGGAAGCCACTGTCGATGTCCTTTCTTATGGATGCGTAATATTCCACAATACAAAATTGCATATATCCATCCATCTCACTGGGGCTGGTCAGCACTGTTTAACTGTCACAGCTATGATTCACGCGCTGCACCGATGGGACCTTCTGGTGCTATCATATGGCACACATACATGTAATTTCCCGTGCAGAGTCAGTTCCCTGGGAGTCAGTCTCTGGGTCATGATTATGTAATTGGTAGTTTTATCAAATTGTTTTCCCAAATACCCAATACTGTGTATTCCCATGAGTATCCTCACCAGCAGTCAAGGGACTGAAGCGGGATTCTCCCGGCATCTGTGTCTCCCAGGTGATAAAGTGGAGTGCTTTCTCACAGGCTCACAGCCAATCTGATGGTTTCTTTTGGGAGTTATCTGTGCAGAGCCTTTGTTAGTTCTTCTATTGGCTTGTTTGCCTCTTTGCTTGTTACTTTGTAGCAGTTTCCTTTTTATATTCCTGGCATACACCAAGACTTCGTTTAACCCCCACCAATTATTTTTGCAAATGAGCCTACCAGGTCCCAGGAGGCAGCTAGGAAGGGGTGAGTTCCTCTTAGTGGAAAGCTGAATAGGAAGGAGCCTGTACGTCAGCTGTCACGGCTTGGGTTCACACCACCGTGTTTTTCTTGAAGGGTGACGAGGAAGAGGTCTAATCGAGGTCAGCATTCATGCCTGGGTGGGGCAGGATGGCAGGGAAGGCCATTAGAATGTTGCTGAGATGTGGGTGAGAGCAGTCACCTTACCAGTTCTGGGTGTGTCATCCCAGGCCAACGAGCCTTTCTAAGCACCTGTTCTGTCTTTCAGGAATCAGAGGTGACTACCCAAGCTGGCGAGATGGCTCTGTGGGCAAAGCTGCTAAACCAGAAGATGAGGACCAACGCGGTGGAAGGAGAGAACTGACCCTCACATGCTCACTATCGCGTGGGGACACAGCTTCAAATGCATTCGCACACACAAATAAATACATGTAATTATATCTTTGAAAATGATGAATCTTGGCAGGCAGGCTCAAGACATCCAGAGGCCTCCTCCCTGACCCCCCACCGGCTGCTGAGTGGCCCACCCATGGAGGGAGGCACTACAGTGTGCAAGTATGTGGTAGGGAGAGGGAAGAGAAGGAGAATAATTTGAGCACTATGAAGATAGGGGGAACTGGAGATGCATAGGAGGGTGGTGAGGAATAGCCTGATGTGAGTAGCCTGCCCTGCCGCCAAGGGCCATGGAGAAAGGGGCTCACATTTCTAGGTTACAGTATATTATTGTGGGGTACTCAAGGTAGGAACTTCCAACAGCTAGTCATATGGTGGTCAGGGGCACAGAGAAACAAATGCAGACATGTTCACATGTTGCTTGTGCTCAGCTCCATTTCCCCAGTCTTATACAGTTCAGGGGCTCCCGCTTTGGGAATGGTGCTGCCCACAGTGGGCTGGGTCTTCCCATATCAACTAAGCCAATCTCCCACTGACATGCTCAGAGGCCAACAATGTACATAATCTCTCACTGAGATTTCTGTGATTCTCAGTTGTATTGAATTGACAATTAAAACTACATAAAAATGGCCCCATGCTAGTCTCAAGGAAGGGACACACATATTAACTAACATATTATCAGGAGGACACACACACTCACACACACACACACACAATTTCACCTTACATTTTCATTCTTGTAAGGTGATATGATTGTTGTCTCCATTTCCAAGCTAAGGAGACAGGTTATGCATCTTGCCAAGGCCACATGACCATACTATCAGTAGAGCCAAATTTGAACTCAGACCTTTATGGATATGTTGCAGTCTAGCACAGCTAATCCAACTGCCACCAGGTTCGTAGGTGCCCAGCCTATTTTTAAGGACCCCTATCAGATGCCTTCCTAGCTTTCTCAGGAGTTAGAGGCCAAGAGAAGTATGGGTCTCTGGACCCTGAGACAGATAGAATGGGAATCTGTGCTCTGGCATAAAGGATGGGGGTTGCTAAGGGTGAGGGCCGCGAGCCCTCAGCACTAAGCTACAGACCCATCAGGAGCCCCCACCCCGGAGGCTCTCGGAGTCCCGGGGCGGAAGCCTGGGATGGCCCCGGGGCTTTCTGTAATGAGCCTGCCACACGGCTGGACAGAGACTGATGACTTCTGGCGTCTGGGCCGCCTCCTCCCGCTTGTCCTCCCTGGTTATTTATCACATTTGTCCCTCTGGAGAGGCAGGGTCATCGCTTACACTGTCCAGAACACGGAATGTAATAAAACTGGTTCTATGGGAAGCCCCAAGTCTCGGCCTCCCTGAACCCATGGTTCCTTTGCTGGGGGTAGGGCAAAGCCCCACAGCAATGGTGACCCCTGTTCAGCTTCCCTAGAGGTCTCTAGAAGGATTGCCACATCACAGTGACAAATGTCACTCACCTTGTCAAGCTACCATAGCACAAAAAGGGTCACACACAGCACCCCAACATCCACTCATTAAATTGCCCCTTGTTCCATCCTCAGTCATCAAACTGAACCAGCCTTAGCCATGGGAAGGTGATGTCAGGCTGAATGAATATTCCCTAGTCAGGAAATCCCAAAGTCAAGATGCCTTGAAATCGAAAACGCTCTGAATGATGACATAATGGCGTTAAATGGAAAACTCTAAACCTGACCTCATGTGACAGGTCCGAGTCAAAACACAGGTGCTCGAAAGACAGTGAATAAAATTACATCTTCAGCCCGGATGCCTAAGACGTATATGAAGCACAAATGAGTTACATGTTTAGACTCGGGTCTCATTCCCAAGATATCTCATGAATCCTTAAAAAATGTAGATGTATTATTTTTTACTTGTATGAATATTTTGCTTGCATGTGTGTCTGTGTACCGTGTGCATGCCTGATGCGCTCACGGAGGTCAGAAGAGGGCCTCAGACCCTCTAGAACTGGAGATATGGATGACTGTGAGCCACCACGTGGGTGCTGGAATTCAGAACTAGGTCCTCTGCAAGAGCAACCATTGCTCTTAGCCACTGAGCCATCTCTCTGGTCCCCACATTGTCCCTTTTAGCTTGACTTGTGGAAACCAGCAAAGGAGAATTGTCACAGCTTGTCTGTTTCTGCACTGGGCTTGTGTCATCTCTCAGAGGCTCCTGGAGGAACTGGTGACCTTTTCCCACGATTCCCCTGGTTCCCCAGCTGAGGAAATTGTCAGAAGAGCTTGGCTCCAGACACCTCACCTTGGACTTGTCTGTACCACTGACCAAATGGGAAACATAGAGCCACTCACCTATTTCCAGTGTCTTCATGGTTTATCTGTTACAGGAGGGAAATGCGTTGTGTCTTGTATGCAGTAGGTGCTTAATAAGCACCACAGAGAACAATCCTGTTATTCTCCAGCCTGGAGAGCCTGTCTCCTTCCACCCTGGTCCCCTAGCTCAGGACAGTAGCTTCTTTATCCCCCCTGCCTGACCCAGTTTCTGCAAAAACTTGAGCTCCTCACAGGGAGGAGATGACAGTCACATCTACAGGTCTCATCGTCCTATTAGGACAACATCAGTGTAAACATTAGTTATTCACAAACCCAATTACATTTTGATTGCTCTGACCCAAGTGAGATTGGGGTTACTCTCAATCCACATTTATTTTTTGGCACAGGCTTCCTAAGGTTCGGAGAGATACAAACAGCCTCCCTCCCCTCGCTGTGCCCTGGCAGGAATCTTTTTCCCAGGGCCATTACTTCTTCTCCTTCCTAGTTCCCAGATGTAGTCAGTCATTCCTGGGCATTCCGCCATTCAAGAGGCAAGGATCTTGGTTAGAGTGAACAGAGAATTTCCATCAGGAAACCAGAAAGGAGGGGACTGAAGGATGAGTTTAGTGTCTTTACCCAATTAAGGAGACCCAGAGCTGATCCCTGCCCTTGGAGCGCAGATAAGGGCTAGCCTGCCTACACCGGAGACTCAGTTCTAGTCTGTGCCTCTAATGAACAATTTCAACTTCAATCCTACATCACCCTCACCCCCACCCCCAGAAGCTGCTTCTCCCCAAACCTTTCTCATCCCAGTACATCTTTGCAGTTGCTCAAGTGAGAAACTTTGAAGTCTCCCACAATTCCTTTTTCTTTTTTCTCTGTAATCTATCAATAGGTTTGCCTTTGCTAGATAGTAGACCACTGCATTGGTCTCTTCTCTCAATGCTGTAATCAAGTAGCTGACAAGAAGCAATTTAAGGGGGAGAATGTAAACTGGGTGAAGTGAAGCACGCCTTTAATCCCAGCACCCGGGAGGCAGAGGCAGGCGGATCTCACAGATCGAGTGCCAGGACAGCCATGGCTGCACAGAGAAACTTTGAAGGAAGAAGAGGAGGAGGAGGAGGAGTGGGAAGGGGGAGGGAGGAGAAGGAGGGGAAGACTCTTGTAGACCCGAGTCCAGTTACCAGCATCCTTATTTGGCAGTCACACTACATGTAACTCCAACTCTCGGTCCCACACCCTCTTCTGGCCTCCAAGAACACTTCACTTATCTGTACATACCCATTCCCAGACACACATGGTTATACATTATTGAAAATACATCTTTAAAAAACGAAATAAATAAAATGGGGAGATGCTATGTTCAAAGGGCAACCCAGGGGCTGAGAACTTTGAGAATGGGTTGCAGCCAGCCTTGTCTCTGCTCTTCCTGAGGCCCCCAACTCACAGAAGCCAGAGGTCAGGGGGTTCAGGCGGTGCTTTGCCTGCAAAGCAGCATCCTAGGGTGCAGATCTGGGGGAAGCGGGGTGAAGAGTTCGGGGACCAGTAGAGAGTGTCCTTGCTACCCTTTGCTCCTGAGCACACTATTGAGACATTACCATCACCACCTGACTCCACAGCTGGCTGCTTTTCCTACCTGTTTTTCTATTTAACGCTTCCCATCTTTCTAAAGCACCGACATTTTTATTTTTTTCTCATCTCTACTGGGTAGTGAGTTCTAAAAGGACAAGAATTTTGTCTCAGGCAGGGCGAGGTGGCGCACGCCTTTAATCCCAGCACTTGGAAGGCAGAGGCAGGCAGATTTCTGAGTTCGAGGCCAGCCTGGTCTACAGAGTGAGTTCCAGGACAGCCAGGACTATACAGAGAAACCCTGTCTTGAAAACCAAAACCAAACCAAACCAAACCAAAAACCAAAAACATAAACAAAAAAAACAAAAACAACAACAAAAAAGAATTTTGTCTCTTTAGTCTGCACATGTGTCCTTGGTGCCCAGCTCTGTGCTTGTGTTCTATAATAAATACAGGATAAAGCTGGTGCGCCAATCCAAGGCGGGCAGTGGGGGAGGGGCAGGAGCCGGACCTGGGCCTGAGGCTGCTTCTTACAGCTCAGGTCTCTGGGTTTGGCCCTGGAAATTGCCATCTGTAATGGAGAAAGAATGCATTCGTTGTTCGGGTAATTGGTAGTAACTGATGGCAATTTCGAGTAATTAAACACTAATTAATTCAATGAGTCAGTAATGTACTTATTTATGGTATCCATGTTTGTTCCCTTATAAATATTGGTATTACTTTTGTCAGGCAATTAAAATCCACTGGTGAGGACTGGCGGAGGTCCCAGGAGATTCTGGAAGCTCGGCCTGGACTGAGCAAAGAATGAATTGCGAAAGGGCTGGAGAGATGGCTGAGCAGTCAACTTCTTTCACAGAGAGCCTGGGTTTGATTCCCAGCACTCACAGGGACGCACAACTTCCTGTAACTCCATTAGAGGAAATCTGACACCTTCTTCTGGCATCTGTGGGCACCTACAAGCTTGTAGTAATCACACACACACACACACACACACACACACACACAAATACACACAGGCACGCATGCCCAAACTCTCTTAAAGGGAAAAGAATGAGTGGGAGGACCCAGGTGACATGGAAGTGGGTGGCACTACGGATACTCAGAGGTTCTGTGTGTTAAGCTGGTGCAGGTTTGGGGCTGAGGTTTAAGATGCCCATTCACAAAATCCTTCCTAACTCCTCATGTCCTCTTTCATGGCCCTCCTCAACTCAAATACATCGTTTCTTTAGGTTGATATTCAGGAAACCTGTCGGGGACACGAGGGATGTGGGGGCTCTTTAACTTCTCTCCCGAGACCCCTATTTGAGGTCTGATCCCTTTGGCACATGACCAGACAAACCTGGATGGATCTAAGATGGAGTAAGAGTGGGGAGAGGTTCCTGGGGGCTGGAGCAGGACCTGAGGTGCTGAGCATGTAGGAAAAGAAAGACCCAGACTCTGGAGTCTTGATGCTTTGGGTCAGGAAGGTCCAAGTTTCCAGGTCCTGTGATAGGCTGACATGAAAGGGCAGACCCGACCCACCCGTAGGACATCTCACCTTCTTCTGTCTAGGTTCTCAGTTCAGTACCCACAAGCCTTAGGATTTCTCGGGTTCTTGAAGGGCGGGTTGCCTCTGTCTGCAGGGCTCTCCCTGAGCTGCCATTCCTCTCGCCCTGGGTCATAGCTGCTCTTCTGATGTATGGTAAGATATCCCAGCCAGCGCAGCTTAGGGGATCTCATGCTTCTGGGAATACAACCCATCCTGTCAGGGAAGCCAAGGCCGCAGGAGCGTGAGGCAGCTCGTGGCATCGTGTCCATAGTCAGGAAGCAAAAATCAGCGAATGCCCGTGCTCAGCTCACTTTCTCTCTAACATGTTTGTTTCCTTTTTAGAGACTAGAGAGATTGATAAGTGGTTAAGAGTGCTTGTTGCTCTTTAAGATGACCTGAGTTCAGTTCCCAGAACCCACATCAGGCAGTTCATAACTGCCTGTAACTCCAGTTTCAGGAGCTCTAACACCTCTGGTCTCTAAGGGAACCTGCCTACCCATATATAGACACACACACATATACAGAATTAAAAATAAAAAAAATCTTTAAAAATATTTAGAATAATTCTTTTAAAATTTCATGTGATATATTTTGACCAACTCATCCCCATTTTTTCTCCCTGAATCCTTCCAGATTCATCCCCACCTCCTTTTCCTCCCCCAAACTTTATGTCCTCCTTTATTTATTTATTTATTTATTTATTTATTTATTTATTATATCTAAGTTCACTGTAGCTGTCTTCAGATACACCAAAAGAGGGTGTCAGATCTCATTATGGATGGTTGTGAGCCACCATGTGGTTGCTGGGATTTGAACTCAGGACCTCTGGAAGAGCAGGAGTCAGTGCTCTTAACTGCTAAACCATCTCTCCAGTCCTATGTCCTCTTTTTAAAATGACCCATGTAGTGGCTATTCCTGGTTGTCAACTTGACTATATTTGAAATGAACTACAATCCAGAATTGGAAGGCTCACCAGTGAACCTAATTTGGAGGCTGGGAGATAGAAGTTTCTGATCTGGATCTTGGTATGGAGATCTTGAGACACAGTGGTGATTGAATCCAGAAGATTAAGACAGGGAGATCTCC
>NC_034610.1:24920928-24938349 GCF_900095145.1 Mus pahari | reverse complement strand
ACTGCAGACTGTAAGTCATCAATAAATTCCTTTACTATATAGAGACTATCTGTAAGTTCTGTGACTCTAGAGAACCCTGACTAATACAACCCATTAACCCCAATTTGCACTGCCTACATACTCCTGGATGTGGGGACATCTGGAGGGAACATAGCTTACCAGGAGTCACACTCCTAAAGAAAAATGACTCTGTGGCCCCCACCCCTGTAGTAGCCATTGACTCTCCATAGCTCCTCGTTTAGGCATGAGGGCTCGAGAATCCCTTCCCACGCCATGCTAGAATGCTGAAAGGCTTGATTCTATATAGTTCTTGTGCGGGTAGTGCTCCTGCCATGCTCAGCAGACACTGTTTAGCTCTGGCTCTCCCTGATGTCTAGCTCTTACAACCTTCCCACCTCTTCCTCTGAGATGGTCCTTGAGCCTTTGGGATGGGAGTGTGACAAAGGTGTCCCTTTGCGCCTGAGTGTGGGGCATTGGGCTATGCAAAAGCAGTCTGGTTTCCAGTCAAGCTGAGGTGCTGAATCCCGGGTGGTAATTCACCTACATGGGACGTTAGGAGTACTCTCATGCTCCCAGAACTCTGGCTTCTGCCTATTTTACTGCCCCCTTCAGCCCCCACAAAAGAAGCATGGCTAGAAGTCATGTAGGCAACGTCCCAAGCTTCTGACCTTCAGGCTAAACTCCTCCCCAATTACCTAGCAGCATACTTTAAAAGAGGCTGTTCGCCCCTCCTTGCTCTCTCACTCTTCTCATTCTCATTCCTCTCTCTGTCTTCTCTCTTCCTCTCCTCTCCTCTCCTCTCCCTTCCTCTCCTCTCCTCTCCCTCCCTCTCTCTCACTCTAGCCTTTCTTCTCTCTCTCTTTTACCTTCTCTCTTTTCCCCTGCCTTTCTATAATAAAGCTCTAAAACCATAGACTATCTCTGTTCAGCTGCACAGACTCTCATCTGTGTGGGAACCTCTCTTCCCTGTGCCCTCTCTCCCATAACCCCAGAGCTACAGAGTGTAACCCCAGGGCCCCTTTGGTTTTGGGGGCTGCCCCTTGTCCATCCCCTGTCAAGTGGGTCAGAGGCTTGGCTGCCCACCCGGGGCTGAGTGGAAAGCATCTGGCAGCTCTCCTGAGTCCGCCTGTCCAGAGCATAGGTGGAACTCTGGCCAGACATGGACTATCCTCCCTCCCCCTTCTTTCCCAGGCCCCTTTTGAGTTCCCACACCTGAACACTCAATTATCGTTTATTTTCTGCACTTAGAACACTTACTTCTTTCTATACAGACTCCAGGGTCTCAGCCTAAGGAATGGTGCCACCCACAGTGGGCAGATCTTCCCATATCGGTTAACCTGGACAAGATAGCCCCTCCCTCACAGCCACGTCCAGAAACCCATCTCCTAGGTGATTCTTGATGCCACCAAATTGACAATAAAGGGGAGGGCTTATGACTAATGTTCTCCATAACCGTTACTACCTTTCCCCATGTGGCTTTTCCACAGGGACACAGAGGGCATGGGGTCTGGGATCAGATGACACTGGTGTGACAAGCTGGGAAATTTCCTCCTCTCTTCTGAGCCTTGTTCTCTTATACTTGCCCGCTCTATAGAGTTGCCACAGCCCTGAAACATACCTAGCCACATGAAGCCCTCGATCTGTGTCACTAAATGACTAATGCAGGTGCCTGATCCACCTGTGACTCACTTCCTCTTGCCTGTTTCTTCACCTTTTTTTTAAAAAATAAGATTTATTTCTCTTATTTTACGTGTGTATGTGTTTTGTTTGCACGTTGTATGTGCATTGTGTACACGCCCTCGGAAGGGATGTCAGAAGAAGGCGTGAGAAGAACCTCTGGAACTGGAGTCACGGATGGTTGTGAGTTGCCATGTGGTAGCACGTGGAACTGAACCTGGGTCCTCTGCAAGAGCAGCCAACAGTCTAAACCATTGAGCCACTAACCTAGCCCTCCAGTCTCACTTGCTTTAACTTCAGAGATCCCCTTCCCTCCCCGTACACACACACACAGGTCCAGATCAGCCATAGGGATTTCCCCTCCAACCACAGACTCCATAAGCATCTTTGCCTCTCTCCTTCTGCCTGTAGAGGGAATGTCCTCTTCTGGGTATCCAATTGTTGGCAGGGAATTCTCCTCCATCTACACTGCCTTTCCCTGTTCCTCAGCGTCTGCTGCGACCAGCACACTGCGGGTCTCCTCTTGCCATACCCCAGTGGCCCCCAGCCTCCTGGGGCCTCTCTGCGTCTCCTTGTCTGTCTTGCTGCCCTTCATTCTGGTTCAGTGTCTCTCATTTCTCCTCCTCTCTCCCCCTTTGTTCTCTCTGTCCCCCTTAATTAGCGATACTGTGGGACTGAGGTGTTTTTATTATGTTTTATTTATTGAATGGCTTTCCTGTTTCCTGTTCTTAATTTAAAAGGCAGATCGATGAAATGCTTTATATTCCCTGCAAAACAAAGCTAAGCCAAGTTGTTTTTTCCTCCCACCGCTCTTCCTCGCCTCTCTCTTTCTCCCCGGGAAGAAAAGATCTACATCCTTGTAATTGACAAGAACATTTAATTTGTTTGCTTCATTCATCCCATTAATTATTCAGTAAGTAGTGATTGTGTGCCAGGCACTGTGCTGGACTCGGGGATCCCAGAGATAATTTCAAAGCAATCTCCCTGTCTTCCAGAGGCTCCTATCTAGCAGGGAAAACTGGACACCAATATGTGACAGACAAAGCTCACGGTGCCACATCAAGGTTGGTAGTGTCGCCTGCAGCCCAGGGAGGGGGAGGGAAGGCTACTGGGTGGAGAGCAAGTCGGACTGGGAATCAAAGATGAACTGGTGTCTTGATGCAATGCAGTCTCACTCAGAGACAGACCAAACCCTAAGATAAGGAGATGGGGGTACGTGCTTGACTTAGGAGGGTCCCAGGGTCTGTGGCAGCACGTGCCAGTTCCCGTCTCTCTGCTGTGACAAGAGGCCCGAGACAACCCCTTAGAGGAGGAAAGACTATCGTGCTCAGCTTCAGAGTGTCAGTCCCCAGTTGGCTGACTCAGCATTCCTGGGCTTGTGCTGAGGCAGAATGTCAGGTGTGAAACAGAGGGATTCCTTTCATGGTGATCAGAGGGACAAACGGGAAGGATGCACCCCTCAAAGGCACACCCTCAGGGACACCCCGCCTCCCACAGAAGCACCCCTCCCGATAGCCTTTTCAATTTAAAGAATGTTTTAATTAATTAATCTATTTATTGTGTGTGTGGACAGGGCGCACAAGCCATAGCGTACATGTGGCGGTCAGAGGACATCTTGTTGGAGTTGGATCTCTCCTTCCACCCTGTGGATCCTGGGGGAATCAAACTCAGGTTGCCAGGCTTTGCAGCAAGCTCCCTTACCTGCCTAGCCATCTCACTGGTCCAGTCTACTCAACTTCAAATTGGCCAGTGGATTAAATTACTGGTTAGCAGGTTGGAGAGATGTCTCAGAGGTCCTGAGTTCAATTCCCAGCAACCACATGGTGGCCCACAACCATCTGTAATGGGATCTGAAGCCCTCTTCTGGTGTGTCTGAGGATAGTGACAGTGTATTCACATACATAAAATAAAAAAAAAAATTTTAAATTACTGGTTAGCACAGAGCCCTCACAGGTGCCCAGTGGTAATTTCCTGCATGTCTCTCAGGTTAATCTCAGTGACCATGACTAACCATCATGGGGAAGGAAGGGGAAGAAAAACAATAGGAAGGAAGTTAACAGTAGCGGATGGGCATTTGGGCTTCATCTCCTGGGGAGGTTTTGCACCAGTGATGCCCTAGGTGGTCAGGGTAGCTGAGTTCTTCATCCTCTGGTCAACTGACTTCCATCATTGGTGATGCTGCCCAAGAGATAGGCTTCCTCCACAGGGCTGGCCTAGCATACGCATGGATGGCCGGAGAACCTTCATGGAGAGAACAGAGAGTTCTGCTACCGTAGGCGTTGGGGGAAGGGAGGAATGTTCCAGATAGACAGAACTCCCGAGAGCGCCCCCTGCAGTTTCAGGAGGTCTCAAAAAAAAAAAAAAATCCAGCGCAGGAGAGCTCACTCAATAGTAGGCTGATAAAACTCCTTCCCCACTCAGCCGAGGTGATTTGCAGGGTGCCCCGGTTCCCTCAGGCCCCTGCAGAACAGAGTCCCATTCAGCCCTTTCTTTGAATCCCTCAACCGCACCTCCTGCCAGCCTATGCGAGGCTATTTATGATGTCCTGTCGATATCTGTCTTGGCGCAGGAGCGTGGAGGGGACGGATGGAGCCTGGGGTCCTATCCATCAGTCACTTGGCCGCAATCTCTAAAGAGATTTTAATTGTGAGCTCAGATTTACTCCCGCCATCAGCTGCGCCCGCCCGCCTACTTTACCAGCGAGAGCAGGGTCTGCAGGCCCGCTGCGCTTTGCCAAATGCACGTCTTGTAGCAACGCCGAGGAAATATTTGCTGCAGTGAAACCGTGTGCCCTGCGGAAAGCAATCGCCCTAAATCGCCCCCTGACAGCCGTCCCGGCTCTTTGCTGCTACACAGATCTGCTTTCCTGTCTGCTTTCCACCCTGCCACCAGGGACAGTGGCTTCTAACCTGAAATGGTTGAGGCAGGGGCCACACACTACATCCTCTCCCAGGCCATGACGTAGAGGACTGCAGGTGATGGGTGGGTTGGAAGACCCAGCCCTGAGAGAGGCAGGCCTGGAATGGTGGGTCAAACTTACAGCTGGAGGCAGGTCCCAGGGTAAAGGACATCCTCCCAAGACTACAAGGCTGGTTAGGGCTTGATGATCTGGGAATTGGCAGAAGGCTGGATCTTTGGTGCCTTCAGCATCCTACGTTCCAGGGACCAGGACCTGCTTCACTGTGCACACTGTGTGTGCCTCCCAGTGCCTCCTCTGCTAGCCGCCATGGAGATCTCTCTGTGTAGGCAGAAGGGAGCATGAGAACATGCTTAAGTTATGGTATGTGGCGTCTCAGAGAATGAATGAAGACATTGTTTTAAACAGTGCTTATCCTGGTAAAAAGAAAGAGCAGGGGAGGAAGGGGAAGACTGGAAGAAGGGAGAAGAGGGAGGGAGAAAAGGAGGAATAAGAGGAGAGGAGGGGGGAGATGAGAGGGGGAGGGGGAAAGAGTAAGGAGAGAATGGAAGGAGGGGAAGAGGGAGAGAAAGGAAAGGAAGGAGACGAAGAAGGGAGGAAAGAGGAAGAAGAGGGAAGGAAGGAAGGAAGGAAAGAAAGAGGGGGAGAGGAGGAGGGAGGGGAAGAAGAGTGGAAGGAAAGGAGGATGGGAGAAAGGGAGGAAGGAGGGGAGGAAGGAGAGGGGGAGGAAGAGGAGGAGGAGGAGGGAGTGAGGAAGGAAAGGTTTTTTTTCCAATCTGCAAAATCATTCAAATGAGAGCAGCCCATCCCACCTTCCCCTTCGAGGCTTACAGCTCGCCAACATCCCATTTGGTCAAAGCCTCACTCCTTTGGCCCCGACAGGCCTACTTCCTGGAATTCAGCTTGAGGCTGTATCTACCTGGTCACAAGAACTGGGAGCTGGTGACTCTTCCTACCCTCCTGAGGTGTCAGAGAGCAACCCCCCCCCCCCCCCCCCCCCCCCCCTCTCTCTCTCTCTCTCTCTCTCTCTCTCTCTCTCTCTCTCTCTCTCTCTGCTTTTCTCTACCCCCCCCCCCCAGCTCTCCCAGATTAGGCCACTGGGAGTGGACCTACACTTCTGCAGTGCCCAGCCTCTCTCACTCAGGGGCATCTGAACAGACTGAGTGGGCAGTCGGAATGCTGTTGAGCAGGCTCTAGCGGGAGACATGCCTACCCCCCTCCCCCATCACACAGATGAGCCATCTGGGAGCAGGAGCGCAGGAGGTTAACATTAAAGGTTGGGGAACACCCACTAGGCCTCACCTCAACACTGGGATTGTGAGGTTGGGGGGAGGGGGAGACGGCTGAGCTTCCCTCGGGTCCCTCCATGTGGGGTGGGGAGGGAGCCAGCGAGGAGAGGTCTTTATGGCTTGCAGCCTCTTCTGTAGACAGGTTGTTGCTCACTCCTAGTCACCCCAAACCTTCCTCCATTAGACACGGCCTCCTGAAGGCCAGAGCCTATAGAACACACATTCTACAGGAGATGGAGACACACCCAGGGAAAGCATAACTTCATCTCCTTCACCGGCCCGGCTTCCTTCACTGAACTAGTCCCCCAGCTTCCACCTCAGGGACTACTTGGAAGGAATACTAGGGTAATAGTTGAACGAGAAGAGGTGGCTTGTCCCTGTCCTGTCTCCAGCCCGGAGAGCCTGCCTCACCTTCCCGGGTTGTTTACCTTGGCCCGCTCCCTCTGCCCTGCTCTCCCAGCCGATCTGATTGCCGTAATTAGTTAATCAGTAACTGGCATAATTTCCCCCTGATTAATGCAGGAATAATCACCCGCCAGGGCTGCCAGCAATTTGCTTATCAGAGTCACTTTGAAACAGCTTTGAAAATGAGCGATTGGCACCTTCCTCGGGGTTAAAATTAGAGCCGGGGAGGCCGCCCTCTGCCGTGGGCGGCTGGGAGTGGCAGGCGGGGCTGGCTGGGGAGCCTCCGCCCCAGTGTCTGGGGCAAGTGGTGTGGGTGACTGCCACAGTTCTGTGTCTGGCTGATCCAGAAGGAGAGCTTACTGTAGGGAGGGGGATATTTGTGCTGGGGCAGCTCCCCAGCACAGATGAGACAGGTTGGGGTGCTGTGGCTGCCTCTGGAAAGGAGCTGGCCCACGTTGGCGGGCACGGGGGAGGGGGCAGGGATAGGGAGAGGGTATCTGGATAGAAAGGCCTTGGGGTGACAGTCCAGGACAGAGGACATGCTTTACACAGTAGTAGTAATAATAATAACAACAGCATCAACAATAGCAAACTAGTCACTTTCAGTTTGTTTATTTATGTCTTTGTTGTTTTGTTTTATTGACACCGTTTCTCTGTGTAGCCCTGGCTGTCCTGGAACTCACTCTGTAGACCAGGCTGACCTTAAACTCAGAGATCAGCCTGCCTCTGCCTCCCAAGTGCTGGGACTAAAGGTGTGTGCCACTATGCCTGGTTTATGTTTTTATGGTTCCAGGGATGAAACCCAGGGCTCTGTACTGCACCCCTGTACGCACATCCCCAGCAGAGAAACTGCTCCATTCTTTACATACATTACCTCATTTAATCCTAGAGAGGTGAAACTATCTTCCAAGTGAGCTCATCCACTGGACCAGCATCTGACTATATATTTTTTCACAAATTTACCTTTAATTAAGGAAAATTTCCCATGTGGGCAGAAACCATCAGGATAATGAGCTCCTATGAGCTCGACACCCACTTTCTGCACGCCACGATGTCTCCCGGATTCTCTGTAACCATTCTTGTTAGTACTGGTAACTATTTAAACCAGTTTCTGAAACAGTAGCAATCTCCCTGTAAAATGAGGCGTGGGCAATCAGTCTCTGTCTCTTGGAGCTGTCGGGAAGTTTAATGAGATCCTTTGTGGAGGTCTGAGGTGGATATCGAACATCATTATTTTCAGAATGGAGGGTAGTTTGGCTGGGTGTTGAAATCTGTAGGGTCCAGAGGAGAAGAATCAGACAGAGATGGGGAATGAAGGCAGCCATAGCATGCTGGTATGTGCTCCAGTCAGCTGGGACAAAAGCTCACACGCTCACACACTCACATGAAGTTACATGAAGTAGGTTTGTTACTCACAGACAGGCGGGGAGGGGAGTGTTAAAGAGGCGTGGCTTTATGTGGAGCTGAGGGGATAGAGTCTCTTCTATGCAAGGCCTACCTGCAGCATAACAGGAAGACCCTGGGAAACAGACAGCAGGGATAATAATACACAATAGACTAAAGCCCTGATGGACATCTGCTTTTGAGAGAGTCTGGAGACTCATACAGTGCCGGGAGATCACAGAGGTGAGAAAGGCAAGGGAAGCTTTGCCCAGACCAGAGGGTCCCATAAGCTGCTGGATCTGGGCAGGTTATATAACTATCTATAACAAATCAAACATCACTACAAAGTAGTGTGGGGCCTGATCCTCCGCGACTACATGCCTATGTACATCCACGTATGTGCCCCCCCCACGTGACCTCACTCCTGACTTGCGAATGGCTCTTTTGTACACTCTGGCCATTGATCTTGTCAGCAGGATGCAGACACAACATATCCTGCATGTGTGCATTCTTGAGAGCCACGTGGAAGAAAGTGGGCATGGGGCAGAGACTGGATGGATCTAAGGCCACTTGGGCACTGTCCTGCACAGGGGTGAATGAAGATGTCTGGGTGTTGGTTCCAGGTTTGCACACCTATGTCTTGCAGGGATGGGGAGGCAAGGCTGCGGAGACTGCTTTGTTTATGCGGATGGACCTCAGGGTGTCATACATTCACTATTGCTGACTGTTGCATTGACTTTTCCAAGGGAGATGGGGACAAATGTCTGCTGACCACAGATCGTGGCGACCAAACCCAACAGACCAAAGGAACAATCGAGTCAGCATGATGGGGCAATATATCACTGGGCTTACAGGTCACAGGTGACCCCAAAACAGCTACACCATCAGGAAGTCCCACCTTAGCGTGGATGACCACCTCCTCATAGCTGCATGGGTGAAATGGGCCCTCACTGCAATTAACCTTCCAGGATATATACTCCTTCATATCCCAAGACCCCAGACCACATGCAGATAGGGCTGAATTACAGCTGGGAGGAAGGTATAGGCACAAGGTATAGGAAGGCGTCATTGGAATCTCAGAGACCGGTCTAATGACAGACCCTCCCTAGCCCTCCTTCTGAGGGAATGCAACAGACCAGAACTTGAGCGTCTCAATGGTTGCTACACTCAGAAGATAACTGAGCTGAGAGCCCCTAGGGGGCTTTCCCCTTTATGCGATTCACCTGGGGACCTGCAAGTGGGGTCTGAAGGGATGATCAAAAGGGCTGCTGTATCACTGAAACTGAACCACGGCTCTACAGTTGCTATTTGGTTCATGGAGTACAGACTTCTTTCTCCAGTTTTCTTCCTCAAAGACCTGGGGCAAAACACAGGCACCCTACACCAGGAGCGCTGGGGCTTCTCCATGCCCAGATTTGCTGCAGGGGGCGCTGCTGAGTTAGGAGGTGAGAAAGGTGATGGAGACTTTGCCCGGCCCCCTACCCCCCACCCAAGATTCTCACCACCTGGTGGGAACAGGACCAGTTAAACAAGACAAGCATTTGCCTGGAAGTAATGCGCTCGGGAACAAATCAGAGAACCCTGACCTGGCCTGCTAGGACCTGGACCCTTGGCACATGTACGCTGATGGATGCACGTGTGCGTGGGCACGTGTGCACACGCGTGGCCTCACGCTCCTGACTTGCAAATGAGCAGTCCTGTGCACACATTGTCAAGGAACACCTGTCATCGAGAAGCCTTTGTTAGGGCGAGAAATAATGAGACGTTAATTTAGAAAGATTTCTCTGTCAAAGAGGTGAGACTGTGCGACTAGAGGCATTAAAAATAAATCATTTAAACACCACAAAAGAATTTTAAAACGGACTTTATATTAAAAGAATCAAGCTGCTCCCATTGGCCAATCTGCAGGGAGTAGATGCGGTGCCCCACCCCCACTGTGGGTAGCCAGCAACTTCAGTGCAGGGTGCTGAGCTGGCCTGCTCCATCTTTGTGCAACCGTCTCCTGCCTTCCTGAAACTCTGTTCTCTCCACTTGGCAGGGACTGGACTCAACCTTGTGCCGTTTGGGCTCCTCCTTCATCTCCTCCACCAGCTGCTTTTTCTGTCTTCTCTCTTAGCCACACGGGCCCCTGGGACTGAACTCTCGGTTCACATTTCCGGTAATGTCCTCTATTCTCTGCCTTCTTATTTGCTTGGTTTTGTTTTTATTTTTGCTTTGTTTTTGTTTTTCAGACAGACTCTTGTAGCCCAGGCTGGTACCAAACTCACTAATTAACTGAAGCTGACCTCGAACTCCGGATCCACGAAGCTCCTCCTCCTCCCAAGTGCTGGGATCACAGGGATGCCCCACCACCATGCCTGCCTTGCTTTCTAGGCTTTACCCACCAGAAGACATCTTCCAAACAGTTCCTAACTCCGATTCGTTCTTCCCGAAAGTGCTCCGGGCTGTAGTTCTTCTCCTTGGGTCCCGGACACCTTCCTCAAGGTTCCCTTGCTGGAAATTCCAATTCAATTTGTCCCTTTCAATTTGTCAGACTCTTCTTCCGAGGATTAAATTATCCTTCTTTGATCTCTACACTTTCAACGAGCACCACCATTATCTAAGACCTTCAATCAAAAAGTGTGGCTATCACATCTGCCCCCAACACACCCTGCGAATCCAAGGACTTCCGGCTCGCGGCTGGCTCTGCCTCCCGCACATCCCACCACCGAATACACCGCAATCTTGCAGGATTCTCATTCCCTGCAGGATCTCTGTCTCTGACTGGTTCTCCCTCCCATCTGCCCTCCCAATCCTGACTGGGGGGATATGAAGTCCTGGCAACTCGAGAAGTTACCGGAGCACTCGATGGCAAGTTTTAGCCGGTGCCCTCTTCCTCTTTACCTCTCTTCCTGAACCACCTGACTAATCGTTGCTGGGGAAACTGAGGGACAGGTGGGTGCAGATGCTTCGCTCCTCGACTCTTGGGACACATTCCTCTGCCACCCCCCCTTCTTACCTACTTTCTGTCTTTTTCACAAGAGCTTTACTTCAGAGCCACACCCCCGCCCTTACCCAGTTTTATTAAGTATTAGGTTGAGTTTCAATAATAGAGATTCCACATCGTGGTAACTTAGATGCTGTTTCTCATCCACGTGGACCTCTAAAGTCCTTAGGACCCTGGACCATTCTAGCTTACGCCCTTGTCTACTGATGCCTGTGGTCCAAGATGGTGGTCAGAGCTCCAGCCATTACCTCTGTGTTCTAAGTATTAAAGAGGATAGACATGGACAGCCTTTTGAGGACACCTGACTCTAGAATCCCATGGTGCGTTTCCACCTGCATGCTGTTGGCGCCCACTGCAGGGAAGGGGTGTGACATTTAATCTCTGTTCTGAATTGTGCACCTGGTCGAAAACCCAGCTTGTATTAGTATTCCAAAGGGTGGAGGGTTTTGAGGGAGACATCTTTATCTGATGCCATCTGACAGCGCTATTAAAGGTAATATGAATGATACCTTGCGGCTATGTGTAAGGGCACAGTGAAGCCCCTAGTCTGTGGCTACTACCACTTAAGGGGTTGCCTTAACTACTTGTCTGACGCCTTGGTTTGATTTAACACCACCATACTGAAGTATAATCTACGTATCACTTTTTGTGGGTTTTTGTTTTTGTTTTTGTTTTATCTGGCTGGCCTTGAACTTGCTATGTAATTTAGGCTTGCCTTGAACTTGTGGTAATCCTCCTGCCTCACCCTCCCAGGTATTGGGATTCCAGCTATGAGCCACCATACCCAACTCTTACTAGATTTAGCTCTTATTTACATATCGGTGTGTGTGTGTGTGTGTGTGTGTGTGAGAGAGAGAGAGAGAGAGAGAGACAGACAGACAGACAGACAGAGAGACAGAGACAGACAGACAAAGAGACAGACAGAGAGAGAGAGAGAGAGAGAGAGAGAGAGAGAGAGAGATCTCATGTAGCCCAAGCCCCTTGTATATCTGAGGATGACCTTGAAATTCTTACCCTCCCCATCTCCACTAGTCTAGGACTGGACGACCAAACCCAGTTTATGCCATGCTGGGGACTGAACCCCAGGTTCCAGCATGCCAGGCACAACTTACATACCTTAAGTTTTGCTGACCATGTCTAAGCTTTTTAATAAGTTAAATAACTCTGTCCGTCCTTACCTTTAGGCTCAGAGCATTTTAAGGTATATTCCTCTTCTTTGTTTTCTGGTTGCTTTGAAGCAGGGGCCCCTCTAGCCCAGGCTGGCCTGAGATTCCCTAGTTAGCCATAAGTGACCTTGAACTCCTGATATTTCTGAATCTAACTTCCAAGAGCTAGGATTACAGGCGTTCCCCACCTCATCCAGCTTTATTTTATTTTTTAATTAATTAATTAGTGTGTGCATGAACACAGCTGCCTTTGTGCATGCATGATGTTTAGAGGACAACTTGCAGGAGCTGGTCCTCCCTTTCTACTGTATGGGTCCAATGGATCAAACCCAGGTCATTAAGCTTGGCAGCAGACCCCTTTACCCACTGTGCCATCTTGCTGGCCCTTTATGTTCTAAGACTTTCAGCAGATGCCTGAAACTGAAGATAGGGCCAAAAATCTATGCACTGTGTGTTTTTCCTCTGCATACATAATTATGATAAAGTGTAATCCATAAATTGAGACTGGTAAGAGATTAATAATAACTAAAAAATACAAGTTGTAACAATATAATAAAAATTACTTAAAAGGGCACTGGTTTTAGAATTTTCTGCTCAATATCTTTTTTAAAAGCTTTATGTGCTGTGTGTGCCTGAGTGAGCATGTGTGTACCATGTACATGGAGGAATCCACAGAGTCCAGAAGAGGGCATCAGACCCCAGAACGGGACTTCTAAGTAGTATGTAGGAGCCGCAATCCAAACCTTGGTCCTCTGCGGGAGCAGTAAGCGCTCTAACCACCGAGACGCCTGTTCATCCCCACATTACTAGCTTTGGACATTGCCACAGAAATTGAAATTGCACACAAGGGACAAAGGTCATGCATGGTTTCTCAAGCCCCCGTATTAGATCAACCACTCCTCAACTGTTTTCCTTTTCTGTTCCACAAGGACGTTTGAGATGACACAGTTTTGGTTTCTTTCCCCCTTCCCTTCTCTCTCTTGCTCCGGCCCCGCTCGCTCCAGCCTATAGGCTTTTAAAATTTGTTTCTCATTATGGATGATTGTAAGCCATCATGTGGTTGCTGGGATTTGAACTCATGACCTCTGGAAGAGCAGTCAGGGCTCTTAACCGCTGAGCATCTCACCAGCCCAACACAGTTCTTAAGAGTACATATTATTCTTGCCCAGGACCCAAGGTTGGGTCCCAGCACCCATGTTGTGTGGCCCACAGCTATCTGTAGCTCCAGTTCCCAGGATCCAATTCCTTGTCTGAACTCTGTAAGCACCTGTACTCATATGCATTTCCTGCACATATATGCCAATGATTAAATTTTTTTTAGTTAAAAATCTTAGAAACTTGTCTTCACAAACATTAGGATACAGCACATTAGAATGTTTACCACGAATGCGATCTGCCTGGAGCTTTGGAGTTGTTGCTGTGTTTCTGTGAGCATTTAACATACCTAACAGTGCTACTGTGCCCCGGTGCGTGTACCGTGGCTTTTGGTCTGGGAACTGTGAACCTGGTAGGTACATGGAGGGGACCCAAGACATAAGCATTACCTGAGTGAGAGACTGAGGTCACAGTGGTTGGAAGAGAACCCAGAGAGATAGAAGATTTGGAAGGAAGAAGTTCCCTTTTACATCCTCCAGCACCGGGATGCTAGTGGACTCTCAGAGAGCATCCAGGCAGAAAGTAGACACCACTCCAGATGTCTCACACAAAAGGAATATAAGACAGACAGATTGTCAAACAAGGGATGGTAAGACGACCCAATCTACCGAGAGAAGGAAACTGCTGGTCTGTCCCCTTATACTACAGAGACAGGGGCAGGAAGTCGTTCCATAACCCCAAGGCAACTGCAACAGCAGTGAAGACCAGCAGAAAGCTAGTCGGCACAGGGTCTGGTAATGCACAGCTTGAGGGGCCATCTCTGCAGAGGAGAGAGAGCAAAGACTGGAAATGGGTCTGCAATCAAATCCGCCCCTGAGAAGGCTTGAAGGGCCTGGTTAAGGGACAGAGACTAGGCGGGCGAAAGGCCACCTCATTCAGACCCTTTGTGAGAGGCTCAGGGCCATGTGGGTAGCATTGGGATCATGTGGGCATCATTCTGAGAAGCACTGACTTGTCCCTGGATGGGTGTGGGGAGACACTCTGTGTGCTGCCAGACACCAGAAAGACACAGAGTTTGGGGAGAAGCCTATTGACCTCAAGTGACCTCCCACCTCAACTTCTGCTCTTCGCTTACAAAGTGAAGGATCGGCAAGACACCCTCACACATTCCTCTGGCCTTGACCGTCCTCCAGTGTGCCACTATACTGGATGCTGGGGCTGTAGTGTGTGCCTTGGTTGTTAGAGCATTTGGCAGGCATGCAGGAAGCCCCGGGTTCAGTCTTCCACACTGCCAGAGATGGGCATGGTGGTGCGTGCCTGTGAAATCAGCACTTAGGAGGTAGAGGAAAGAGTATCAGAAGTTCAAGGTCATCTCTGAGTACATAGCAAATTCAGTCCAGCCTGTGCTACATGAAATCCTGTGTAAAAGCAAAGCAACACAAAACACTTCAAGGGGAAAATAAAAACAAAAAAACCTAAATGTTGCAACAGGTCATGAGGCCATGGGAGTAACTCATGAGGGAGGCAGGCAGGTGGGCCCTCAGGGTTGGAGGTTTTCTTGCAGGGAACCTGTGTTTAGTTCCCAGCATCCACATGTCAGCTCACGACTGTTTGTAACTCCAGTTCTGGGGATAGAATGCATTTATCTGAGATCAATGGGGCCCAGGTCCACACACGGCACTTGTATATATGTGCAGGAGTACACATAGCCACACACAAAAAAATAAAAGCCATAAATATGCAAGAAGAAGGAGAAGAAGAAGGTGGAGGAGGAAGAGAAGGAATGGAAGAAGGAGGAAGGAGAAGAAAAGAAAGAGAAGAAGGAGGAGAAGAAGGAGGAGAAGGAGAAGGAAGAAGAGGAGAAGGAGGAGGAGAAGAAGGAGGAGAAGGAAGAGGAGGAGGAGGAGAAGAAGGGAGAGGAGGAGAAGGAGGAGGAGGAGAAGGAGGAGGAGGAGGAGAAGGAGGAGGAGGAGGGAAGAAAGGAAGGAAGAAAGGAAGGAAGGAAGGGAGGGAGGGAGGGAGGGAGGGAGAGAGAGAGAGAGAGNGAGAGAGAGAGAGAGAGAGAGAGAGAGAGAGAGAGAGAGAGAGAGAGGTCAGACCAGATTCCAGATTCCATCTACTTAGGGTCTATAGGCACCTGCCAATTAGAGTCTTATTTATTTTATTTTTATATGTGTATGTGTGTATGTACCTGTGTGTGTTGTATGTAACGATAGCCCCCTCAACTTGAAAGCCTCCTTAGGTCACATCCCCCCCTTGGTATTTGGTCACAGAAACAAGAAAAGTAGCTCATGAGGGCTGCTCTGAGAAGAGTAGACATGGTTAGAAAACTTTCCCGTAGACTCCCAGATCTAAGGAACACAGTTGTGAGCTCCAGACACCAGGCTGTCAGGGCGGGTCAGCCTTCAGTCCTTTGCTCCTCGTGGTTTGAGCTCCAGACCCCAGGCTGTCAGGGCGGGTCAGCCTTCAGTCCTTTGCTCCGCGTGTTTTTTTCCTTCCCCGTAATGGATGAGACACGTTTACTAAGCCAGAACGATTTACACAAGCAAACAGAGGGTAGCTTTGGCTCTGTGTGACCTCGGGATAGTAGTTGCCCCTCTCTGTTCTGTAGTAAAGGCAAGGTCATGCCCCCGGCCCTAATAATCTCACATAAGATACTGACCACGGGCATCCTCTAGGAGAGCCCATGTGCTGGCTGGCTGGGTGAGAGAGCAGGTGGGTGGGGTGGTATGCGGTATGGTGCATCTTGTGAACAGGGTGTGGTGCTGCACCAGTGTTATGTGATGGAGGTCTCCTGGAGTGCGAGGTGAGTGGTGACCCGTGTGGAGCTGGCAGTCTGATCTGCTTCCCCCCGTGTCTCCTCCCCACAGGCTGCCCACATTTCATACATACCAAGTCCTTACCGCATCAAGAATTCATAATCATCCCAAAATATTCAATAGGGATATGAAATATTTACACACAAGGCACCAGACGATGAAACGAGTGTGTCCCCGGCCCTGATAGAAACCTCTCTCTCTTGGGGGGGGCATTGCTGGGGGCTAGCAGGATGGCACTGAGGGGGAGGGGGCGGGCCGTGCGCTCTCCATGGGCCCTCTCTCATCCCCCCAGAGCTCTGGGCTCACAGAGCATGTTTTGGGTTTGAGGTGTGGGGAGGACGTTAGTTCTCAGACTCCTCCCTGCTCCCCATATGGGAGCCTGAGGGCGGGTGAACCTCAGAGTGACAGGGACATCTAAGTGACAGGAACCCAGGGGCTTCTTCTCCATCACTGGGACCTCAAATCCACTCCCCCCTGCCAACCTCAAGTGTTTCAGGAAAACTCAGCTGTCTGCTTGCTTACACCCCAATCACGAGGACCTCATTACCCTCATTTAGCAACTTACAGTCCAAAAGATCTTCCTTGCAAGGCAGGCATGGTAGTGCAGGCCCACAAGTTCAACACACAAGAGGCTCAGCTAGGAAGAGCCCATGTTGAAACCAGCTGTCTGTCGTGAGTTCAAGACCAGTCTAGGCTACATAGAGAGATCCTGCCAGCATCCTTCTCTCATCCAGAGAGAGAGAGAGAGAGAGAGAGAGAGAGAGAGAGAGAGAGAGAGGTGATAAAGTAGGCTATCTCTGACTTTGAAATGGCTCCACATTCCACCGCCAAGCCCTGCTCAGCCTGGCATCCCTGCAGCTTGCTCACAGGTCACCTTGCCCATCCCCCTGGCAGCCTGGGTCTCTAGTGTCAGCAGACCCCAGCTCTGACAGCACACTAGGATACACCAGAGCACAGATGGGCCCCCAAGCAGCCCTAATGGGCTCGTCTGTCTAATTAGCATGCAATTAGCCTAATGCATATTTTAACATCACATCAGAGTTGCTCATCAATCATCCCCTAGGCAGGTCTAGACAGACAGACAGACAGACAGACAGATAGTTGACCTGCAGAACCGGGAGGAAAAAGATCTTGCTAGTGACTTTTGGGGGACCTGTCCCCATTCCTAGGGAGCTACGGGGCTGCCTGAGAGTTGTGCCAAGTCAAAAGACCAAAAGTCTTTCCTTCCAGCTCCCATGGTAGGAAAGAGATACCCAGGCCTCGGTTTCCCCACGGTAGCTAAACTGCCACTTGGGCCAGCAGAATTGGCTGCATCCTTATGCTAATAACATCAGCTCCCCTCCCCAGGACACTATCCTCCCACTCCCACCCCCAAATCAGGCTGGGAATCCTTTGAAGATAGACTCAGTCCTTCTCCACCTTTCCCAGAATTCCCAGCTCAGGACTATGATCCAGGACAGAAGGAACACTGGTCTACCAGTCACCAAATACAAGTGTCGCACAGAGTAGAAGAGATGGAGGCTCAAAAGCTCAAGGTCTGATCCAGCGCAGGCCCACTGTGGGCTACCTGGAAAAGACGACTCAGGCCGGGCGTGGTGGCGCACGCCTTTAATCCCAGCACTCGGGAGGCAGAGGCAGGTGGATTTCTGAGTTCGAGGCCAGCCTGGTCTACAAAGTGAGTTCC
>NC_034610.1:24890366-24918803 GCF_900095145.1 Mus pahari | reverse complement strand
TTTCTTCTTCTTCTTCTTCTTCTTCTTCTTCTTCTTCTTCTTCTTCTTCTTCTTCTTCTTCTTCTTCTTCTTCTTCTTCTTCTTCTTCCTCCTCCTCCTCCTCTCCTCCCTCTCCCCTCTCCATATTCTTCCCCTCCCCCTATTCTCCTCCTCCTCCTCCTCCTCCTTCTTCTTCTTCTCCTCCTCCTCCTTCTCCTCCTCCACACAGGGCTACTTAACAAACTGCAGCCAACAGCAGCCCACAACCCACACCTCAGGTTCCTAGCATTTATCTAGCCTCTGAAAAGTTCCCAGAATCCCAAATGTCACACATTTGCAGAAACTATTTGCAACTGGCAAAACCACACCCCACTGCTAGAGCCCAAGGCAAATCATAGTCAGCTGCTGTGGACAGTCTGAAGCAGTCCCACGTCCCCACACTTGGGGTTAAAACGAAAGCACATTCCTATTTCTGTGTGTGTGTGTGTGTGTTTTTTAATGAAACAAAACTTCTCATGACAACCCTGAGCTAAATACTGAGTTCCAGCTATTGAGTAAGAAAAGTAAGAAAAACGGCTGGGGAGTTGGCTCAGTGAGTAAGAGCACTGGCTGCCCTCCTGGAGGCCCCAGGTTTGATTCCCAGCACCTAACCATCTGTAATTCCAGTTCCAGGGAATCTGATGCCCTCTTCTGGCCTCAGGAATCACGCATCCATTTGGTATATGTCTAGACATGCAGACAAACCACCCATATGTGTACAATAGCAAAATAAGTAAACCTCTAAGAACAAAATAAAAGGAGAAGAACTCTGTTTAGACTGACACTTGGCGGCTTGCAGTTGGCCCTAGTGCTTTGGGGCTGCAGCCTGAGTCTACACGGTACAAGAAGCTGTTCGTTTCACAGCAGCCAGGAAACAGCGCCAGGAGAGGGTGGGGTTTGATTATTTTCTTCTGTCTTACTGTGGGTGTCCAGCAACTGGAGACTGATAGGCCCCACCTCCTGAAGGCTCCACCTCCTTCACAGAGTCCCGAGCCTTTAGCTTACCGGCTTTAAGAATGGTCCAGAGTCAAACTACAGCAGGTGGACTTTGGGAATGTCTGTGGTTTGAGGATCAAATGTCCTCCATAGGCCTGTGTGTTTGAACAATTCGTCCCCAGATGGTGGTGCTGTTTGCGGAGGCTGTGGAAATTTTGGGAGGCATAGCCTGGCTGGAGGAAGTGGGTCGGTGTGGGTGAGCCTTGAGGTTTTCTAGCAGAATCCCACTTCTGTTCTCTCCTTGCTTCCTGGTGGAGGTCCTGTAAACAGTGGTCTCTCTCACACCTGCTGCCTAGCCTTGCCTGCCATGATGTCCCTTTGCACCAAAGAAACCCCTCTTCTGGTAAGCTGCTTCTTGTCCCATATTTTATCACAGCCAGTAGAAAAGTCACCAATATGGGGACATACCTACCAGAACAGGTTTGAGTGAATAGCACATCAAACTCCAGCTTGTGTGATTAATTTGTTCATTTTACATGGAGAGAAAGATACCCGGAGACAGTCAGAGAGCTGGGGCACCGGCTTCTTGTCCAACAGAGCGGTGCTGTACGTGAGGAGGCTCCACCCAGTGGGCACCTTGAACCTGCTTGTCTCCTGTGTCAGAGCTGGAGTCCCTGTAGCCAGGGACCGTCTTCCCTCACTGAGCCTGGGACCATCAAGGCAAGGAACTGTACCTTTTTCATCAGTGAGCACCCCCAGGATCCAGCACTCCTTCTCTATCAGAACCACACAACTCCGGGAGCCCGTGAGAATGTGGTATGATCAGATTAGGGGGTTCCTGAAAGGCTGGTGTCTGTTTCCCCAATCACAGTGGGGTCCCAACAGGCCAGAACCGCATCTCCTGGGGGGCTCCTTTTCCTTCATCCTTGAAGTCCATGTCACCTGAGGGAGGCGCCCAAGACCTACAGGATGGAGCAGTTGAGAGGGTGGCCGGGCTCTGCTGTGGCTTCACTGCAGGCGAGCCCTCCCCTCCTGGGAAAGGAGCCTCCGTGGGCGTGTGTGCAAACTCACCCTGCACCGTCAGCCCATGTGGGAAGGGTGAGGGCTGGGAACGCTGTGCCCGCTAAGTGTATAATTACACGGTACTTGGGGTAATTTCCCTGTTCCTCAAGAAGCGCACGTTGGCCCTGATTTTCCTATCTGCAGATTGTAAGCTCGTAATTAGTAGCAAATTACCCACACAAGTGACAAATTTTTGTGCTTTCAAGTAAACAGACAAAATACCCACAGTTCATAAATTGCCTCTCGGTGCAGTAGGCACCTGGCTCCCGGCGATGCCCAGCCTGCCCACACAATGGCAGGGAGAGGGGAAAGAGTCCGTGAGAGGGACGTGGCTACAGACAGAGAGAAGAAGAGGGCTGGCTTATCTTTACGTTTGACCCTTCCAGTTTGCAGACCAAGCGACACCAGCAGGTCACAGCGTTGGGGAGACCTCATGGCTGTTGGCAAGGGCTGGGAACACCAGGGTGTCAGTCTTAGCTTCAGAGTTAAATGAATGCCTCTAACCCATATGTCAATCAAAATGCCATTGTTCTCCCAGCTAATACCACCTCTCTGAGTACCACATGTTGAGAACACTGACCCTCTGTGATGGTTTGTACATGCTCAGCACAGGAAGTGGCACTATTTGGAGGCGTGGCCTTATTGGAGTAGGTGTGGCCTTGTTAGAGAAAGTGTGTCACTGTGGGCATGGATTTTAAGACCCTCATCCTATCTGTCTGGAAGCCAGTATTCTGTTAGCAGCTTTCAGATGAAGAAGTTGAACTCTCAGCTCCTCCTGCACCATGCCTGCCTGGATGCTGCCATGCTCCTGCCTTGATGTTAATGGACTGAATCTCTGAACCTGTAAGCCAGCCCCAATTAAATGTTGCCCTTATAAGACTTGCCTTAGTCATGGTGTCTGCTCATAGCAGTAAAACCCAAACTAAGACACCCTCTTACAGACCTTTGCTTTGTTTTGCAAGACAGGGTTTCATGTAGCCCAGGCTGGCCTCAAGCTTGCCGTGTAGTCGAGGCTGTCCTTGAGTTCCAAATAGTCTTTGCCTTCACCTCCCATGTTGGGATTACAGGTGTACACCACCACACCCGCTTTGTTGCATATTTTTGAATATTATTCTTAACCCATCTAAGCCATGGGGCATTGGCAGTCTCAGAGCTTCTTGGTTGAGCTTTAGTTGGTAGAGATCTTATCTGGCATGCACAAAGCTCTGAGTTCGGGTTAGAGAGATGGCCCAGCGAGTAAGAGCACTGACTGCTCTTCTGAAGGTCTTGAGTTCAAATCCCAGCAACCACATGGTAGCTCACAACCATCTGTAATGAGATCTGATGCCCTCTTCTGGTGTTTCTGTAGACAGCTACAGTGTGTTTGTATATAGTAAATAAATAAATCTTTAAAAACAAACAAACAATAAACAAACAGCTCTGAGGTCATCCCCAGAACTTTAAAAACTGAACGTGACAGTGCAAGCTCCGTAATCTCAGCACTTGGGAGGTGGGGGCAGGACGGACGGAAGTTCAAAGCCATCCTTGGGTGAATAGCAAGCTTGAGGCCACCATGAACTACATAAGGTGCTATCTCAAACAAACAAACAAACAAACAAAACTCTCCCAATTTTGACCATCAGTCAGTTTGGTGTTCAAATCTTAGCTCTCTACTCTGCATTAGTTGTGTGAGCCTGAGAGTCTGGTAACTTCTCCGTGCCTGGTTCTTTATGGAAGCACTTCTTAACCTTTGAGTTACAACCCCTTTGGGGGGGATCAAAAAACTCTTTCACAGGGGTTGCCTATTAGATATCCTGCATATCAGGTATTTACGCTATAATTCATAACAGTAGAAAAATTACTGTTATGAAGTAGCAACAAAATAATATTATGGTAGTTGGGTCACCACACCACGAGGAACTGTATTAAAGAGACGCAGCATTAGGGAGGCTGAGCTGAGCACCACTGCCTTACAGATTATCGTCTTGCACAGGTTGTAAGAATCAGATGGTAGGATGTATGTAAAGTTTTTATCAGTCTCTTGCACACAGCAAGTGTTCAACCAACCTTATGTTCCGTTTATCACCGGTAAGCCTCAGTGAGAGTCAGTTCTTAATCCCCATGCTCGGCTCCTGCTGCGCTGGCCTTTTGTGGCTCCCACAGCCCATGTTTGACAAGCATTGATGTTCCCTATTCCCTGTGAGTTCCATCTGATAAGTATAATGTCCTTCCCTTCCTGGCTCACAAGCTCTGCCACCCTGCCTGACCCCAGGGTCATTATTTTTAAAATGGGAGTTCTCACCCTGTCTTAGTTAGGGTTTTACTGCTGTGAACAGACATCATGACCAAGGCAAGTCTTATAAGGACAACATTTAATCAGGGCTGACTTACAGGTTCAGAGGTTTTAGTCCGTTATCATCTAGGCAGGAGCATGGCAGCATCCAGGCAGGTGTGGTGCAGGAGGACCTGAGAGTTTTACATCTTGTTCTTAAGGCAGCCAGGAGAAGACTGCTTCCACACAGCTAGGATGAGGGTATTAAACCCATGCCTACAGTGACACACCTACTGCAAGGCCACATGCTCTCCAACAAGGCCACGCCCACTCCAACAAAGCCACACCCACTCCAACATGGCCACTCCTCTCCAACAAGGCCACGCCTATTCTAACAAGGCCGCACTTCCTGATAATGCCGCTTACTGGGCTAAGCATATTCAAACCATCACACACTCCATCACACTCTCAAGGAGTCATATTGCAAAATACCTGGCAAAAGTACATCACCGTGCCTGACGCTAGATCTCTTGTGCGAGGAGATCTGCCACACTGATGGCTTCTAACGAAGCCCACCTACTCACAGCTCTACATGCTTACATCTCACGTGACTCTGGGTTGGCCCTTGTGTCCTGCCATAACCAATAGACTGGGGCCCGAGCGAGTCTTGTGCCAGTTCCTGCCTGGGTCTTAGGAAGGTGAGCGGAGCTCTCGGGCTAGTACCAGCGGTCCAGAGCTGACAGGTAAATCTGAGGGAACTTTATGAGCTGTCTGATAATGAATTGACAGCTCACGGTCTTTTGTTGTTTTTGAGACAGGGTCTTTAGGTGGCTGTCTTAGTCAGGGTTTCTATTCCTGCACAAACATCATGACCAAGAAGCAAGTTGGGGAGGAAAGGGTTTATTTGGCTTACATTTCCATACTGCTTTTGATCACCAAAGGATGCAGGACTGGAACTCAAGCAGGTCAGAAAGCAGGAGCTGATGCAGAGGCCATGGAGGGATGTTCTTTACTGGCTTGCCTCTCCTGGCTTGCTCAGCCTGCTCTCTTATAGAATCCAAGACTACTAGCCCAGAGATGGTCCCAGCCACAAGGGGCCTCTCCCCCTTGATCACTAGTTGAGAAAATGCCCCACAGCTGGATCTCATGGAGCATTTCCCCAACTAAAGCTCCTTTCTCTGTGATAACTCCAGCTGTGTCAAGTTGACACAAAACTAGCCAGTACAGTGGCCTAGGCTTACCTCCAACTGTGTAACCAAGGCTGGCCTTGAACTCCTGATCCTCTGGATTTCTGCTTTTGGAATGAGTATGTATTGGTATTTATAGCACAGGCTGACTTCACATACACAGAGATTTCCCTCTCTCAGCCTCCTAAGTGCTGGCATTACGAGAGTGAGCTATCATACCTTGGAGGGCCCATTTCCAGTCTACCCCTCTCTAATGGAGCTCCAGTTAGGCTCACCCTCCATCTGAGAAGTCCTGTGCTAGCTTCCTTTCCTCCAGTGCTGTGTTAGCAAAGACCCTGCCCCCATGCCCTGTGGAGAGCCCGGGGCATAGAGAGAGACCCCAAGATTCCCAAGGTGACAGCTAGAAATCCAGACGTCTGACTTGAGCGGATCAAGCTGGCTGCAACCCAGTGCTCCTCCTACCGGGGTATCACTAGGGAAGGAAGCAGCCACAGACACTGCATCCCAGGAGACAGCTCATCCTTGCTGTAATAAAACACGCTTGTGTTTTAAACCAGGAAGTTTGGGGTATGCTGGATCACTGCAATTGATAGCTGGACCAAACATCATGTGTCCCCAAGACAAAGAAACCCAGATAGCCTGGTTTCTTCATTATATGGCCTCATGTAACTTTCTGTAGTTCCTGGGGTATCCAGGAAACCCAAGAGAAAGATGCTCTGAACAGTACAGTGTCGCCTGCCCCTGGAGCCATGCCTGTCTTGCAGAGATCGCGGCAGCACATAGCCCACCCTCCTCCACAGGACATACAAGGTGAAGGGATCTGGAACGTGGGCTTCCACTGGGGATCCGAGACAGGCGCAGTGTCCCCTCCCTTCCCTGTTGACATTTGCAAAGGACTAAATTAGGAGACAGGTAAATGCTAGTCTTTTCTCCTCCTGGGGACCAGGGAAGAGGGGGGCAGACTCTCGGGATTCTGACTGCTCCAAGATTACTCAGCGTGGCAGGGTCCAGCATGAGGCCAGGGTGTTGGGTTGTTGCCCTCAGCAAATGTTATTGGGGCTGGTGTAGGGCAAGCCACTCCCAGCTTGCCCCAGCCTCCAAATGCCCGCTTAAAGTCGAGGGTCCCTACGTCAGGCGTTGCCCCTCAGTGACAAAAGCCTAATTTGGGAGATTTGGGAATGGGAATTCCTGAGAATCCTCGGGAAATTCTTATATCATACACTATTGTGTATTTTTTCCCCATGGCACTATTTTTAAAATAATGAAGAATATCTGTAAATAACAAACAGTCCAGCAGCTTCCAAAGTAATGTTCAAAATCTCCGAGGTAATTTTTAAAAAGGATATAATATAAAATGCATGGACTGTTATTACTAAAGCCACTCTAAGTTTATAAGATGGTATATTCTAATAAAATATAAAATAGTTCCCCACCTGGTATAGCTGCTGGACACGCAAGTCTATCAAAATAAGGAAACATGAAAACCAACCACTACAACATCAGCATCCGAAATCACTACATCATCAACATCCGAGAGCCAACACAAATAGCTAATATTCAAATTTTCATTTGTCTTGCTCTTTTGAGACAGGGCCCTTCTGCGTAGCCCTAGCGATCCTGAAACTCTCTTTGTAGACCAGGCTGGCCTCAAACTCTGCCTCTCTCTGCTTCTTGAGTGCTGAAATTGAAGGCGCACACCATCACACCAGGTTAATTATAAATTCTTTTTTTTTTTTTTTTTTAATGAAAACCTTAAAACCCGCAGAGCGTGACTTATTAGCCAGCCTGACAGTTGTGATTTCTGTTTTGAAACAGAGATAGAAAGCGTTATGCGCAGGTTTAACAAACGTAGAAGGGGTTGGAGTGGGGTGGGGGCTGGGTAGTGGGGTTGGTATTGCTGAACTGACCATGCCTGTGGCTATGCGCACCTTTAACGTGGGGATTCAGATACTCAAGACTCTTCACAAACAATGAAGTTCAGTGTTTGCTAGCCCTGGCTTCATTTCTGCCCCTACAATCAATGCTGCCTTTCCTCGTTCACAATCGAATCTACTTCTGAGTGTGCAGCTGAGAATTCCACAACATCCCGAGGTTTTTCTTTTTTTTTCTTTTTGCATTTCCTCCGAAGTTCATATTCAATCACTGGAAAAAGGCAGCGCCCGTGACAGGATGGTATTTGAAGAATGGTAACATTTGGGTCTCCCTGCAAGGTTAGTGGTACTATGCATACAAAAAATTGCCAATTTAGGGGCTTATTCTGCTTCTAAAAGTTATGTTTTGAGATATTGCCCACAGGATCTGCATAATGTATACTATGCAAATAAACTTATTAATATTTATTTTATTTGGAAGATTGACTTGCCGTCGGCAGCAGACAGGCCACAAACACACACTGATTGAACAGCAAGGGTGGTAAGGAGGGCCTTCTAATGAGAAAGCCACTTCCTCCCTGTGCCCCCACCCCCACGGATGCCTGTCCCCCCACTTCAAGAATCACTGATGTTAACCTTCAACGCCACACAGCCAGGATCCCAACTCCCATCTTCAACTGAACGGAAAAGGTTTCCTTTGAGTTGTAAACGTTCCCCGCATGGACTCTGCGGCTCCAGATCTCAAGGAGAGGACTTTTGATACCTTTCCCCACTTTTCAGAATTTGGAGAATTCAAGATCTGGGAGCAGGTAATTTCCCGAGAAGCGCTAGGAGAGAGAGAGTTATACTGTGGCTTCGGGATATCTCGGATGGTAGGTAGGAAGAGCCATGGGGGCAGGAAATGTTCAGGGCGCCTCCTGTTAGGTCTGTAGCATGGCTTCAGCACGTGGGCTTTCTCTTGGCAAAGCAAATTCGGTGTGCCTGTCTCTGGATGGGAAGCGTGGCTGTGATCCAGGTCTGGGAAAGGAAGTAAAGAGAGGGTTGGACTCAAGAAAGACCCCTGACTTCCATGGTACCCCGTTCCCATCTAGACTGCTGGGCTCACCTAAAATGGCACTGTAACTCAAGGACCTATTTCACCCTCTTACCTTTACCTTCGTTTCCGTGACCTCTGGGGCATCGGTGATCTTGGTTTCACTGTACTGGAGAACCCTAAGGTCAAGTTTCAGTCTAGACCTGAGATAAGTCAATCTTCATTGTCAAGTTGACTGGATTTAGAGACACCTAGGAGACACACCTTGGGTGGGCCTTGTGATGGTGTATCCAGAGTTTTAATGAAGTTGGGAAGACCCACCCTAAGTGTCGGGCAGCTTCTCATGGGCTGGGGTCGCACGCTGAATAAAATCAGGGGAAAGGAGAAACCCAGCTAGGCACCAGCACGAAGTTCTGCTTCCAGTCACCCGACACTTCCGACTACCACCTCAAACTGTGATCTACCATGATTGACTGTATCCCCTCAAACTGTGATCTACCATGATTGACTGTATCCCCTCAAACTGTGATCTACCANGATTGACTGTATCCCCTCAAACTGTGATCTACCANGATTGACTGTATCCCCTCAAACTGTGATCTACCATGATTGACTGTATCCCCTCAAACTGTGATCTACCACGATTGACTGTATCCCCTCAAACTGTGATCTACCATGATTGACTGTATCCCCTCAAACTGTGATCCAAAGCAAATTTTTCCTTCAGCAGTTGGCTTCCGCCAAATATTTCATCGTAACAACGAGGAAAAATGCTAACACTCGTGATAAAGGTTAATGGGAGACTTTAGCAAACCCTAAACAGGCAACACCGTCAGAGGCTCGGCCTTCCCCAGACAAAAGGTTAAAATTACCCTGCTGGAGGAAGAACTGACTCACTGAGGTACTTATGAAGATAAATGGAGCAGGAGATGAAATAACAAATAAATGCCAATTACCGACCTGCAGTCCGCTGCGGAAATGAGGACTATTGTATGCGGCCACGTTGCACTCCTGGCTTCTTAAGGCTATTTATCTACTTTAATGAAGTTTCCTTTGCTTTCCAGTCCTCACTGCCCATTGTACTCACATGGGATTTTTAAATGGTGATATTTAGAACTTACTACACGATGATAGAAAGAAAGATAGAATCACGATGCAGTAAGAGTCTGAGCTTCTTCTGTTATCCTGGGGCAGGAATTTAAATGTTTCACTGGAGCCGGGCGTGGTGGCGCACGCCTTTAATCCCAGCACTCAGGAGGCAGAGGCAGGTGGATTTCTGAGTTTGAGGCCAGCCTGGTCTACAAAGTGAGTTCCAGGACAGCCAGGGCTATGCAGAGAAACCCTGTCTCAAAAAACTAAAAATAAATAAATAAATAAATAAATAAATGTTTCACTGGGAGGAAAATTGTATTGTTGCAGGCGTTGATGATGGTTGTCATGACAGGCAAGTCTAAGAATACAGGAGCTGGGCTGGCGAGATGGCTTAGTGGTTAAGAGCGCCGACTGCTCTTCCAAAGGTCCTGAGTTCAAATCCCAGTCACCACATGGTGGCTCACAACCATCTGTAATGAGATCTGATGCCCTCTTCTGGGGTGTCTGAAGACAGCTACAGTGTATTTACATATAATAAATAAATAAATCTTAAAAAAAAAAAGAATATAGGAGCTGGAGAGGTTGCTCAGTGGTTAGAAACACTTGCAGCTCTCTTAGAGGACCTGGGTTCAATTCCCAATTCCCACAAGGCAGCTCATTCCAGTTCCAAGGAACCCAGTGCCCTCTTCTGGCTTCCCAATGCCCTCTTCTGGCTTCCATGGAGTACAACAGGCAGGTATGTGGTACACATCCATACACTCAGGCATGCACACACACACACACACACACACACACACACACACACGAAATCAATAAAGACATCTTTTAGAAAAAGAAGCCAGGCATAGTGGTGCATGACTTTAATCCCAGCATTCTGGAGACAAAGGCAGGCAGAACTTTGTGAGTTCAAGGCCAGCCTGGTCTACCGCCAGGGCTGAGTAGTGAGACTCTGTTTTCAAAAGCAAAAACAAAAGAAAAAGGTTTTAGATAGGGGCTTGCTGTCTTAGGGTTTTACTGCTGTGAAAAGACATGATATCATTTAACTGGGGCTGGCTTACAGGTTCAGAGGTTCAGTCCATTATCACCAAAGTGGGAACACAGCAGCATCCAGGCAGGCATGGTGCAGGAGGAGCTGAGAGTTCTACATCTTCATCTGAAGGCTGCTAGCAGGATACTGGCTTCCAGGCAGCTAGGATGAGGGTCTTAAAGCCCACATCCACAATGACACACCTACTCCAACAAGGCCACACCTTCTAATAGTGCTGGGCTGAGCATATACAAACTATCACATTTGCTGTGTAGCCCTGGCTGGCCTGGAACTCCCTCTGTAGACCAGACTGCCCTTGAACTCAGAGCTCTACCTGCCTCTGCCTCCTGAGTTCTGGAATTAAAGGTGTGTACCTCATACCTAGTCATGTTCTCAATAACTCTCCAAACAGCACCCCCAGCTGGAGACCAAGGCCAGGAGACATCCTGTGAGGGACAGTTCATTAAAACCTGAACAGTCAAGTCTATTCATTAAAATACTGATGATAAATCTACAATGAGATTATACTTCCAGAAGTTTCTCTGTGAAGACCATGTTTATCTTGTGCTGCTAAGTCCTGTCTTGCTATCCAAGCGCAGCCATTAGAAGAGACTTCAATGCGTTTTATTTAATAGAGTGCTGGCTCTAGAGCCATTAGCTGGGCATTTCTAGCATGTGAGATTCCATTGGTCCTGCAGCTGTCAGGGACTAGCCCCAACGAGTGGGACCCGGTGCCGTTGAAACCTGTCTAGTGACAGGTGTAAAAAAAGGCTGGCTGGCCTAGTTCTTATTTGGAAACAGCTCCTACCTGGTAAGTTTTCGGGTTTTATCCTCTGATTTCCCCAGAGATTCTATGAGTCACCTCATCTCATCTGTGTGTTTCTCTATTGTATCTGTGTGTTTGCTATCAGGTAGTGGTATGCATGTGGGTGTCTAAAACATGTTCATGTGGGGGTATGCATGGAGTTATATGTGGAAGCCAGGAGTCAATGTCTGGTATCTTACTCAAGTATAGATAGCTCTTCCATCTTATTTTGAGAAGCAGTCTCTCTCAGAACCTGGGGCTCAGCCAAGCTTGGCTGGCCTGGCTGGCCTGGGTGGCCAGTGAGCCCCAGGCATCTCTCTGTCTGTGTCTCAACAGAACTGGGAATACAGGCCCACGTTGCCATACCTGAAGGTTTAGATGGCTGCTGGGGATTCGAACTCAGGTCCTCGTGTTTGTGTGGCAAGCACTTTTACCGACTGAGCCACCTCCCCACGAGTCCCTCTTCAGCCAAAAGCGGCAGTGGTCTCTGTTACTTGCAGCTTAGAAAAAGCAGCTGTCTCCAGGTTCCTTTGTTTGGCTCAGTTCACCGCACTCTAGAGTACTCACCCCTTGGGTGGCTCTATTACAGGCAGCAGCGAGACAAAGATGCATGAGATAGACTCATATTGTCAGATAATAATAGCTGGCACCGCTGGGCACAGTGGACCATGTCTGTCATCCCAGCACTTGGGAAGTGGAGGCAAGATCAGGAGTTCATGGGCTTTCTTGGTTACACAGAGAGTTGGAGGCCAGCCTGGCTCACACGAGATTCTGTTTCAAGGCAACACAGAACAAACTGATAGGGCTAGAGAGACTTTTCAGCAGTTAAAAGATTTGCCCCACAGGCATGAGGACCAGAATTCAGAATGGTAGAACCCATGTAAACACCATGTGGGCATGGTAGCTCACCTGAGACTCCAGCCTCTGAAGATGGAAATGGGACCTAAGTGCAAGCAGATGAAGAATATTTGCTGCAGCTCTGGGTTTGACTGAGAGACCCTGATTCAGTGAACGCAGGGGAAGTGTGGCCAGGAATGATGGTCAGTCAATATTAGCCTTGGGCATACACACACATGTACATACATGTACCCACACACACATATGTGCCCACACACATACAAGCACATATATATATATATATATATATATATATATATATATATATATACTCACGTGTATGCCATAGATACAGGAAAGAATTAAAAAGACATAATCCAGGACTGGAGTGGTGGCTCAGGGGTTAAGAGCCCTTGTCACTCTTGCTGAGGACCTTGGACCTTCATTGGGTTCCGGATCCATACATGGTGGCTCGCAGCCATCTTTAACTCCAATTCCAGGACATTTCTGGCATTGTCAGGCACAAGGTGCACACACAGTACATGTGCATATATCTAGGCAAAATACATGAAATAAAGTAAATGATTAAATCTCTTTTAAAAAAAAAAATCCAATAGAGTTAACAAGAGAAAACCATTGGCTGACATTTAGTGACCACGTGTCCTGAGACAGACACTACTCGGGGGCACCATTCCCCACCCCCACCCCCTCAGCAGTTTGGTTCTCACAACCATTTCCTGGGGTAACTGCTGTCATTGACTTCTTGTTGGAGACAAAGAACTTGAGACTCAGAGAGGTCAAGTAACTTGACCGAGACACACAGCTGGCATCCGACTATGGTGACCCCGCTCTTAGCCATCTGTTTCCAGGTGACTTGTCAACCAGGAAGGACATGACCTGAGCACTGTAACCCTATGCACGATGACCTTGTGCACTACGACCCCATGCATTACGGAACTGGTTGGCCAGAGGCAGATGGGCAGGGGGCACACCTGACTGTGTAAAGTGTATTTGCAAAGGACCGGTGGCACTAGGTTATGTGGCTGAAGTGGCCCATGGCAGTGCGGGGGCATGAAGGTAGGGCCCAGCCCTCTTCCCCTCCCAATTGCCAAGCACTAAGCTCTTTGTGCTGAGCCTTCAGAGCCTAACTTGATCCTGGAGGCTGTAGAGCCATGAAAGGATTTTCGGTGGATTTACAATTTGGAAAAAATCTCTTGCAGGTTTGCAGGGTGTGTGGGCTGGAGGGAGGAAGCTATCGGGAGGCCTTTATGTAATCCAGGTGAGAAATGAGCCAGGCTGAGATGAAGCCCTGTTGATGGGAAGAGGGAACGGACAGAGGGGTAACCAATGAGAGGGAGGCAGGGAGCTGGAAGCCTGGACCCTGCATACTAAGAGGAGAGGAAGCACTCAGGGTGAGGTCCCCCGAGTCTGCCTGGGAGATGGGGGGTGCCACTGAGCCTACCCTGAGATGAGAGGTAAAAGAGGAAGAACCGGGCTGTGTTCTAAGCAGAGAGGTGGCAGCCCTGGGGAGCTGGGCTGGCGATACAGCTAATGATGGCGGACAATTACGAAGGCATGCAGCAGAAAAGGGCGACCTCCCAGGGATGCAGGAAGATTAAATGAATTAATACACACAGTGGGCTGAGAATCGTGCTTCTCGCAAAGCAAGCAGGCTAAGAGAATTTGCTATTAATTTTACTATCGTTAGCCCTGTTTCACAGGCCAGGAAACTGGGGCACAGTGTGCTCACGGAGCTGGCCCCGGGGTCACACGGGCCACGGGGCAGCTGCTGTCTGACTCGGGGAGCTGTCCTGGCCCCACACCCTGCTGCCTGCAGCAAACAGTGTGGAGGGTGACCAGAGGTTGGAGCAGGGTAGCTCACACAGGAGGAAGAGGAAAGAGATTAAGGCAGACGTCAAGAGAGACCCTTTGATGGCTAAACTGTGTCTCAGGCTACATACACTGCTCATCCCTGGAGATCCTTTAAAATATATTCTCATCATCTTCTTGTCTCCTACCCAAAATCCTCTGCATCAGTCGTTCTGGAAGGGTCAAGGTCCTGGCCCAAGTTTGAGAAACCTTGGACACAGGAAGGAGACTGAATGCCCAGGACTGAGGTGTAAGGATAGAAATGGTTCCTGTGTGTTTGTTATTTCTCTTGGGACAGAGGCTCATGTGTCCCAGGCTGGCCTCCAACTTAATATACAGGAAGAAAAAAAAAAAAAAAAAAGGTGACCTCCAACTTCTGATCTTCCTGCATTCAGCTCCTGGCATGTACCACCATGCCGGGTTTACTCAGTGCTGGGCATAGAAACAAGAGCTCTGTGAACTCTAGGCAGATGCTCTACAAACCAGTTACATGGCCTGCCCCGCCCTCAGCACAGTCCCTGTTAAAGGTTAGAATGAAGATTTAGTGAGACAACACTGGCAGGCTGTAGGGATGGGGTGGAGGGGCGGGAGTGGGGTTAACCCCATGTGGCAGGCCTTGGCCAATCCCTGTGGTGTGGGTGGCAGAAGCAGAGCACCTCCGTTTGGGTTCTGCTCCCACCCCACCCCCATCCCTGCCAGAGAAGTCCCTTAGAGCCTGTTTCTTCATTGTTAAGACTGGACACCTGAATTAACTGACAGGATGTCTGATTACTTTGAGGGCTGTAGGGAGCACGTGAGTGTCTACAAACGGGAGTGCACTGTCATATTCCTGTTGATTCCACCCCTGCAGGTGGCTGGCTGGTGACAGACTGGGAGAAGAGCGTGGGAAGCTCTCTGGGACTCTGTGGGCAGCTCTAAGACTTGGCAGACAAGTAAGGCAAGGTCAGTGGGCCTGGGCCGAAGAGGAGCAGGCGTGGGCTGACTCATCAGACCCAGGAGGGGACTATTGAGGCTGATGCGCTGTGACCTCCTCCATGCTTATCCTGGAGTATGCCTGATTGTTTGCTCAAGTGTTGCAGGGAAAGGAGCATGCCTGAGTGCAAGCACGTGCGCATGTGCGCGCATTCGGTCCCACGCTCAAAAGGACATCCCAGAGAGGTGATGAGTAAGATGTCTTCTCTGAGAAACAAGCCTCTCCAGTGGGTGACTCTTCAGCTGACCTCCTCTTCCAGGCGGTGGGGATAATTGGAGCGCTTGCAGAGTTCAGTTTGTTTGGGTGGCGATGCGCCAACTGTAATCCAAGCATGCGCACACGTGTCTGGTAGCAGCCAGCCGCCCACGGAGCAGACACGAGTTAGTGGAAAGGGCCGTTGTTTTCCAAGGTGCACCGTGGTGGCATTCAGAGTGTCTGGGTGGTGGCCTCTTGGCTGCCCCTTCTGCACATGGCAGCTCTTCCCTGCCATAGGTCAGACCTTTCTTTGAGGAGAGGTGATGGGTGAGGGATTGGGGAAAGGAGGAAGGAGGGGAGAGTCATCATGATGTCTCAGTGCCCTGGTTCAATAGACTGAGAGACCCCCTCTTGTCATATCAATGCCATCTTCCAAAAGCCAGCTTCCCGTTGCAGCTGTGACTGGAAAGCTGTGCACGCTGACCCTGCTGGATGAGCACATATTGTGTGTGAGGAAAGCAGGGGGAATCCAATTCTACCTGTTTGCCAAAGACCTTCCCAGACGGGCTATTGACTGTTTACACCCCCTCCCGGAGGGTAGGAGGGTCCTGAGGCCCTGGCCTGTGGGTTTTGTGTTCCCATAACACCTGTTGTATGTAGCTTTGCCTAACTGCACAGGGCCTGGGGAGGAGCATCTAGACCAGGGAGGATTAGGGGACTCCAGTTCAATTCCCCATTCTTGGTGTAATTCTAGTCACAGACACTCACAGGGCATCCATCCTGTTGACGTTTGATATGATGTGGTCATGTAGTCATGCACAGAGTTTATACTCGAGAACCATTATTCAACGGTTTTACATATACACGCGCACACACACACACACACACCACTAATTTCAATAAGTTTATAATTTCATGTCGGGTCACATTTGCATCTATCCCACAGGCCATGGGATTGGATGGGTCTGGTAGAAGTCTGTTGGGGCTCTGGATGGGTCAAAGATAGGATAAATATGATCTTGATTTAGACCGGGTTCCTGTACTGGCTGGTTTTGTGTGTCAACCTGGCACAAGTTGAAGTTATCACAGAGAAAGGAGCCTCCATGAGATCCAGCTGTGGGGCATTTTCTCAATTAGTGATCAAGTGGGAAGGGCCCATTGTGGGTGGAGCCATCCCTGAGCTGGTAGTCCTGGGTTCTATAAGAAAGCAAGCTGAGCAAGCCAGGGGAAGCAAGCCAGTAAGCAGCACCCCTCCATGGCCTCTGCATCAGCTCCTCCATCTAAGTTCCTACCCTGTGTGAGTTCCAGTTCTGATTTCCTTCGGTAATGAACAGCAATGTGGAAGTAAGTGTGAGCCGAATAAACCCTTTCCTCCCCAACTTCTTGGTCATGATGTTTTGGGCAAGAATAGAAACCCTGACTAAGACAGTTTCTCTAGTAGGGCTAGCACCCCAGGATCCATGCAGAAAGGTTGTAATAAGTCTGACAACAGGCTCTCTGGGGGAAGGGCTCCGCTGATGCCCTGGGGGTAGGGCTGTGCCGAGAAACCCACCAGTCTGGGAATGGAATATGGGATATGCTGGTTTGCATACACAAATGGGGATAGTATCTCCTTAAGCTGTAAAAGCTGGTGTCAGATAGTACCTGGTACATAGTCAGTCTTCAATCAATACCTATTTTAATGAATAAGCAAATGGACAAATGAATGAATGAATGAATGAATGAATGAAGAGGCTGGACGCTGAGGCTGTTGGAGGTTGGGCTGCTTTTGTTGAGAGGCAGAGAAAGTGGACAGAGGCCTCAGGAATCAGGACCCTGCTGACCCAAGGGATGCCCCAACCCCTGCCTACCCCACCCCAAGCTTCCCCAGCTCTGGCACTGCTTAACATCCTCTCATAAATAACCCGGGTGCTGTTGACCACCGGCTTCTTGTTGGGCCTTTTGTTTCCTCAGTCTTGACAAAAGCAGAGTTAATGAGTTATTGGAAAAACTGAGCTCTGCTCCAGGCCAGAGACTCGGCAAACAGAGTGGGTGGTGTCAGGAGGCAGAGGGGTTCTACATGTTCCCGCTCTTATCTGTTGGAGCATCCGCAGTTCACACAGACTGGCTGAGGGAAGCCGTCATAACTTGAACCAGTTGGGGTCTAATAGTCTATGGCAATGAGGGCAGCTACCTTGGGGCCTTTGCACTTGCCTGGTCCTTCATATTCACCCCTGCCACACCCTCACTTGACTTGATTGAATGCCACTTCCTCTTCCCCTGGCAACCTTGCCTAACGTGATGTCACCTCCTGTCCACTCCCACCCGCCTACCCTTATTCTATCTTAATTTTGGTTTCATGGTATACAGCAATTCCTAGATTTGTCTAGAAGCAGACCCAGATGAAGATTCAAGAGTAAACAGTATTTGGTGGCTCTAGGAGACAGTTATAAAGTTGCTACCGTTGGTAACTCTAGGAAACGGTAATAAAGTTGCTAAGGAACAGAGGCACCTCCCAAAGTGGTGAGGGGCTGGGCTAAGGCCCTAGGTCCTGTGAGACAAAGGGCAGGCACCATGGCTGAGGACATTTTCCTGATGAAAGCTGTGTGGCTTGGGCTGGTGGAAAAGCCCAGTGGGTAAAGTTGCATGCCACTAAGCTTGATGAATCGAGTTTGATCCCCATGACTACAGGATGGGAAAAGAGAACTGACTCCTGAAGGTTGTCTTCTGACTTCCACGTGCACATTTTGTGGCAGGTGTACCTAAACATGAGTGCACAAGTACATGTGCATGCTGAGATGGTTGGTATATGCTCGGCCCAGGGAGTGGCACTATTTGTAGGCATGGCCCTGTTGGAGTGGGTGTGTCCTTGTTGGAGTAGTTGTGTCACTGTGGGCATGGGCTTTAAGACCCTCATCCTAGCTGCCTGGAAGCCAGTATCTTGCTAGCAGCCTTCAGATGAAGATGTAGAACTCTCAGATCCTCCTGTACCACGTCTGCCTGGATGCTGCCATGTTCCTGCCTTGATGATAATGGACTGAACCTCTGAACCTGTAAGCCAGCCCCAATTAAATGTTGGCTTTATAAGACTTGCCTTGGTCATGATGTCTGTTCAAAGCAGTAAAACCCTAACTAAGACATGTACACACACAAAATAAAAATAAAATAAATTATAAAGAATGGTATAGTTGGGAGCTGGAGAGATGGCTCAGCAGTTAAGAACCCTGACTGCTCTTCGAGAGGACCTGAGTTCAATTTCCAGGAACCACATGGTGGCTCACAACCATCTGTAATGGGATCTGATGCTCTCTTGTGTGTCTGAAGACAGCTACAGTGTACTTACGTACATAAAATAAATAAATCTTTTTTTAAAAAGAGTTGAGATTAGATTCAGTCATACAGAAGGTAGGCCTACTTTGGGGATACCACTTCCAGTTTCTCTGCCCCAGCCCTCCCCTGGATTCCTTCTGATCACTATTCTTTTTTATGTTTTGTTTTGCTTTGTTTTGTTTGTTTTTGATTTTTTTTCTGAGACAGGGTTTCTCTGTGTAGCCCTGGCTGTCCTGAAACTCGCTCTGTAGACCAAGCTGGCCTCGAACTCAGAAATTTGCCTGCCTCTGCCTCCCAAGTGCTAGGATTAAAGGCGTGCGACACTACTTCCTGGCCCGATCACTATTCTGAGCTAGGGCATTCAATACCCTAAAGTCTGGCTTGTGCTGGTTTGGCCTAGCCCACAGGGAATCACAAAGCCCCCTTTAGGGATGACCCATTCTCCCAGGACCCATGTTGGGGCCTGTGCTGTCCTTCCTCAGCTGGAACAACCAGAGCTTTAGATGTTATTGTCTGAGCAACAAAACACCCCCACAGGTAGCATAGGGGTGATGTGTACAGAGGCAGGAGCTAGGCACCCAGACCCTCAGTGGGTCTGCAGGCTACCTGGGGTTATGGAGATGCTCTGGTGGGTGCCCCTCAGAGTGAGTCCAGGGCAGTGCAGCCTGACACAACCTCTGGGAGCCACCATGACAAGAGTCAGCCACTTGGCAACACAAGATCTCTTTTCCTGGACCCTGAAGAATCAAACATAACGAAGGCTGGTTTCTCAGCAGTGCGGCAATTGGAGACTTGGGATCCGAATTTATTTGACTTGGAAAAATAAAGCAGGATGACATTTATTGCAGGAGGATGTGGCAGTGTAAATTCAAGCCCACTCCAGTTCAGGAGGCCCTTGGGACCTCTAGGCGGAAAGGTCTGGGTTGAAAGGCCTGCTCTAGCCAAGTGGGACATGAGAGGCAAGGAGGGGCGGGACAAGAAGGCCAGAAGGGAGACAGCAGAGGAATGGTTTGGGTTTTTTTTTTCTTTAAACATACTTGAAAAATAACATTTACTTCTGATTGTAAAAATAACACAGACTGCTTGTGGAAAATTGGGGAGAAACCGTAATATATAAAGTCAGAGATGCAAATCACCCCAAATTCTTATCACCTACAATAGTCATTAAAATAGAATTACCCAACCTTCTCATCTTTATTCCATGCCTGGCTCTTTAATAATTGAGGCAATATTAATATTATTTATATAATTTATATTCTATCTATAGAGGACAGCAGATCCCATAGCTCCGCACAGTAAACAAATGAGAAATTTGCACACACAGTCCCTTGCCTGTCTACCTCACGTCTTAATTTACAGGGCTGTGGAGCACAGAGAGAAAAAGGATGGGCGCCATTGTGCCAACAAACAGTATGGCGACCCTGAAGGAGCCACCTCACACTCTCTGTACCTCAGTTTCACTGCCTGTACCTCACAGCATTCTTGAAGAGAGTCATATAGAAATGTCCTTCAGTTGCTGTCGCAGTGTCATCCAGCCATGGTGGAGGAACCACCTGCAGAGCTTTGGTGTTCAATTTCCTATGTGGCTTTGAGGGCTCTGCCCCTCCTCCTCCTTCCCCTCCTCCTCCCTTTCCTTTCTTTTAAAGATTTCAGTAAGAGCACTGGCTGCTCTTCCAGAAGACCCGGGTTCAGTTTCCAGTGCCCCACAACCTTCTTCTGTAACTGCAGTTCCAAGGGATCAAATGTCTTCCATTAGCTATATACAGCACCAAGTGTACATGTAGTACATTTACACACACGAAGGAAGAACACACACATAATACAAAAATAAATACATCTTAAAAAAAAAAAAAAACTTCATTGAAACAAAAGGCGTTCAACAGTCAGGCTCTGGCTTGGCTGCCAGTGCTGCTACATGGTAATTAGCTGTGTAGTACTAAGGCTGTGGCTAAGCCTCTCTATTCTGTAGTACCCTGCAGCCTCCAAAGAGGTGATGGAGGGGGGGTCTGTGAAGGCAAGTGGTTTTTAGTCTGGGCTGCGGCATTTTAACCCACCGGTGCCCCCGAAAGCCCTTGAGTAGGGGTAGAGAAAGAGTATGCAATAAACAGGCTGGATTATCTTCAAAGGGCTGAGCTGTTGGTCCCTTCCATCCCTGCAGCCAAGCCTGAATCTTAATGTTCCATATCCCCTCTGGTAGGCACTGGGGGATCCTGTAAGAACCGGAGCCAAACAATGAGACTAGTTAATTAAAGGAACAGTAAGTCCCCTGGGCTCTGAGCTTTCTGAACTGCTTGGCCTGTGGCAGGGGACTCCAGCATTTCCAACCCTCCCTGGACACAAGCAGTCCCAGCACATCCTGTGGAATCAGGAGACAGGCCAGGGGGACCGGAGGGAGAAGGGCACAGGCAACGTGGCCCTAGGGTTGAATTGTGTTGTAGAGAGAAGTGAGAGATGAGGCTCTGGCTAGGGTGATGCTGGCCTGGGTCACATCGAAGCAGAGGGAGTGGCCCCATACTTTGACTGCTTGGTGGGGCTAGGGACTGCTCTGGTCCTGTGGAATCTGTGTGAATGGCGCCCCCTGCAGGAAATGCCATGACTTTTCCTCGTGTGTGTGTGTGTGTGTGTGTGTGTGTGTGTGTGTGTGTGTGTGTACAGCTGTATGTCCATACAAGCTGCCCCTCCATATCTGCTGCAAATTTCCATGTCCCCCAAACCCATCATTCTCAGATCACAAATGAGTCATGGTCTGCCTGGGCTACAGAGATAGTTCAAGGCTAGCCTGGACCAGTTTGTAAGAGGAAAGAGCCTGGGTATAACTTAGTAGGCGAGTGCTTGCCTAGTGTGAGCCTGGGGTTCATCCTCCAAGGGCAGGGTGCTTGGGGACAGAAAGAAGACAGTTAGGTGGAAGGTTAAACAGAAAGAGGCAAGGGGAACTCAGGGCCTGTCCTTGAGCCCCCAGGCTGTGACCCCAGCATCACCAGTCCCCTTTCTGGGACATCTCTTTAAGCTGGGGAACATTTGATCCTGCTTCTGGCAGAGCCTGCTGGGGGACTGAGAAAAGCCAGCTCAGCGGAACAGGATACTTCCACTGGGGCCTCAGAAGCCAGAGGACAGGCCCTCTCAGTCTGCTCATGCAGGAAGAGATGCCTGGTCTGACCTCTTCTTGCCCAGCCACATCCCAGAAGCAGGAAGCAATGGGGGCGCCCGCCGCCGTCTCTGCAACCTGCGTATCCCAGAGCTTCCTACGGACGCCTGACCCTCTTCCAGTTGATTCCTTTCTCCAAGAATCAGCTTCACCAGGCTGCATACGACTCAGATATATCTTCTTAAAAGCCAGGCATTTGCATTTGCCCCTAATCCAAATTTCAACTGGGTGATTCAGGCCTCGTCCAAAGCCGATTTTTGTTGGTCGCTGTGGTTGGCTCGGCTCATGAGTATACAGGTGACTGCTGTGTATTCTGCCCCGTTCTGGGCTCTGTGAGCAGCCTCACGTGACCAGGACACACAGAAGTATCTATATACTTCAGCTCAAGACATTGATGACTATTCTAGGCCTGGGACATGGGTGACATCCAAGACCAAGTGGCAGCTGGGGTTCCAGAAAGTAGCAGATCCGCAGATGCCAGGCAGTCCCACGGGCTGAGATGGCTTCACTGAAAGGCTATCGGAGTGGGTGGGGACAGGCTTCTTGCCTGAATGGAGTCTGGTACTGCAAAGAGAGCAGATTCTCCTCCCTGTGCGGGTTGCCAGCTGCCAGTGTCAGACACTCACCATCAAGCAGGCCCAGTCCCCAGGAGCCCAGAGAGACATTTGCATTGAGAGAGAGAGAGAGAGAGAGAGAGAGAACCCAAATGATACACCAGGCTGCTCCCCTGGTGTAAAACCAAGGAGCTGCAGGCAGCCAGGCAGAAGGGGCAAGAAGTTATCTTCCAGTTAGAGAACAGAGTCATTCACCAGGCCGGGACTTTCCTCTTTAGGTTATGGTCCATTCCTAAGTCTGTATTTGCATCTATTTCTATACCAGGGTGGGAAACTGTCTCCTCTCTTAGGCTGGAGCCCGGGTCCAAGGTTGTGCCTCTTCCCTCAGACTAACCTCCCTGTGGACAGTCTGTGTCCCCTCAGATGGAGCTCGCTGTGGACAGTCTGTGTCCCCTCAGATGGNCTGTGGACAGTCTGTGTCCCCTCAGATGGAGCTCGCTGTGGACAGTCTGTGTCCCCTCAGATGGGGCTCGCTGTGGACAGTCTGTGTCCCTCAGATGGAGCTCACTGTGGACAGTCTGTGTCCCCTCAGATGGGGCTCCCTTAGACTGAGACTCTCTGGTGACCGGCCAGGTCTTCACTCGCCGGTACCTTCTACACAATGGGATGTCTAAGACGATGTTACATATGAGATTTGAGTAAATAAATTATGAAATTCTCCCACCTGTTGTCTTCCCTGACCCATTCAGTAGAGACATGGGGTCTCACGTTCCACTGTCCCTTATGCCCGCTCAGGGAACAAGACCATCTACTTTTTTTTTTTTTTTTTTCCGAGACAGGGTTTCTCTGTGTAGCCCTGGTGTCCTGGAACTCACTCTGTAGACCAGGCTGGCTTGAACTCAGAAATCTGCCTGCCTCTGCCTCCAAGTGCTGGGATTAAAGGCGTGGGCCACCACCGCCCGGCATGTTAAAACATAATTACTTCTGATCTGCTGAACCGTTGGCTCACAAAAAGGTTAAACAAAACCTCCCCTTTCCAGCAAGAGTGTGGGCGGGGGTGGGGTGGGGGGAGGTTGGGACAGCTCAGGTTGCGACTCGATGGGGAAACGGTGCGGGTGCGTTGACCATGTCCTGCCTCGGTCACAGCTCACAGGCCTTGGAGTCTGAGGCTGTGAGGAATTTCAGGAGGTAGCCCAGCAGTGTTGACATCTAGCAGACCATTCTGGAGCCCAGAGACAGGAAGGTCACACAGTGAGAGGGTACAACCATGGCCCAGTGGCAAGCCAGTCAGGGAGTAGCCTCATTATTCACATCTGTAAAATGGACAGACCACATGTCTTGCCTCACGAGAACAAGTAAAGAAGAAAACAGTATGGTCTCAGTGGAACTCACAAGAAAGTTCAAATGTGAGGGCACTGTCTTTGGTGTTAGTTTAGTGCTGAGAGAAAACACCATGATCAAAAGCAACTTAGGGAGGAAAGGGTTTATTTATTTCATCTTACATTTCCAAATCATAGTCCATCACTGAAGGAAGTTGGGCAGGAACTCAAGGCAGGAACCTGGAGGCAGGAACTGGAGCCCAGGTCATGGAGGGTGCTGCTTACTAGCTTACACTCCATGGCTTGCTCAGCCTGCTTTCTTATGCCACACCTCCCACATCATCATTAATCAAGAAAAGAAAAACGCCTCACAGACTTGCCCACAGACCAATCTGATAGGGTATTTTCTCAATTAAGGTCCCCTTTTGTGGCTGGAGAGATGGCTCGTACTTAAGAACACTGACTGCTCTTCCAGAGGTCCTGAGTTCAATCCCCAGCAACCACATGGTGGCTCACAACCATCTGTAATGGGATCTGATGCCCTCTTCTGGTGTGGCTGAAGACAGCAACAGTGGACTCATATACATAACATAAATACATTAATTTTTAAAAATCCCTCTTTCCAGTTATATCTAAGTTTGTGTCAAGATGATAAAACCCAACCAGTACAGGAACCTATGGTGATGGCTGGTAAGTGGTTACCAGAGATTCCAAATGAACCAGACTTCCAAGGCTCCCAGCCAAGCCCCGCCCATTGCCACTCACCAGGTCACATGATATTTGTTGGATACCTACTAAGCGCCAGGAACTGTGCCAGGTGCTGGAGAAACGGCCCCTTCCCTTCCCTGCCCTGCTCAAAGCTATTACAGTTTTCACATCACATGAGCAAAACTGCATCCATTCCAGGCTACAAAGGGCTGTTTGGCATGCACTGGTTACAGCTCTGGAGTGAGCTGATGTGGGCTCATGGGTCCATCATGGCTGAGCCACAGGTCAGCAAGCAGCAGGCTTGGCAGTGGTGGCCAGAGCCCGGGGCTGAGAGAGCTGAGTGAACAGGAAGTGGCTGAAGCTCGGAATCTCAAAGCCTGCCTTCACTGAGACACCCCCTCCAGCCTTCCCAAACAGTGCCACCCACTGGGGACCAAGTGCTCAAATACAGGGGTCCACAGGGGACACTCTCATTCAAACCGGAACTCTCTTTGATCTCAGCCACTCCCACTTGCTCCTCACCTGCAGTCAGATTGTCCTCACCACCACAGGGCCTTTGCACATGCTGCCTCATCCTGGAAGTGTCCACCTCCCCAGATAATAGTGCGGCTCGGACCCTCTACTCTCTAGTATCATGGCTCCAGTGTTAGTGGGAGCCTACGAAGTCCAACCCTCCTGCTTTCTACCGCCTCCCCTTAGCTACATTCTCCTTACTGTCTAAACACCAGATAGTTTCTGTATTCGCTTGGCCCTAGTGTGTGTCTCTTCACACCTCCATAAAGAAGGTGTTTTGTCTTAATTTTGATTTTGTTTTTGTTTTTTTTACACCAGTGCTTGGTGGCTTCAGGCTTGGTAGGTAGAAAGCACCTTTGCCTGATGAGCCGCCTCACCACCTCCAGAGGGGATTTTGTCTCTCTTGTTTGTGCTGAGCCCACAGCACCTAGGGTACTCAATGAATGGCACTCATAAAGAAAAGTGTGCTCCTATAAAGCCTGTGTTTTATCAGCAGGGACTAACGGGGTGTGGTGGGGGTAGAGAACGGCTCTGGTGACAAAATTCCATAGGCAGCCCCCCATCCAGGGTGTCATGGAAAGATTACATTATCCTTAGTCTCAAGCTATACAATTTATAGCACAAGTTAACTGCTTACTAATTAGCAGCTGGGGCCATTAATTGGCTATTTGTTAGGGCTCGAATTAATAAACCGGTCTTTCAGCGGGGTCATAACTCTCACCACTCCACATCCTCTCCCAGCTTCCCTCCTCCCCTTGACCAGAACTCAGCCTGCTGTACGATCCAATCAATACCTGCCACCGTATGATTTTCAGACGCAATCTACTTCTCGAGGAGGCAACGGCACCATTGGGGCCAGGCGAGTCTCTCCGCACTTGCACTCTTCCTCGCTTCCCTTGCAGGCTCTGACTCACAAGAGGAGAGCAAGCAACCGAAGAGACCAGAAAGCTGTTTAGGAACTGTGATGTCATTAGAGACCGCAGCTGCTCGCCCATGCCGGACCCTGTCCTGGGACTCTGCCTCCTTAGCTCACCTCAGATGCAACCAGAGTTAGCTGGTTCTGGGGACCTCCTGGGGCCCAAGTGCTGGGCCTTCTCTGAGGTAAAGGAAGGAAGGCCCTCTTCAGTGAGGAAGTGATGGTAGTTCCCAGGTAGCCTGCTGCAGACTGATCCCATGCCCTGTGATTCCTTATGGTTCCCCTCAGGGACGTTCCTGCAGGTCTTGGGGGTCTAGCTCTCATGCCCCCACAATCTTAACAGGCCCACGTGTGGTCCAGAGCACTGTTCTAGTGCTTGTAGAAACTAGGAGATGCTGGTTCTTATGCTAGTTTCACAGTAAGAATTACGGAGGTGTGGCTAGTCGCCTCTGGGCTTGCGTACCTGCAGCTTGGGTAGCTTAGGAGGAAGGCACAAAGCTGTTCAGCCTGGTTACTTGGGATCCTTAGCATCTCTGTGAACAAGAGTAAGGCCCTAAGATGCCTGGCAGTGCCCAACACAAAACCTCTGCCCCTGGAGCAGGTACTCAGTTTTCTAAACCACTGTTAGGAGAAGTCCCACCTGCTTGATATCTGGGTGACAGTGAGGCCCAGAAAGCTTAGGGCTGGACCACAAGCCTGGTGGTCCTCTGCGTCCTCTGAGGTTGGCTGCCACTGTCAATTCTGAGGCTCCGTCCCAGGCAGCAGGCCCGGAACACTGGGGGGAGGAAATGATTGAGTTGACAGGCACACATGAACAGGCTGCCGAGGTGTTTACACTACACACAGCGAGTATTCACAAGTGGATTAGCACAGCAAATGTTCAATCCCAGCCTGCCAGGCTCTGGACTTCTGCTCCTCCCTAACCCTCCTCCACCACAAGGCCTCGCTCTTTTCCAGGCCGATGTGTGTTCAGACAGTATGCCCACCCTCTCTCTGCTAGGCCGGAGAAGAGCAATGTGATGCTGCTTGGGGTTGGGGAAGGAAGACAACAGCTTCCCAGAATAGGCAAAGCCAGAGAGAGCCTGACTCATCAAGGATGTCTCCCTGGGAGCTTCCTGGGGGATTCTGGAAGCTTCCCAATAATGGCAACAGGACAATAAACCAAGCTACTCACCGTCACCCCCTCCTCTGATACCACTTCCCTTTCAGACTGAGTGGGAGAGGTGGGTGGGAAGACATCGGACGTCTGTGGATCAGATCATGCATTTCCCTTCGGGTTAACAGGAGGCTGAGCACGAGAAAGGTAGCCTTGGACTGGGGGATCTGGCCCACGCTGGACATCATTCATTCATTCATTCATTCATTCAATAAATCTCCAGTTGGCATCTGCTGAGTTGAGTTTGGACACCCTTAACTGAGCCTTGGACTCCCACCCCCAGTAAGAGTAGGAAAGAAACAAAGGAGTCAGGAACAAGGGTGGGTAGCCTGGGTGAGCCATAAGGAAACTGAGAAGGGTCAGGCTGATGGCGCCCCTCCCCACCTACCAGGCAACAACCTGTGCGTTCCACTCCTCCTTAACAGGTTATGTCTGCCCAGGAGGGCCAGAGGAGAAACATCCCCGGGGGGGAGTGGGTTTGGAGAGGGAGGGATTTATTATTAATATTTTTAATTCATGCGCTAATTTACATGCAAGAGAATCAACTCTTTGGGTGAACGAAACAGGTCTTTGAGTTTGGACAGATGCCTGAGGTCATGGATCCACCATCGCAGCAGATCCTGAACAGGATCTAACCTCCGAGCTTGTTAGCTGCTGCGGCTGTGCTGTCCGCGCTCCCACGGGCCGCTCTAGTACAATCCCTGCGCTCACGCCGAGATAAATAACGGCGACAGGTGGAGCAGGTAAGATTAGCAGGACCCGGTTGGAGGGAGGACGCGATAGGAGGCGCCAGGGAGGTCGCGCGCCTCTCTGCCCAGCCCACGCCCCTCCCCAAGGGCGTCTGGAAGGAACTACGTCTTGATCACAGCTTCGGGGAGGACCGGGTTAAGGTGACAGAGTCTCGGAGTGGGGGGAGACTCAGGCTTCCCGGCTTGGCTACGGGAAGCGCGTGCACCCCTAGGGCACTTGGCCACGCCTGAGGTCTCACGGGTAGGCAGGATTTGAGAGAAGCGGGCTGAAGGGGACCCTGGGTGTCCCTGTGGAGCTCTGGCACTGGGGTCTTGCTGACAAACCTGTTGGCAACCTGTGGGCCGCAGCTAGGACACGAGCTGCAAGCGCGTTCTCCTCCTTAGTGGCTCTGGCAGTGGCCCGGCGCCCGACCCGGGGAGAGGCCGAGGCAGCTTGGAAAGGGGCTGGGACTCTGCCAGGGGCGGGTGGTGGTGGTGGAGGTGGCGGGATTCCCAAGCCGAGCCAACATCCCTGCAGAGCGACAGCAGGCAACCGCCTCTCGCGCCAGCTCTGGTCTAGGAGAAGCAGACGCCTTGGCCTTTCCCTCCGATCCTAGGCTCCAGTATCGCCTTCTCCAAAGTGCAAAACATTCATTAAGTGTCCAGTGCCCTGCAGGCTTGCGTCCCCGCAACCAGCCGCCTGTGCTTGCCCGGCGACCGTGCGGCGAGCGTTTGCACCCGGCCCGGGCTTTGCCAGCCTGGGCTGTGCAAGGGAGGGCGGAGAGCGTGTGCGAGTGCGCGGCTGCAGAGCCCGCGCCGAACCCACGTTCCCGCTACTGTCCTCGGGATAGATGGATCCATTGCTGCTTTCTGACATTTTTCTGCCAGGGGGCTGGTGGGGGGGAGGCGGAGATAGGGAGAGAGAGATGGGGG
>NC_034610.1:24874280-24890168 GCF_900095145.1 Mus pahari | reverse complement strand
AGAGAGAGAGAGAGAGAGAGAGAGAGAGAGAGAGAGAGAGAGAGAGAGAGAGAGACTGAGAGAGACTGCTTCCCCCAGCCCTGTTTTGTTTTCTCTAATTGGTCCTGGGGGAAGCAAGGAAATTGGACAGAGGCTGGGCCGGGCGAGCTGGGCTGCCTTTAATTGGCTCCCTTTTTTTTAACTGGAGGGGAATCAAACAGGAGAGCGAGCGAGCGACAAAGGGTGGGAGAGCGAGAGACCGATCGCGGAGATGGGAGGAGGGAGAAAGGGAGGAGGGAGAGCGGGAGGCGGGGAGGTGGTGGTGGGGAGGTGGAGGAAGCGCGGAATGAAAAGCTCGGAGGGACCAGAAAGCAGCACAGCGAAGCCCAAGTTGCGGAGCGAGCGGAGCGCTCCCGCGGCCCCGGAGCCGGAGTGGCCGCCGTGCCCCGGAGCCCGGCCCGGCCCCGCCCGCTGGGGCCCTCTCCGGCCCAGGCCGCCGGGAGGGGGGCGGGGACGCCCAACTTGGGGCGCGGCGCAGCCCCGCTCTCCCGAGATCGCGGAGCCCGGGAATGCCACGGCGGCGGCCAGACGGCGGGAGAGGAGCCGGGAGAGAGGAGGCGGCGGGCAGCTCCTGAGCCCGGGCCTCCGCAAGAGCGCGAATTATTTTCAAAGGACTCAAACTTTCCTCTTTCTCTTGCTGGTTGCGGTCCCTCTTGCTTTGGAATCGTTCTCTGGATTCCCGCGGGGGCGCCGGGACGCGATCGCCTTCCCCGGATTCCTCGGCGGCGGCTCGGCTAACTTCGCGGACTCGGGGACCCGGAGCGCTCGCCCCGCTACCGAACCCAGTTCTCATTGCTCCAGCGCACCAGAGGACGGGGACCTGGGCGCCCTCGCCTCCGGGAAGGGCGTCCGGCCCGGCTCCCTTGGGTCGGGCTGCGGAACCCTCCACACCTACTGCAGGACTGGAGCCAGCGGATTAACCAAAGCAGAGCCCCGGCCTCCTGGCCTGGCTCCGCGGAGGGGCGTCCCCTGGGCGGGGAAAAGACAAGTTTGTCAGGCATCGGTGGCCTGTTGGATCGGAGCGCTGCCGCCGCAGCAGAGAGGTGCCCCCGCGCTCAGCACCCTCGGTGGACAGCCCTGGGGACCCAGGACTGCTCGGTGGCCGAGCTTTCTGGGCCAGGGAGCTGGCTGCTGCGCCCGGTGCGCAGAGGCTTCAAGGTCTGGGGCAGCGCCCCCTGCGTCTCCACCCGGGCAGCCGCCCTGTGGGAAGAGGACAGAGCCGAGTCGCGGCTTGCTCAGACTCCTATTCTCGGTCGCCGCCCTCTCCGTCGCGTCTCAGGGAAAAGGAGGGAACGCAGAGGGCAAAGCGGTGCCCCGGTGGATGCGCCCCCCGCCGCCTCTCAGGCTGCGCCGCCTCGCGGGGATGAAGCACTGGCCGTGAAGATGGAGGTGACCTGCCTTCTACTTCTGGCGCTGATCCCCTTCCACTGTCGGGGACAAGGAGTCTACGGTAAGAGCCAGCGTCCCGCTCTACCGTGGCGGAGCCGCGCGGAAACTTTACAAGATCTTGCTCAAAGTGCGCGCTGCCGGGGCTTGGTGGAGCCCTGGGTTTGCACTGATGGCCGCGTCTCCTTCCTCGCCTGGGCGCCGGGAGACCGAGCAGGCTGCTCCCGAGCCCAAGAACCGGTCCTAGGCTATTGGTGTGAGGCTGGGGGATGCCGGGGTGAGGGCTCGGCTTTCCGAAATCTTTCCAGGGGCTAGAGAGATCGGAAGTCTTGGGAGAATAATACAGTGAGCTCAGAAGAGCCCAAGCTTTGGGCTGGGGCAGCTGTTCCCACGGAATCCTTTTCCTCCCTCTGCTCAGCCTCCTGAGTGGAAGCGGGCGATGAGCGATCCGGAGTTGTGCGCGGCTGTTGGGCGAGAAGCTCTCCAGCACCACGGCCCTGAGGCTGGCTCGCCTTCTCGGCAGTGGCCACGGCTCGATCGCCTCTTCTAGCTTCTTAGCGGTCTGAGCTGATGCTGGGCATCCCTTAGCCCAGGCGCCTACTGTTCTCGGCATCCCTTTTCAGACCTCTCCTGAGCCAGCTCTTCCTGTCGCTGGTTCCCAACCACAGAACCCCAGCCCCAGCTTCCTTCTGCCTGCTCGCACACACAGACACATTCAGCCACAGTCCTCAGGAAACGCACACACGGCTCGCACCCATCCGGCTACGTGTCTAAACCCTGCCTCCCGCCACGCAGCTCTGCTCTTGGATGCCCAAGACAAGCTCGGTCGCGCCATGGAGTATTCTGATCACCTTTTCTCCACTCCATGCCGCGGGTTTCCCCACCGAAGACTCCTTGGTTCAATACTACCCAGGGTCATCCTCCCGACGTGCACAGCACAGAAAGTCAGTCAGTCCCCAGAGCCCATGGCCCTGACTTTGCGTTCTGCTCACCGCAGGGTGGGCTTTGTAGTTACTTTCTAATGATGTGTGGCTGGGGTGGGCAGGATTCTGCCGCTTTCTCCGGGGCTAAGAATCTAATTATTCTCTTTGAGAGTGGAGGGTGTTGGACCCAGACTGTGTGGATGACAGAAGTCATATCCCCTGGCTACTAGCTTCAGGACTTGGGTCTCTCACTGTGCCAGGCAGGAGGAAGAGCGTCCCTGGGTGGGGGTATCTGGAAAGTATACGCTCCTGGGCTCTAACAGCTTGGGCTTAATTCCCTGGTGAGGCCGGCCCAGGCATCCAGCCAAACTCTGCTTCTTAATTAGTTTGTGTGTCTCTTACTGCCTGGCCCCTGGCATAGGCCAGAAAAGGCAGGCAGGAGGGGTGCTGCAAGAGCTGGGCTTTATGTATTGGGGGTGGGGGGCTATGAAACAAGGCAGGGGAAGACACCAGAGGCCTCAGGGTTCCTGTTCTCCAGAATCACTGAAGATACCAGCAGCTCAGTCACCGCCACCTTCAAGGGGTACCCCAAGTGGCTACTGTAACTTGCTCACCCCCCCCCCAGGTGCGGGTCTGTCACCGGCACCTTTCTCCTTCATCCTTGGGCTGGTCTGATGACACTATCTTATGCTCTCTGGCTTGGGTTTCTCCATCTTCATCTGGGCGGCCTGATGTCCATTTAAAGAGTCCTCTCTGGGTTTACTTAGGAGCCCCAACAACGAGGACAGAGGTTAGGGAACAAGAACTATGGTCTATGTAGACCCTCATTTTCAAGCTTCTCTGTCCCATCTCTCATATGCTGGGGTCCTTGATGCTCTTGTTACAAGTCAAGCCGGGTAGATACACTGGGTCCGCCAGCCCCTCGTTCTTCAGGGGCCCCGCCTCTCGTTCTTCAGGGGCACTCTTTGCTCCTGAACTTAGATACCCTGGCTCCAGGCAAGGCTGGGTTGTAGAGGAGATTGCTGAGTGGGATATCTTTTTTGGAGGTGAATGGGAATCAGGAGAAATAGGAGCTGGGGTGGGGGGACAATGTCCCTTGCAAGGTTACAAAAGCTTGGTGACACCTCAGCAGGGTTGGAACTAAGGAGTGTGGTGAAGAGCCAGGATGTGTTCTACCCCACCCATTTCTCTGAACCCCAAAGCAGATGAAGCAAATGAGCAGGAGTGTGGAAGTATACAGGGATGGAGATGTCTACCCTGGCCATCCACCGCAGCATCCAGCCCAGTCTGGTACCCGGCACCCTGTAGGAATGCCAATGAGATTGTTTGAGTGTGTGAAGGGCTAGGGTTAGGGCAGGCTGACAATGCTTCGTGAGATTCTCAGGTGTCTCCAGAGCTTGGTATTCACCAAGACGGGGCTTTAGTTTAGGTTGCTGCTCAGAGAGCATGAGGCCCTAGGCTTGCAGCCCCAAGAGAGGGAAGAGTCTGAAGTGCTGGGGTTCACTAGCACGGAGGAGGGAGAGGTGGGATGTTAGTGTGTGCTGGGGATAGACTTCAGCTGTGCCGCCTTTCTATCCCGGGCCTGTGCTGCTGCTGCTGGGGATTGTCTCATAAGGAGGGCGAGACCAGGGGAGGAAAGAGGAACAGGAACGGAGCCTTTGACGTGGGTGAGGGTCAGCCCGTCCTAGTGGGAGACAGCTGCTCAGAGCCCTAGGCTCTGCATCCATCCCCGCTGGGTCCACGCTCAGCTCTAAAGCTGGCCAGCAGCAGCAGGACTGGGGAGGCCCTCACAGTCTGGCCTAGGCTCTGGCATCCCACTGGGTGGCTTTGCCTTTCTTTGGGGCCACAGATGCTACAGTGGCCGGGTGTGGGACCAGATGGTCCATTTGGAGCGGGGCCTGCTCCTTCCCTGCTTCTCAATCTCTAGCCTAGTTTGTTGTTTTCAGGGCAGATCCTATAATCTGCCTTCTGCCAGGCCAGCGTGTGTGTGTGTGTGTGTGTGTGTGTGTGTGTGTAGAGCTGAGGTGGGCCTCAGAGAGGTCTAGTTCTGTGACAAAGACAGTAGGCTGGTGAAGCAGAGGTACCAGGCTCTATGAGGGTAGAGTCAGAGACTCTCAGAGCAGTTAGACTTCCAGGCGGGGCCGGTGAGCAGGGCTCAGCTTAGTACAAAACCACAACAAACCCCTGGATTATTTAATATGCAGGAGTGGGAAGTGACATTCTCCTTAAGACAGGTTGTTTGCAACTTACTGGGGGAAGTCAAAATATTTCACCAAAGGTGTCATCAGAAACTACTATCCTATGCTAATTTTTGTGGGAACATGAAGACAGATGTTGAATAATTTGACAAGAGCAACATCGCTTACAGAATTATCACCAAGTCAGGTTCTCCCCATCTCTGGGGAATGGGGGTGGGGGGAGGAGAGGAATTTCGGGAACTGAATTTCCCAGTGTGGGGTTTCTAGTATCGAGGTGGGTGGAGACACTTGGGACTTTCCCCTCTTGAGTTCCACACCCCTGCCTTGAAAGCGGCTGTATAAGCTGTTACCTGGAGAAGCAGGTTCTGGAAGCAGGTTGCTCCTTGGGTCAGCAGCAGGCTTAGGTTTTCCTAACTCCCCAAGGAAGGTCCCGCCTACTTTTGTCCCCTTTCCAGTTTCATTCTTTGTTGTAGACACTGCCCGAGGCAAAGATTGTTTCGTGTCCACAAATCCAGGCTATTTTGCCTGTGCTGCCTGCCTGGGGGGCTCCCCACAGGGTCATTCTACACAGCTCCTGGTCTGCAGGCTGGGGTATCCGAGTATCACACATGGGTGAGGGTCTGGGGTCTGGAAGCTAGATCGGAAGGGATTGTGAGAATAAGGCAAGTACCCTTAAGGGGCAGTCTGGGATTATCGGAGGGGCCTGCGTGTAATTGGTCAGGTCTAGCTCCGAGCTGCTGATGCCGGGTGGCAAAGCCTCATTTAGAGCCCTGTATTAGCTCTGCTTTGCTGGAACACGAAGGGCTGGTCGGGGGGCTCCATAGGGAGGTGGAGGGAGCTAATCACAGCCGCCAAGGCCTGGCAAATGAATGATGCGGGAGATCGATACCTGGGGTGGGAGTGGAAACCAGGCTGTGGTAGCAGGAGGGCTGGCTTCTCCTGGTCGCCCAGAAGGCATGGAGGGACCTGGGAGTATTAAGGCCCAGGGGGAAACGTGTAGGATCCTATCCTCTCAACCTGTTCCCCACAGGAACCCCACGACTCTTTCTGTGACTGGGTTCAGGAAGAGTAGACCAGAAGGTACCTCACCCACAAAAGTTGGGGAGACTTGGGATGGAATTTCAGGTCTCTCAGTCTAGAAAAGGCTCCACTTCACCTTCTCCCTGCCCAGACACCTCAGTTTGAGTAAGTCCCTGATGCCTGTAAGTCAGAGAGGTGGGGTGTTACTCCACCCCTCGTTGTAAAGAAGGTGCTGTTCTTCCAGACATCGCCAGCAGGGGGCAGGCTTGGCCACCATATCGCCGCTGCTTCCCTTTCTTTGCTGGCCTCCTCACCCCGTTACAGAAGAAGGAGACGCACTGCCTGGGGTGGAAGGGGGCTGTCTCCAACTCCCACATACCTGACTCAGAATCCAAGGACACCCACCATGGATAAAGCCACACTTCCTGCCTTTTCAAGATGACTCGGTTCCTCTCTGGGCCATCGAGAACTTTGTGGGACTCCGCTGAGCTTGTGGGGCTCTGGCTATAGTAGGCGGTGTGTGGGGAGGGGTCTGATACCTCTGCACAATTGCCTCTTTACAAACCTAGGTACAGTCCCTGGCCGGCATCTCCTTTTCTGCTGTCAGAAAACTAGGGGCCCGCATGGCATTTAATAGCTGATGCAGGAGGCAGGCGAGAGCCGTGCTTAGCTCAAAGGAATGGATTTTATTTATTTTTAAACAATGGAGTCTTCCTTTTTTCTAAGACTGGATATCACATGTGCTTTGCAGAACAATCAAGGAATACACGAAAGTCTAAGAAAATAAAACTCAGCCCCCGTGCACCGGGTATGGCTCTCCCTAGCATCTTTTAGTATAGAGAGAGTGACCCATTTCGGGGAGTATCCTTGGTGAAGGTGATGGCCAATCACAGGCATGGTGGTAGCCCCGTGCCCTGCCAAGGCTTGACCTGACTGTGGCCTTCATTTCCCAAGATATTCTGAGAGCCCACAGGACGCCTGGCATTGTCCTTGAACTGAGGTCCAAGGTCATAGGTAACCTACTCGGGGTGGCACAGTTGGTAAGAGGGGGTCCCCGGTGTTGGTCCCATGGGCCTTCTGGGTAGGGAGAAGTAAAATGAGGAGTGATGTTTTTGGGAGGGAGGGGTATCTACTAAAGTCTCCACCTCTGGTAAAGCTGGTTCTGGGCTTGACATGAGTCATGGAAGGAGGAAATAGTGCCACAAAGATCCGATAAACCCTTCATGGCAAAGACAACATGGAGACCCTGGATAGAGAGAGGGTTGCCCTGTTGGCCAAGCATTGATTGAAAGGAAATCAGGGCTGTGACGACCAGAAGGCCAAGGGATGATGATGGTGGTGGTGGTGGTGGTGATGGTGATGGTGGTGATGATGATGATGATGGAGATGATGGAGATCATGAATATGCATACTGTCTCCAGCTTGCACCAAGCCTCCAGGAGATATAGACTCCTCAGCCCATATCACCCCTGAAAAAGCCAAGAGGTTCAGAGAGATGGAGTTGCAGCCCCTGCGTGGGGCCCAGAGTTGTGGACTGCAAAGCCTGTGATGGTGGGTGGCTTGGGAAGTCGGGCAGGAGGGACTTGGCAGGAAGGGAAATGGTGATGTTTACTGTGTTTGAGGGGGCAGTGTGAAGAGATTTTCTGGGGTCCTTGCAGGGCACAGAGTTCTCTTGAAGCTTTGGTCTGGCTGAGCAGCTGGGTGAAGGAAATAAAAGAACTGAATCTAAGCGGATTTGGGAGGTGGGGTCAAGACCCGCTCTTGTTTCTCCCGGAGTTTGCATGCCTACGGAGGGAGACTGACCACAGCACGAGAACATGCATGTAATCCATCTTACTGAGAGGAGTGTGGTACAGACCAGAGGGCCGTGGTGGCTGAGGATAGGGGCCCCAAAGCAGAGAACTTTGCCTAGGGAGGAAACTGCACGGACAGCTACAGAAGCCTTCCAGCTTGGGAAACAGCCAGTGCAAAGGCCCTGGGGCACGGACAAAACGTGGCTGGTTAGGACAAAATTCAGGAGTCCGTTGTGAGGAAGAAAAAGTGCAGGAGGAGGAAGGAGGGGAGCAGACAGGGTCTGAGAGTCACTCAGGTCAGATGTCTGGGGCATGGAAGGTTGTGTAAGAGTTTAAGTGGGATGGGGCACGGTGGGGGGCCTAAGAGGAGAGCAAGGGGGAAGTTTTCAACTGAGTCCCTTGAGGGAAGGGAAGGGGGTGAAGTGGAGATCCTGCAGAATGCGGTCACGAGACTAGAGCGAGGCAGGGAAAGAGATCCCACGGGGACAGGAGCTGACAATGGCTCGCGGTTTGCAGTTGGGGAGCGGGCTCACAGTGGGAAAAGGCAGAATAGAAAGCTGTTGATTAGACAGATTTGGGGCAGGAGAATGAAAAGGGCAGGGGGCTGGGTTTCTGAATTGCTGCTTGGTCCTGCCCCAGCATGAAACCCCAAGAAGAGAAGCTGTCCAGGGCCAGCCTTCTGTCAGCCAGCAGACGGGCAAACAAAGGCCTAGGCAAATAGCTTTAATGGTTGGGGTTTTGTTTTGAGGTGGACTGGCTCCGTTGTCAAGAATGACCTTGAACTTCTGTCCTTTCTGCCTTTGTGTTGGAAGAGCTGGGAGTATTGAGGACCGAACTCGGGGCTTTGTGTATGCTAGGCGAGGACTCTGCCGACTGAGCCACGAGCCCAGCCACTGAGTGTGGTTTTGAAGGGAGCTTTGTGCATAGGTCAGGTGGTGGGTAGGTTGGTGAGTGAGGAGACTGCAGATCAGGAGAGGTTACTATGTGCCTGGATTTATGTCTGCAAAGCAATATGGACATCACCAGAGAAGGGATGTGGCCGTGGGGCCAGTGGCTGAGGCCAGGGTCCTGAGATGTACCCATGTCTAGGGAGAAGAGAGGGAGGAGACAAAGCCGATCTCATTTGGGAGGCACGTCAGCACGGTGGCTTGAGAAGGGATGGGGGACCTGGAAGGCAGGGGTGGAGTTGAGGGTCACTGGGTGAGGGAGAGGAGGAGGTGTCTCAGGCTTCACTGAGGGCTGGAGGTCCCCCCCCCCCCGCTTTCCTCAGGAGTGCCTTGGTAAAACGCAGGTCTAGGCTGTTCCTAGCAGAGACACTGGCTGGCACCGGTGGATCGCTCTTTGCCTCGCAAGGGCGATAGGCAGGCGGTTGGGGCCCAGTGGGTACCCGGCTGCCTCTTCGAGGAGAGCCTTGGTTTCTCTGTCTGGAAGGTGGGTTTGCCACTTACGGCTCCTGGGGTTCACAGGGAAGCCTCCATGGGATGCCAGGACTTTGGCAGCTTTGAGGTGAACTATGGGGACTGTCTCGGGACCAGAGGCCGTGGCAGCAGACAGAGGGACGTCCCCGAGTGGGGGCTGTACGGAAGCAGAGTGTTGAGGTAGAAAGTAGCAGCCGCACATTTGAGAAGTGTGGAGGACTGTGGGGGCCTGAAGTGACTCTAACCTGAGTCCTGCTCATCTAACCCTGGGTGGTGGCTTCAGCACGCGTGGTGGCTTCAACATGCGTGGTGGCTTCAGCATGCGTGGTGGCTTCGGCACGCGTGGTGGCTTGGGAGAGGCTACCCCAAGCTCTCTTTTGTTCCCTTCCGGCCCCAGAGCCAGCCAGGATGCTAGGATTATTTGGTGGGTTCGAAATGGTGAGGTGGCTTGTTTAAGTCTTCAGGAAGTTATCCACAGTGCAGGTTGGACAACCCCCCCCCATATCCCCCATACCCCTACCCCCCCACTCCACCCCCTGCTGCAGGAGTTCTGCAGACAGGAAGCCCTGAAATTGGTGCTTTGCCATAGAGGCTTCCTGGATGAACAAGGTGGGTGCAGATACATCAGAGCAAGTCAGGCCTAACTGCATCTTCTCCCTGGGATGTCGCCAGGGCATGTCTGGGCTTCCAGGCCACTGCTCAAGCTGAGGGTCAGACAAGCTCCACCCCACCCTGGGGGTTTAATGCAGTCCCCTTATTATTCCCGAAGCCACCAGCTGCGGCCTTTTGGCTTGGATGGTTCTCAGAAGACTCGGGCCAGGAGATCGGGGTATCACTTTATTCCTGTCTTTAACCACAGAGCCTCCTGACCCCAAACCAGCTAAGAGTTGAAAGGAATGTGTGTGTGTGTGTGTGTGTGTGTGTGTGTGTGTGCACAAGTGTGTGTGTGTGTGTGTGTCCCTAAGACGCTCCCCACAACCCTCATTTTCCAAGTGGAAAGGTTGAGGGTCAGGCCGAGTGACGTACCGAGGTCCTATAGTCAGCAGGTAAGTGGTAGAGTTGGGATTTGAACTCAAAGCTGCCCAATGACAGACTTCATGCCTGTCTGTACTACATCACCTGTGAGGCTCCTGTGGTACTGCTCAGCTGGTTTGTTCCCTAGACTTTCTTGGGGGGGATGGGTTGATTCCTGAAGCTGCACGAGGAGCCCTGGTGTCCTTCAGGGACCATGTTTACCTATGAAACACTGAGGCTTCAGTCTCTGGCTCCTCGGGTCCAGGGGATGCTCCAGGCCCTTTCCACCTCTGGGTCTCTGCTTAAGCAGCAGTCTCCGGATTTGGCTGCACATAAGATAACCCAGGACAGCCCAACATATATCAGTGCCCCCGAGTTGTCATGCGCACTGAAATCACCATGTCTGACATTTTGGTCAGTCTTTTTTGTAAAGTTCTTTTTTTAAAGAAACAGACAGGGTTTCTCTGTGTAGCCCTGGCTGTCCTGGAACTCGATCTATAGATCAGACTGGCCTTGAACGCAGAAGTCTGCCCGTCTCTGCCTCCGGTGTGGTAGGACTAAAGTTGTGCGCCAGCATCATCCAGGAAGCCTCCTTCCTCTCAAGAAGCTTTCTCAGCAGCCCCCAGGTGGCTTCCGTTTACATTGAGCAGCCTCAGGTTCCTTGGCCGTTTTAAATGTAAGAGAGGCTATAGTAAAAATGAAAAGGAGACAGATATGGGGGTAGATAGGTGGAAAGCGAGACACCAGCCTCCAGCCGGCTGCTGTCCTAGTTGGGAGTTTGCGTGTGTCCATGTCAGGGGTCCTTCTCAATTGCTCAGCCCCTTGACCTGCGACTCTCTGAGTCTTCCAGATGGCGCATGCTCAGAATGTGAATACAGCCCTCTCTCCCTTTATCTTTTTTTTTTTTTAAGATTTATTTTATTTTTAGTTATGTGTCTCCGTGTGTATACACACAGGTACAGGTGCCTTTGGAAGCTAGAACAGGTAGGTCATCAGGTCCCCTGGGGCTGGAGTTATAGTTGACTGTGGGTGCCCGATGTGGGTGTCCCGACCTCTGAACTTGGGGCCTCTGCTTAGGGCAGCAAATGCTCTTAACCACTAATCATCTTCCCAGCCCAAGCCTGGCCGCCTCAAGCAGAGCTGTGGGTGGGGCTGGGGTGGGGTCCCGACGGGGTGTGGCCTCAGGTCACTCAGATTCGGATCTCTGAGATGGAGTATAGAAGGAGACTTGAGACCAGAGGTGGCGGCAAGGCCTTCCAGCTGTGTAGCAAGCACCTGCCCACCACGGCACCATCTTCCTTTCCCACTTGATGGAGAAGGTCTGAGTGGTGTGAATGGCCACACTTCACCCGATCCCTCTGCAGACCTCCCTCAGGTGAGACAAGGCCTTGAAGAAGACCCAAAACAAAGCAGGCAAGTGACTTGTCTACAGTCACTCAGACTTTCCTGTAAGGGTCTTGCCTGGACTCCTGCTTGCTTGTGGCTCTGTCCCTTTCCCCAAGTGACCCCCCGGACCTCCCAAGCCCTCTGTCCTGACTCAGAGGCTCTCCATGGAGTTCGCCTCCACTAGCAGGTGTCTCATTTCAGCCTGAACTCTGTAGCCTGGAGAGTGGAAGCTCCCTGGCTTGCAGAAACAGATCCTGAAGGGCTGGGAAGTCCTTCTGAGGTGACCCAGTTCATTTGCTAACTTCTAGGGAGCCCACTCTCTCATGAGACCATAAAGCTCCAGTACAATTTCCTGTGCCGTTCTTTGGGCCTTCCTTTTGGGAAGTTCTTGCCACTGTCTGACTTTATTTCAACTTGATAGAACATAACCTGATGTCAGAAAGACCCAGAGCTGAGTGCGCCCGAATCTGTCCTTGGCTCCGCCTTTTCTCATCTTGACATCCTGACAGAGGCTCATTTCTCCAGCTCTGAGTGGAATCCTGGGAGGGAACTGAATTCCAGTGGCGTGATCCCTTGGGTCCGGTTCTAATGCTCCAGTAAGATGCAGGAGAGCTTGGGGAATGTCTGGTTATCGTCCTGCATAAGTGAAGGACCTGTGTAGTGAGGCTGGCTCCCCATAGAGCAACTGCAGAAGCACTAGAGGGTGTGGCAGACAGGGCTCAGCCACACCACTATAGCCTCATGCAACCCAGCACATCTGGATCTCTGTAGGAAGAGAGCTGAGATCAAAGAAGAAAAGTGTGTGAAGACCACACAGCCATCATGTGACCAGGCTGCCATCTATAGCCATGTAGAGGGACTCTCTCGAATCCTTCAGTATCCTGCATCACTTTTTTGGCTTGTCACTATGGTATTAATGAATTCCTGCCTCTCCCCGCCCCTTGAACTCCATTCCAAATCTCCCACTGCCTCATTGTCCCCCATCCCCATGGGGTGATGTGCTTACTTTAAGTCAGGAGGGACGGATGTCAGAAGCCTTAATGGAATGCTTCCTCTTGGTGGGGCGGGATGGGAGCTTGTTGACACACTTCCCACAAGATCCTCCATCCAGCAGTCGGCAGGGACAGCACCATCTCCAGCGGGGAAGGCCTGGAAGCTATAACCTTTGCTTGAAGCTCAGGCCCAGTCCCAATGAGTAGGTGGTTCAGGCACAGGGGTATCCAGAGGCTGCCAGTGTTTGGGGTAAGGGAAGGGGTTGGTTAGACACAGTGTGAACACGGTTATAGCCATGATGCTACAGCGGGGGACACCGCAGGCCATCACAACTCCCTTGGAGCTCAAGTTTTGGGTAGCATGGGTTGAAGCAGGTAAGTGAACTCTGGAAATGAGGGCTACCTCTTCCCTGAGGGACCCAATTAAACCAGTTTTCCCCGTGTCCTTCTGGAGAGCTCCGGTTAGCCACTTCTCTTCCTGGGCTGGGGCCACACCCACCTCTGCTTCTCCGTTGGCCTAGCATCTTCCCCTCTGTAGGACTGTTGTTAAGGCCGACCTCTGAGTCCACCGGGCACAAAGGAACATCAATACTGGCTGGGATGGTCCCAGGCTCCACAGTGAATGGCTAGAGGGACACGGGGCACTGACAGCAGGTACCACCCCTCAGCCTGGCCTTTGTCCATGGAGTGCCACTCTGATTTGATGAGCTGAAGGCCCTGGGCTCAAGCCTCTTTCTGGAGCTGCTCATACCAGGGCGTGGGTTTCTCCTCAGTCAGTGGTTCTCAACCTTCCTCATGCCGTGACCTAACTTTAACACAGTTCCTTGTGTTGTGGTGAGGGCTGACTGTTGTGGCTACTTCAGAACTGTAGTTTTGCAACTGTTATGAGTCATAATGTAAATATCTAATATGCAGCTGGTCTTAGGTGACCCCTGAAAAAGGAGTCATTCAACAACCTCAATGGGGTCGCGACCCACAGGTTGAGAACCATTGCCGAGGTCCCCCCCCCTTTTTAAAGATAAGGGTGAGCCTGTCTTTGGAGGGGACAGGGTTAAGGAGTGGTGAGGACAAACAGGGGTCCCCGGGGTACTTTGAATAGCGCTGCAAGTGGACCCCAGCTCTGAAGAATTCAAAGTCAGTCAAAACGGGCGCGGCACCTGGCCCAACAGACTGAGTTTTGAGGTCTACAGAGTTCTGTATCTTTAAGGAGTTTGCTGTTCTGCACCCTGAACAGTTGCAGTTTTCATAGGGACCACAGAGGAACACCTCTGGCCTTTTGGGGTGCTTCCAACTGGGACCCCAAATGAATTCAGCACTTAGTGAGTACCCGCTGTACATCACACATAAATGCTACACACGGCCTCAGATTTGCTTCATTATGCTAACTCCATCTTTCAGCCGCAGAAACTGGTGGCCAGGTGAAGAAAGCTGGTGGCCTTGTTCTGTCTCCTCAGTGGGACCGGGCTCAAATCGACTGAGACGTGATGTGTGTGTGTGTGTGTGTGTGTGTGTCTTTGACATGGCAGGATAGCCAGCAGATGTGAGTGCCTTTCCAAACTACCTCACTCCTGGGATATTCAGAGGTTACAGCAAGCTCCGCCCTACCTTGCCTTAGCTTTTCCAGACAATGTGGGCCGGTAGGTGCTGGCTCCTGAGTCCCAGAGCCAGAACACCCCTGTGTGGCACCTTCTTTTTACTTTGGGAGGTGAGGAGGAAGCAGATGATTGCCTTCTCCCCACCCCCCACCCCACCCCGCCCCCCAGTTCTGTTGGAGGCAAACATGAGATTGGTAAGTGTTTCTCACTGTGGACCCTGACAGCTCTTGCTGCTTCACGCGGAGCCTCTTATCTCTCTCTCATACATGGAAATCTGGCGGGCGTGTGTGAGTGTGTGCGTGGACACGTACTGGTGCTGCATACAGATGGACAGATGTGTGCCCTGGGGACCTCCCCGGGGATTCTGAGCGGCTACCTTTGTCTCCGGCCCTCCAACAGATTGTGGTTCCTGGCAGCCACCAGGCTCAGCCCCAGCACCCCGGGTTCAAGCTGTCTCTTTTTGGCTCTGGTCCCTGATGGGCAGAGGCCCTCTCCTCTCCCCCACCAGGAGGCCTGGGGTGGGGGGGCAGGGGCAGGCCGAGGCTGGCCCGGAGCTGATGGCTAATTTTCCCGGCCGCAATCGATCCAGCAGCTTCTCCCGAGTCTATTAGCAGTCGGCAAGTGAAAATATCCCCCATCGAGAGCCCTGACCTGAGACAGTGAGGGATCCATAGCAATTTGTTCAAACAGAGGAGAGCGATTCCTTCTCATTTCTATTCCAATTTAGTCCAGGGAGACAGGGGTCAGGCTGGGAGGCCAGAGCTGGACCCAGGCCTTGTCCACCAGGTCTCTAGTGCCAGCCAGGGTGGCAGCTGGTGCTACCCATAGTTCCTGGGGGAGCTTGGGAAGGAGGCCTGCCAGCCTTCCCGGCAGGCTTTGCTTGGCTGCCTGGGCCTGGTTGTGGGTTTGGTTTTCACAAAACACAAAGACACCCGCCAGAGCCTCATTCCCAGGCACCAGGCCCTGTGCCAGGCGTGCGCTCACCCAGGGCACCCTTGCCAGGAAAGAGTCTGGGCTGGTGCAGGACCACAGTGTCCCCAGCTGGGCCCAGCAGTAGACTGGGGGAGGGGTCTGCCTTCTGAAGCGCCATGGCCAACCGGTTGTGGACAGCCATGGCTCAAAGGGCAGCCAGCACCTTAGGGCTCCTCTGCAGCTACTTCCTGACCCTGGCTCCTACTTTGGGCTTGCTCAAAGCCAATGTTTTGCTGGTGGCCTAGTCAGGGAGTCTCTTTCAAGCTCCTTCAATAATACCTGCTTCCAGGGCTGGGGATGTAGAGCCGTTGGTAGAGTGTTTGCCTAGCATGTGTGGGTTGCTGGTTAGATTCCCCCCACACGACATAGACGGTGGGTGAGCACACCTGTGATCTCACCACTTGGGACATGAAGCATGCGGTCCAGGAGTTCAATGCCACCCTTGGCTATGTAGTGAGTTCAAAGGCAGCCTGGGCTACCTGAGACCCCCTATCTTGAGAGAGAGAGAGAGAGAGAGAGAGAGAGAGAGAGAGAGAGAGAGAGAGAGAGAGAGAAAGAAACCTCCTTCCCCCCAACATTTGGTAAACACCTAGTGTGTTCTGGTCACCGGGCTAGAGAAATCCCTCCTTTCCCCATCTTCTTCAGTTTCTCCTGGTTGTTCCTTTTGCTCTTGGGCATATCTTGTCCCCTCAGTCATCTGCCTGGCCCTCCTCACATCCCCCAGACCCCTTTCTTATGACTGGGGAGACCCTAACGACTGAGGCTTCTGGACTGGGGCTACTGCAAACCCTTTCCAGGCTCTCCACATACAGGCCTCCCTCAGGTCCGGGCCTCTCAGAAAGTGGTGCCATGGCAACCAGAAAGGAGGCTTCTAGGAAGGGTTGGCCAAATGGCCCCACATGCATGGAGGCCCCCTCCCTCCTCCGCAGCTTCCTTCCCTCCTTCAGAGCCCCAGGAAGGGCAAGAGGGGAGAAGATCTTCACACCGCGGTCTCAGCGGCTGGCAGCTCTGAGGTCAGCTGCTGCACGTGACTTGCCAGGCTCAGGTGATACCATCAGCGTTTAATTTCAGCATCACGCAACTAAATATACCACATCAGGTGAATAATATCTCTCTTGCTCGAGGTGTGTGTGTGTGTGTGTGTGTGTGTGT
>NC_034610.1:24860863-24873295 GCF_900095145.1 Mus pahari | reverse complement strand
GACACACCAGAAGAGGGCATCTGATCTCATTACAGATGGTTGTGAGCCACCATGTGGTTGCTGGAAATTGAACTCAGGACTTCTGGAAGAGCAGTCTGTGCTCTTAACCACCTGAGCCATCTCTCCAGCCTGGGTTTTATTTCTCTTAAAAATTGTGTGTGTGTGTGTGTGTGTGTGTGTGTGTGTACGCACGCACGCGCACATGCATACAGGTATGTGCGTGTGTGCATGTGAGTGCAGGTATCCACAGAGGCCAGAAGGGGGCGTCTAATCCCCTGGAACTGGAGTTCCAGGCAATTGTGAGCTACCTGATGTGGGTGCTGGGAATTAAACTTGGGGTCCTCTGCAAGATCATCAAGTGTGCTTAGCTGCTGAGCCCTTCTCTCCAGCCCTCCCCCTAGTGAGTTTTGTTAAAGAACCCACAAAGTAGGGGGATGGAGGGTGGCTGTAAATGAGGTGCCCCAGGAAGGTCTCTTGGAAGGAACTGCTTGAGAGAGCACTGGGGACTTGGAAATACTTAGCAAGCAAAGCAATGGCACCTCAGAGGTTATGAGGTAAGAGTGGGCTTCACCTGCCTCAAGGACGTAGGGAGAAGGGCAGTAGAATGTGAGGTGACCAGTGACAGAAAGGCAGGATGGTGGCTGATCCTCGCTGTCTGCTGTCATTGAATCATCTGGGAGACACACCTCTGGGTATGTCAATAAAGCTATTTCCAAAAGGGTTGACTTAAGACCCAACCTGAAGACAGGCAGCTCTAACCGCATGGGCTGGAACTCAAGGATGAAGGAGGAGGAGAAAGAGTGCGCAGCTCTCTGTTCTGACTGTGGATTCAGTGTGGCTTCATGAGCCCACCGCCACAAGGACCTGGAGCCCCAATAACCCCACCCCCAACCCCTGTAACCTGTCAGGTGATTGGCCCTTCTTCTTGAAACGTGTCAGGTGATTGGTCACAGTTGGGAGGAAAGAAGCTAATGCTGAACTTACTTTTACTGTTTAGGTTTAAGTGAGATGGGAACAGGGGTGAGTGAAGGAGATGCGGATGCTGTTAAAGGTCACCGCTGCTTCTGCTGTGTGGTGAGGGAGGACGCCTCGCAGACCTGTCCAGGCAGGAGCTGGTGATAGGGGTGTAAAGGAGGCAAGCTCTAGAAGACTGAGCAGGTGAGGGTCACAAAGAGGGTTGCATATGGGACACGGGAGAAGGAGAGTTCAGAGCTTCCTGACTGACAGGTACATCAGGACATCAGACAGTGTGTCCCGCTCCTGTGGGAGTGTTGGCTTCAGAGGCCAGTGGCTAGAGAGGTGCGAGAAAGCGTAACCTTGGAGCGAGCCTTCCCACGGCCCCAGGTGGCTAGGGTGGCATTCTGGCCTACAGGAACACACTGGTGACTCCACATGCAGGCGGTCTTGGGAAGGTTCTGGAAGTGTGGCTGTGGGTCCTCCCTGAAGTTGGCTCAGAGCATCCCAAGGGTGAGAGTGTCACTGGGGACCCAAAGCAACCAGAGCAGAGGGAAAGGGTCCTCCGGACTTCCATCCTCTCTTCCTTGCCTCTCCTCTTTCTTCTTCCATCCCAGGAATTGGGGCCCTGCCAGCTCTCGAGCTGCAAGATTGATTTTGCTTTCAGTGTTGTTATTGTTATTATGAACCACTTAAACAACTTCACAGGAAGCAGCCGGCCCCTGTGCCCATCAAACATTAACCATTCATTCGAGTTCGCTGCCCATACCTGTCGATACATTTTTACATAGCTGTAAACAGTCGTCCCTTCTGCTCTTTCTGCTGACTTTATCTCCCGCACACGTCTCACGCTATTGACAGAGCCCTCAGCCCTGCTACTTTAATGGGCAGGTAGCACCCTCTGCATTGATGGGCCAGGCTTGGGTCACTGTTTCTCCGCAGCTAGCTCCCGAGCAGGTACCAATTTGCTTTTCTCTTCAATAGCACCACCATGAATGTCCTCATGCGAGTGATTTTTTTCCATTGAAATAATTTCTTCAGAGGTCTCCTCCCCAAACGTCTAGCTTCCGGCACCGAGACAGTAGGATAGACGCATGCGCGCCTGGCTACACGACTCTGATCTTCTTCGTGTGTTTGTCTGACCCGTGTCTGCTCTTGTGCTTTTTAATTTCTTACTTTTCATATCCTGGGGCCACGTTTGGACCTCTCAGCACCTAACGATCATAACGAGACTAGATCTGCACCGGGCTTTGCAGTTTACACAGCACTTTGTTAGATGTCTCGTTTAACCAGACGCCTGTGAGCCTAATGTCATTTTTGTGGGGGTTTAGCTGAGTGAAAAGCTGGCACAGAGCCTCCCCCTAATCCCGAGTTCCAGAAAATTTAATGGAAAGGATTCCCACCCAACCATCGCTGTCTCATTTTGTCTAAGGGCTCAAGGTCCCAGGAACTTTCCAAAAATCCAACAAGCCCTGTGCTCTGGGGTCGGGTGACTTCCTGAGCTTTGGGGTCAGGAGTCTTCAGGGCTCCCTGGCTTCAGCACAGCCCTGTTTTGCTTGCTTCTTATCAGGGCCTGAACCTGCCTTCTAAGATGGGAACTTGGATTTGGTACAACATGAGATGCCCAGGACCTGAGTCCAAGACTTAAAGGGATAGCAGCCACTCAGGCAGCTAAAAGGGTCCACACTGGAATAAACAGGCTGTAGCGTGAGTCTGGTTCATTCTGCCCCCTCCTGTCTGTCCTTCTAGAGTGTCTGTCAGGTGTCCTATGCTGTGCCCAGGATATCCCATCCTAAAATGTTTAACACTCGCTGTTTACATCCAGTCCATTTTATAGTCAGAAAACTGAGGCTCCAAATTAGACTATTATGGTTTACTTCAAGTCACACAGCAATCATTGTCACAGTTGGTACAGGAAGCCACATTCAGGCCTGTGTTTCCTCCCAGCCTGGATCTCCGCTGGGAAGATCTGTATAGTTATAAGGAATGGGAACTGGGCTATAGTTAGATTCTAAGGTCCTGGCTGAGACCAGGACTGAAAGAAACATGAAAATGGGAGAGCATGTTGGAGCTAGGTGATGGGAATCCAGTCAGGATGTTGAATGAGTGAACCAGTGAGCTTGGCCCCAAAACCCTGAGTCAGGTCACTAGGCAGCAGCCTTAGTCCCCCGAACATCAATGGGTGCTCTTTCACTAGTGACCAGGCTCAGCTTCCCTTACTGCTATGTCTTTAGTATCCTGTTAAAATAGCCTCCCATTCAGTTCTACTGACTCCTCTCGTGGAACTTCGAGACTGGTTCTCAGAGGGCCCTGGGCTCTGTTAACAACTGGAAATAGAGCAGAAATGAATGCCTACCAGACACCAATCCCTGTGCTTAGTGCCCAGCACTCCATTCTCAACTGGGTGCTGTTCCTGCTGGAGTATGAGGAACAGTGTTCCCCATCTTGCAGTTAAAGAAACTGAGGCTCGGAGGTTTATTAACTTGCCCAGGGTCATGTGACTATGAAGTCCAAAAGTTCTGCCTCTGTCCCTCAGACCCACCTTAGGCAGCCCAGGAGTCACAGCCTCAATCTAGCAGCTCCTGCCTGAAGTTGGGGCCTTCCTGCTTTCTCTTCTCTGCGTTGCTGCCCTGTGCTGGCTACCGCTGCACTTCGTCCTCGAGCTTGGACTGGTGTCCCTGCATGCATAGGAACCTAAAGGTTCTCATTCAGAGGTCTTCCCTGGTGGCTGAGGGAGTTGTCCCAGAACCCGGATGGCTGCTGACTGGCAGTTGACAAATGGCTCACCTCTTGCTTTCCAGCTTCACCTGGCCCACCTTCTGTTTGCTTGCATGTGTTCCAGTGAGGCACAGATGTGGTGAAAGTGCAGAACATTCCCAGGGACTGCGGCACAGACAAGCTGTCCACTGCTGTCAGAGAGATGGGTTGGTAAGATGACCCGCCTCTTCCAGAAGCTTCTAGCTCTGCCAACAGGCAGTGTGTGTGCATCTGTCAATATAAAGTCAGCTTGTTTGGGGGCTCAGTGGTGGTGACTGCGGGCCGCTCATCCTTAGGTGTGGACCCATGCCTTGCTTAGAGGTGAGCGGGAGCTTGGTTGGACACGTGATTGGCCCACTGATTTGGCAAGGCCAGCTGGTCCACAAGGGGCCTGCTTGTCTCTCTCCACTCCTCAGCACTCACTACCAGCACCATGCTCTGTGTCTTAGTCAGGGTTTCTATTCCTGCACAAACATCACAACTAAGAAGTAAGCTGGAGAGGAAAGGGTTTATTCAGCTTACACTTCCACATTGCTGTTTATCACCAAGGAAAGTCAGGACAGAAACTCATACAGGGCAGGAACCTGGAGGCAGGAGCTGATTGCAGAGGCCATGGAGGGATGCTGTTTACTGGATTGCTTCCCCTGGCTTGCTCAGCCTGCTTTCTTACAGAAACCAGGATCACCAGCCTAGGGATAGCACCACCCACAATGGGCTGGCCCCTACCCCCTTGGTCACTAATTGAGAAAATGCTTTACACTTGGATCTCATGGAGGCCTTTCCTCAAGGGAGGCTCCTTTCTCTGTGATAACTCCAGCTTGTGTCAAGTTGACACACAAGACCAGCTAGTGCACTCTGGCTTTTGACGTGACTACCCGGGGTCACTGTGCTTCACAAGGCAAGGGCTTCACTGGCTCACTGAGCTATTCCTTCTGTCCGGTGGGTGTGGCTTTGATCAGCACAGTAGGGCTTGAGGTGGAGAGCAGATTTTTACCATGGTCTGAGCTGAAGAGCCCCAAGGCTCCTCACCCAGGAGGCAGTCTCTCTATGAGGTTCCAAGGATCCAGGTAGTTAGTTCATCATGGAGGCTCAAGAAATGTTACAGAACCAATTGACCCATAAGTGGGTCAAAGGTGGTTGGGCCATAGGAAGGCTTGGGAGCACAGGAAGGAGGGGAAAGATGAAGATCAATGAATGTGGCCATGGGGTGATTGGCTTGGGAGACGATAACTAGGGGTTGGTGGGGCCAAAAGTCTGCAGGAGTTTCTCTGCAGAGGGCTTGCCCAGGGTGAGGCTAGAGGAGATAGGCAGAGAGAGATAGGATTGTTTCAAACCAGTCTTCCCAGCATGGACCTAAAGAGACCTCTAGCCTCAGCAGGCTCCCAGGAAGTGTCCTGGGTCATCCCTGGCTGGCAGGCAGAGAGGCCAGGCTTCTGGCAGCTGTGTGAACAGCTGGGTCACAGGAAGGTTAGCCCAAACCCATTTCTTTCTTTCTTTTTTTTTCTTTTCTTTTCTTTTCTTTTCTTTTTTTTTTGTTGTTGTTGTTTTTCAAGACAGGGTTTCTCCGTGTAGCCCTGGCTGTCCTGGAACTCACTCTGTATACCAGGCTGGCCTCGAACTCAGAAATCCACCTGCCTCTGCCTCCCAAGTGCTGGGCTTAAAGTGTGCGCTACCACGCCCAGCCCAAACCCATTTCTGAGAGCATGGAGGACAAGGCTCACTTTCCTGAGAGGCCCACGGGTCACAGGATCACCGCGGCAACCCTGCTGTAGCCTGCCCCAGGAAGCAACACGTCCTTGGACGCCATTCTCTGAGCAGCTAATTAAGGGAGAAAGGCTTGTTAATATTTCAGCACTGTTAACTCCACTAAGTTACTAAGTGTCCATTTACATTAGGTGCATAAAAGGATCAATAAACATGTTCCTTCCCAGAGATGGAAGGGCAAGGGGGGTCTCAGTGAGGGAGGGTGCTGAAGGATCCTGCCCATGTGACCTGACCAGAGTCGGTGTCCTGGGTGTCCTCAGTCAAGCCCTTAGCACTGTGCTGGATCCCCAACAAATGAAACCTAGGAAGTGCCGTGGCTTCCAGACCACCTTGTAACCTTGCTGAGTGAGCCTCATCCTTCTTACCTGAAAAATAGGAGCAGCAATAGGCTCATTAAGGCAACAAATAGGTCTGGAGAGGTGGCTCAGAGGTTAAGAGCACCGACTACTCTTCCAGAGGTCCTGAGTTCAATTCCCAGCACCCACATGGTGGCTGACAACCATCTGTAATGGGATTCGATGCCCTCTCCTGGTGTGTTTGAAGACAGCTACAGTGTAGTCACATACATAAAATAACTTTTAAAAAAAGGCAACAAATAAGGTCTCTTCTGAGATGACACACTCCGTAGAACCCTGCAGAATAAATGTGCTTCCTGAGCATGCTGTTGTGGCGAGGGCGCTGTGTGGGGTGGCCTGAGGTTTGACCTATGTCCCAAGCTCACCCAAGTCCCGCACTGACTGACTTTAGTCACAGTGGGTGGCCTCTTGACGGAACTAAGTGATGGGAATTCCACAGGACAGTGAACAGAGTTGCAAGGCAGCTTGGAGAATGCCAGGGTCTGAGTCCCAGCCTACGGTGGTCTCAGTGAGTGACCCGGTCAAGGTGTTTTTCTTCTCTGTGCCTCAGTTTCCCTCTTTGCAAAGGAGCCTAAACATTGACTTGCCTTTTTTTTTTTTTTTTTTTTTTTTGGTCTTGGAACAGAGATAAAGAGCTGAAACCTATGCAGGGCATGGCAAGACCAGGCTTCTACTGAGCATGTGCGGAAGGGGTGGTAGGGTCTTTATACCATCTCGTAGAGAGGTGGAGTGCCCCGGAGCTCACTTCTTTCTTAGTGGAAGCTGATGGTCTAGGTAGCTTACTTGCTATGTGCCAGACATCACCTTATTTGCTTTATTCAACATGTGCATGCCTATTTACACGCACGTGTAAGCATGAAACATATGCCCACGTATGTGTTCCTGTGTGCATGCTTGTGGAAGCCAGAGAGTGATAGGTGTCCTGTTGTTATTTTCTACCTTATTGACTGAAAAAATGGTCTCTGAGCTTGCAAGACCCAGCAATCATCTTTTCCTGTCCCCTCTCCCAACCCCCAATAGTGAGGCCAAGCCCTAGGTTTTTACATGGGTGCTAGGGAATTGAACTCAGGCCCCCATGCTTATACCACAAGCACTCTTGCCCGCAGAGTGTTTCCCCAGATGTTCTAAACACTCACACGGTGTTACTTACGCATTCCTCACAGCGACTGCATTTTTAAAAGAAGACTAAGGCTCGGGAGGCTTGAGGGGTGCTGTACTGTTAGAGTACCCCCTAGCTCCGTACTCTAAGGAGCACCCCCTATCTTCAAAGGAGTTCAAGAGTGCCGCCTACCTTCAGTCTCAACCCGTGGGATGAATTTCTAGCATCTTCACAAGACATATCCCTTCCAGTTTGATATCTGCAAGAGGACCACAGAAGGTGGTTTCTTGTCCCTCTTCTTGCTCCTGTTTCATACTCTTGGGGGGATGTCACTCAAGGGGAGCTTGTGTTATTTGGGCCAGTGTTTTACGTATGTACATACATACATTGCTTGGAACATTCATGGTGGTTTTGACAAACAGCCAAGAGACCAAGGCTCAGAAAGGTTAAGAAACTTGAAATGCGTCACTCAGCAGGGGGTAGCAGACCTGGCCGCCAGTTCCAGACTTTAGAAGACTGCTCCTCTCTCTAGTCTGTCACTCCTGTTCTTTGTCACATCCCCCTGCATTCCCTGAAGCCACCTTGGTCCTCTTTGCTTCCCTGCTTGATCATGCCCTTTGAGAGTGAGCCCTGCTTACTTTTAGAGCCGGTCTCTTCAGCACCCAGCAGGCGCCGACCCTGAACGTTTGTTCTTGGGCAGGTGGAAGAAAGGATTATGACAGGCCCTGACTAGTGGCCTTTTGAAGCAGACACAGCTGCTCCTGAAGGCTTCCCAGGATGTGTGGAGCCGGGGGAGCAGGGGCAGAGCATCAGCGTTCATCTAGAAAGCATAGTCTGTGGTCACGACCCGTGGAAGACAGCGAGGCACGCAGCAACATGTCAGAGAGAGGGGGCACAGGGGATGTTATACCAGGAGGAAAATGTAAAGCTGGAACCATTTTTTTTTTTTTTTCAAGACAAGGTTTCTCTGTGTAGCCCTGGCTGTCCTGGAACTCACTCTGTAGACCAGGCTGGCCTTGATATCAGAGATCTACCTGCCTCTGCCTCTTGAGTGCTGGGATTAAGGTTGTGTGCCTGGCTGGTGAGATGGCTCAGCGGGTAAGAGTACAGACTGCTCTTCCATAGGTCCTGAGTTCAATTCCCAGCAACCACATGGTGGCTCACAACCACCCCTAATGAGATCTGACACCCTCTACTGGTACGTCAAAAGTCAGCTACAGTGTACTTCTATATAATAATAAATCAATCTTTGGGCCGCTCACTCAGGTGAGCGGGGTTGACCAGAGTGAGCAGAGGTCCTAAAAATCAGTTCCCAACAACCACATGAAGGCTCACAACCATCTGTACAGTTACAGTGTACTCACATACATAAAATAAGTAAATCTTTAAAGTTGTGTGCCACCACCGCCCCTTCCAAATCGGCTATTAACTTGTGGGTTTTGCTGGGGAGGTGTGAATGAATCTCTGTTTACCGCAAGGCACTTAGGGAAACTGAGTTTATAGCTGCTACTTACAGGAGACGGGCAGCTCAGAGGCAGGTACATCCAGGGAACTCCCCGTCCTTTATGCCGAACTTGCAGATAGTTCTAGATTCTCTAATTACAATGATTAGTGCCAGACAGGTAAATAGATAGTTTTCTATAGTTTCCTATTTTAAAGATTTATTTATCTTATGTATGTAAGTACACTGTAGCTGTCTCCAGACACACCAGAAGAGGGCATAGGATTCCATTACAGTTGGCTGTGAGCCACCATGTGGTTGCTGGGAATTGAACTCAGGACCTCTGGAAGAGCAGTCGGTGTTCTTAACCGCTGAGCCAGCTCTCCAGCCCATTTTTTTTGTTTGTTTGTTTGTTTGTTTCTTACATTGAAGTAGAACTTAGTGTGTTAGTCACTGTGATACAATACCCAAGACATTCAACTTAAGAGTTGAGAAAGGTTTGCTTTGACTCATGGTTATTACAAATGCATACCACCACAAGCAGCTCTTTTGTTTTCTCTAAAACAAACAAACAAACAAACCCCATGAGTTCTGGGGATTAAACTCAAATCCAAATCCTCATGAGTACAAGGCAGGCCCTTAATTGACTGATGTGTATTCTTAACCATACCCAGCTCTGCTTTGATACCGGATCTGGAACAGTACCCAAGAATGACCTTGGAGTGGTTCTATCTCCTGCTTCCGCCTCCTAAGTGCTGGGCTTCACGCCTGGTTTTATGTAGTGCCTGGGAACAAATTCAGGGTTACACAAGTGATAAGCAAGCCCATACAAGTCAAGCCCCAGCCTGAGCCCCCTTTATCAAAGGCCTTCCATTAAGTTAGCATCCTTATGATCCAGTCACCTCTTGCCACAGCTGGGGACCAAGCTTCCAACACATGAGCGTGTCGGAGAGGAGCACGTCACACCCAAACCTGAGCAGATTGGGTGAACGTCCAAACAGACGCCTTGCCACCATGGAACCGGCATTCAGACCCAGCTAGCTTGTATCCCACCTTCCCTGGGACATTCTGCTATTTCCTTCCCAGTGAATAATACCTTGTCTACCCAAGGCAGTCACTGCCAAACCTCTGTTGCTACAGGGTTAGCTTTCGCAGTTCTGAATTTTTAACAAATGAAACCATGCATTATAGACACATCTGTGCCTGGGTTCTGTCACATCATGCCTGGGAGGACTGGCGGGGATGGCCTGGCCATCGTTCCTTTCTTTCACGTTGGCTGAGGATGTGTTGTGTAAAGACACCAGCGTGGGCTGAGGAGATGGCTCAGGGGTGGGGGTGGGGTAAACCCTGAGCCATGCATGGCTGAGGGCACCAGTTGGAGCCTTAGAACAATTTGGACACAATAGTGGGAGAGCGTCATCCCAGGGTGCCCTTACTGGGAGAGGGGAGCAGAGACAGGAGAATTACCACAAGCTCCACGTCCAGCAAGCCTGCAGTTTGCATCTGACAGACACTGCCTGCTGTTCTGTTTGGGGGTTTTAAAAAAAAGATTTATTTATTTTATGTATGTGAGTACACTGTAGCTGTCTTCAGACACACCAGAAGAGGGCATCAGATCCTATTACAGATGGTTGTGAACCACCATGTGGTTGCTGGGATTTGAACTCAGGATCTCTGGAAGAGCAGTCAGTGCTCTTAACCACTGAGCCATCTCTCCAGCCCCCTTTCTTTTTTGTTTTTGTTTTTGTTTTCAGACAGGGTCTCTTTGTATAGCCCTTGGCTGGCATAGAACTTATTATGTAGACGAGGCTGGCCTCAAACTCACAAGGCTCTGCCTGCCTCTGCCTCCCCATTGCTCTATACAAGCACACGCCATCACACTGGGTTCCCCTTTACCACTCTTGACAGCCTCACGACTTGATTATGAATTTTTTGTTTGTTTGTTTGTTTGTTTTTTAGTTATAAGAAGAAAAGTCACTTAAATGATTCTGTCTTAAAGAAATGGTTTATGATTTGAGTTCAAGGCCAGCCTGGTCTACTAAGTGAGTTCCAGGACAGCCAGGGCTATACAGAGAAACCCTGTCTCGAAAAACCAAAAAAAAAAAAAAAAAAAAAAAGAAATGGTTTATTTGTAATTATGGGTATGTGTGTTGGGGGCGGGGCAAGTGTATGCATGTGGATTCTGGGAACTGGACTCAGGTCCTCTGCAAGAGTAGTGCATGCTTTTAACCACGAGATATCTCCCCAGCCCCTCGGGAGTTGCTTGGACCTGTTGTGTGATTGCCTTGAGAGCTCATTCTTGTTGCATCCATCCCCAAGAGAGCTATGGCACCACGGGCCACACAGCTGTTTAGCATTCACAAGTGTGGCCCAGATCTCTTGCAGTGTACTCTACCATATTAGACTCGGATCTTCTTAATAGCTAATGTTGGCAGAGGGAGGCGGGCCATCCTAATGATGTCATCCGTGATGGCTGCTCCCTGCCCACTGCCTTCAGAGAGGAAGCTACAGGCTCTGCTTGTGTCTGCTGGCCAGGGCCCCACACCTGGCCCAGGCTGGCTGTGCCCTGAGCGTGTGCAGCTTTGTAACTCTTTTCCATCGTTCCTTATCAGCCACCAAAACCCTGTCATTACAACACCGCCTTGCTGTGGGCAAGCCACAGCGTCCAAGATTATAGCTTATCTTCCATTGAAGCCTGTTCAACCGATGTCTTCCTTGTCAAGAGGCACCCCGGGCTTCCTGCAGACATCCATACAGCTTCCTGGTCTTATCAGCAACCAGCATGCGTGACATCTCTTGGTACCTTGTTGCTTGATGAGGTTTCCTGGGGACCCGGGCCAAAGATGTCTATCTCTTATGTGTATGGTTGACGGTTGCGCATTTTTATGGCACGGTGACAGCGACAGGCCCACTCCCTGGAGGGCGGTGTGTGTTTTACACAGGCACCACACACACGCTGATTACAAAATCAATAGCAAGTTGGAAAGACCTCCGAGATCATCCATTAATTTTCCTCCTCTAGGTGGGGAAACAGGCTCAGAGAGGTGACTCCGCTTGCCCAAAGACACACAGCTTATCTTTTAAACGTTCAACCCAGGCTCATCGCTCTGTGACAGCCATGCAGTTTGCCAGCGTCATGGCTAGAGGCTGTACCTCAGATTGCTCCAGCCTGTCTGGGATGGATGCCACATGCCTATAATCCCGGCGCTTAGAAGGTGCAAACGGAAGTATGGGGGTTCAAGTTCACCCTTGCTGCAGAGACGTCAGTCTGGGCTTGATGAGATCCTCTTTCGAGTTTTTGACCTGCTGACTGATGGCCTTTGGGGACAGTGCTCTGGTTAGAGCTGTCCCATCCTTGTTGATGGTGGGTGCATCTTTTGAACCCGTGGCAATCCTGATTTTCATTCATCGTCTTCATACTCCCCACCATGTAAGTTCTAGGAGCTGCCTGCATCTCCATTTCAGAGACAGGTAAACTAAGGCCCAGACATCACTGTCGTTCTTCTTGGATGACACTCGATGTGGGACTCACCTCTGGCTACTAGAATGGGTCTTCTTTGTGCTTTGAAGTCTGAGGCAAATGCAGCTCTTCCACAGAGCCTCCCAGGAGCTATAGTGCTTTCTGCTCCCAGGAATCCTTATGAAATCACTCCTTCTCAACATGGGGTCTTGTGTAGGGACCAAGATGAGGCCCATGTACCGCCACCCTGTACATTCTGATGTGTGGACACTCTGGATCCACACGCATGCACGCACACACCTTCACGTATGTACTCGTGCATACTCAAACACAGACACATCACATACCCACACATATGCAAATTAAATTGAAAAAGCAGAGGCTGAGAAGGTAGAAGTGAGTGTAGGCATGTGATCATGTGATCTGCTCATCTGATAGGTAGGTATGTGGCCTCAAGAGAAACTGAGGTAGCCAGCCAAGCAAAAATGGAGTTTAGGAAGTTTAGGGTTAGCCTGTCCCTAGGGGGAGCCCAAGAGCCAGAACAGCCATGGCCAGTCCTCCCTCTGAGTGTGTGTGTGTGTGTGTGTGTGTATGTGTGTGT
>NC_034610.1:24859348-24860714 GCF_900095145.1 Mus pahari | reverse complement strand
TGTGTGTGTGTGTGTGTGTGTGTGTGTGTGTGTGTGTGTGTGTGTGATGGGTTACCTGAGCTCCGTGAGCATTAGTAACAATGGAGGATGGGCACAGTCGCCGTATTGAGGAGCTGGGTGTAGCACCAGGAACACCCAAGACTTGGAGCTACCAAGACAGTGCAGCCATGCTAACAGAGCAACTGGCTACTACCCAGCATGAAGTGTTATTGTGTAATTGTGGCCCAAGTCATGTCTGGCCACTGTCCTCAATAAGCCAATTAAAAAACGACGTAGGATGCAGAGAAGGGTTTACTCAACATAGCCACACTGGGAAGAGGGACAGAGACCCAGTGAAACCCCAAGGCCATCTTTGGGGGGTCCTGGATTGAGATCAAAGTCTAAACAGAGACCAAACATGTACACACTAAGCAGTGCCTATCAAGGTGGTCCCGTCCACTGGTGACCAATCATTGCCTGGGCATGGGTCTCTTCTTGTAAGGTGGTCTGATGCATTGTAGGAACTGTGTGAAATATCTTCCCAGGAGACAAGTTCCTCTTGTTGGTCCTTTTCCTCCTCCTGTGGGATTCCTGGGAGAGATTTCCATTCTTTAGGGTTCTTTGTTTTAATAGTCCGATTGTTTAGATTAAAGACACAGTGTCTTTTTAGAATCTCCTCACTTTGGCTGTGTCTATCACAGCAGAGTAGGTGGGGCACCCTTGTCCTCGCCCTTGTACTTGTCTCTCACTGAAGAACACATATGGTATGCAGAGAACACATAGTCCCCAGACTCAGAGGTCTCCTGATCCTGGCCTGAGACTCAGAGAGAGTCAGTCCTGGCCCAATGCTGGTGAAGTCTGGGACGTCGGACTGGACTCTCCTCAGACACATTCAGAGCTCCTGAAATCCTGAGTCCTCCCTCTCCTCCTTTGTCCTCTCTCTGAAGCCCCAGCCCAGGCCCAGATCGTGCATGCGGGGCAGGCCTGTGTGGTGAAGGAAGATAACATCAGTGAGCGGGTCTACACCATCCGGGAGAGCGACACCCTGGTGCTGCAGTGCCTGGTCACGGGACACCCTCGGCCCCAGGTAAGATGGACCCTGGCCTTGCTGGACTCCTACTCGGACCACGAGCCACACTGCTGTACTCTGCCTGGGATCAGAGTTTGAGAGGAAGCGGGAGTTGGAGACCACACTCCACAGAGCAAGCAATGTGACAGGATAGGAAAGGCTGGGACCAGATGACAAGCCTGGAAATGAACTCTTCAGGGAAGTGTTGGATGTTGTGGGTACCATCACCCGAGAACATTGCTAGCCAAGAGAAAAAACAATACCAGTTGTTCTGTTACAACACACACACACACACACACACACACACACACACACACA
>NC_034610.1:24841259-24858713 GCF_900095145.1 Mus pahari | reverse complement strand
ACACACACACACACACACACACCCCAACTGTGTGGAACAGATACATCTTTACACTCAAGAAATGCTAGAGGACAGACTGTAAGTCACGGAATCCCCTCGTCTCTCTCTCTCTCTCTCTCTCTCTCTCTCTCTCTCTCTCTCTCTCTCTCTCTCTCTGACTCCTCCAAAGGCCCCATTTTACAGCTAAGAGAAAGTGAGGCCCTGGGGTACTGGGCAAACTCCCGAGGTCCCACAGCACTTAAGGAAGCAGCGTTTGAGTTTAGAAGCCGTGCCCTCCGTAGCTTGGCACACTGCCCTCCTCTTTGGGTCAGGAGCTGCGCAGATAATACAGGCGGCACTTGGGTCTTTTGGCAGGCCAGGGCAAACTCTGACGATTCAAAGACGCAAGGCAATTAGAAGAGGACGGAAGACAAGTGTCTGGAGACGCCAGACGAGTTTTGTCATAGATCAAGTGCTCAGTTCAGGCAGGAGGTGGTAGCTGCCTGGCTGTTGCCGATGGAGGAGGCAGGTAGGGGGGAGGGCTGGAGGAACCCACTGCCTGGCGAGCCGCTGTGACCTTTAATACTTGAATAGCGGCAACAGAGGTGGCAATTGGATTCTAGGAAGGACATTGAAATACAGAATCTTTTTCTTCCCCCCTGATAATTTGGGGGAACGGAGACAGCTTTCATAGCTTTGGCTTTGAGATAAGCAGATGCGCCAGGAAGCCCTGAAGATTCCCTCCACCTAAAGCCTCCCTCCGTGACGGCTCCATCACGCTCAAAGGTTTGTATGGCATTGAAGACCGTGCAGCTGCCATCCCTGTGAATCTGTGTGTCACACGGGATGGCAGGGGGGTGGCTGCTGAGGCTGGTGAGGAGGCTGCCAAGCTATACCCACCATCTGTGCACGAGTCCCATATGTCCCCACTGGTGGTCATGGCTGGGTGACGGGGCCCCATGTAATCCAAACAGAGCCTCAAATTGCTGCCTAGCCAAGGATAACTTTGAACTTTGACCTTCCTGCTTGGACTTACATAGCGCTGATGCACGCTTTGTGTAACACATGCCTGGTGTGTATGCAGTGCCAGGGATCGAATCCAGGGTCTGGTGCATGCTAGGTGTGTTGGCTAAGCACCCTCTGTCTTCCTGTTTCCGTCACTGGCTTCATCGTTCACCCTGTCAAACAAGCTTACATTTTTGGCTCTGCCCCATCTCCCCCATAGCTGACTGGCCAGACTCTGGCTTTCTGTGTCTCATATGGGGTCTCCTCTTCATTGGCCCACCTAGCGCAGCTCCTCAGCCCTGTCCCTGGTCCTGATACCACTGAGGGAGATGGGATTGATCTCCCAGGCTCTTTGCTTGCCCATTCCCTTCATCCGATTAGAATGAACACCCTCTGGTCTGCTCCATTACCTCCTGCCCATCCCCCTTAGCAGCAACCAGTGGCTCCCCGTTGTTTATCAGCTTTGCTTAAGCCCCTGGGGTGCGACTGCAGACTTTCTGTATCCTGCCCCCCCCCATTTCCCCTACACACTGCCTCCCGCTGACTTCAGCCCCACCGCTCTGTGTCCTGGCTATAGGAGTCTCTCCCATTATTCCCACTATGCCCTGCTAGTCCCACTTCTGATATTGAGATATCTTCTCCCCAGATGCCTCCTTTCCTGTTTGCTTCCTTATCGTGACAGCGAGCATCTGTCATGTTCCAAACACAGCAGTGGGCATCAAGGATGAGCTGGGAACCTATCCATCAGGGGAGCAAGGGCGGGGCCTACAGACCCAGGCTGAGGTCAGGATGGAGAACTGAGTGGACACAGAGCCCGTCAGTCCAAACAAGAAGCAAGGGTGTGGGCATGCCATGGTCTGAGATACCATGGAAATCTACGCAGAATGGGGAAGCCACAAACCCAAGTTGTTTGCTGCCACTCAAGCAACCTGGTGACTTTAGGACAAATTATTGGTCAGGGAGAAGGAGTGCTTTAGAGCTAGCAAGCTAGAAAAGGCAGAGGGCTAGGGGTGTGGCTCAGCAGAAGGAGCGTCTGTCTGGTATGTGCTCTACCTTGTTGCAAAATAAGGCGTGGTGATGCACACCTGTTGTCCCAGCACTTTAGAGATGGAGTCAGAGGGGTCTGGAGTTCAAAGTCATCCTTAGCCATATATCAAGTATAAGGCCAGCTAGGGCCATTGGAGACCCTGTTTGGAAAATAAAATGGAGGATGTCCACCAGGTAGGTGGTGAATGCTTATGTAGAGAGTGGCGGGGCATGGGGCAGGATGGACAGACAGATGGGAGCCAAGTAGTCCTCAGGGCGGTCCACAGACTTTGTGTTCCAAATTTCTGATGCGAAGGTGCTGTTCTCTTTAGGCCCCTGGAGTGTTCTGAGCTCTTTAGATCTAAAGAAAAGTTATGGATAAGAAAGACAATTAGTCCCATAGTTAATTACAAGGACATAAAAGGCCCCTCTGAGAATGAGGAGAGAGTTAAAAGTCACCTTTCCCTGGAGTATGGGAGAGACAGAGAAAACCAACTGTCCCTTGCCAGACAGGGGAAGAGAGCATTTGCTGGGGACTGGGCAGAACAGTTTTAAAACTGTCAGGTGACAGTCTGTGACAAAGCTAGTGGGAGACACCGCTGACAGCCCAGCCATGTGACATCTCAAGTTAGTGGGATTTTAAGTCAACTAATAGCAAATGAGTTGAGAGGGTTTAAGGATTGCCCCCTCCCCTCGCCTGGGTGCCAACAGCAGTGGTCATAAGCTGAGGAGTCTGAGGCTGTGCACAGCTAGGCAGGAGGTAGAGCCGGCCATGTACACAGAGCAGTAGGGCTGAAGCCCTCGGGAGGCAGTGTTCCCATTGTGTGGGGACAAAATGCTGGAGAAAGTAGACTTTTACCTCAAAACTCTCCCAAAGCATGCCCCTATTGTGACAAACTTCTTCAAACTAGTTCCCACTTTCTGGTTTCCACAATCTCTATGCCAGCACATCTGAACCCATCATTGGTCCATCTCCTCAAAACATGTCGGCTAGCAACAAAGCCTTGAACACAGGAACCTTTTGGGGGATACCGCGCATCCAAACTGCAGCAGGGCTACAGGTCAATTCAGGACTAAGCTGAAGTGGATGCCCGAGAGCTTCTGCCTGCGAAGCAGGCGGGCAGAAGCCTGTCCCCAGAGTCACAGCAGGGTACCAACCCTTAGGAGAAAGCAGAGACAGCCAAAGAGAAAATTAGTGAATTGGGTGCTAGAGCAAAGGAGAGGTGATGGAAATCACTAAAAGGGTTCTTAGGATGTAGCTCACTTAGGAGAACTGAGTTAGCACAAACCCCTGGATTTGACCCCAGAGCTGTATTAACAGACCCAGTGCTGCACTCATGGAATATCAGCCACTGTGGAGGTGGAGGCAGAAGAATATGGGATTCAGTGCTACCTGTCAGCTGCATAGCGTTTGAAAACAACCTGGGAAAGGAAAAAAAAAAAACAAAAAACCAAAAAACCAACACAAAACCCAAGTTTTGAATAGAATGTTAAAATCCACATAGACAAAGTAAGGTGACCCCTCAGAGCATTGACAATTACTGAGAGCACTATTAATAATAGAAACCGTTGACTGACTAATGCGTTTGAGGCACCACATTTAAGTGCTTCGCTCCCTAACCCTCATAACTTGCAAAGTAGGCATTATGCTATATTAGTTATTGTTGACTGGCAAATACTTCAAAATGCAGGGGCTGAGTCCCGGAACACTTCTTGTCTCCCGGTGCCGGTGGCAGGAATCCAGCAGCCAGCAGAGACAGACTCTGATGCAGGCTCTCTCAAAAGGCTGCAGTTGGGGGTCGGTCATCCCGGGAGGAGTAGGGCTGGAGAACTCAGAGCTGGAGAACTCTCTTCCGAGAGCCATGGCTGCTGATGTCTGAGGCTGCAGCTTCTCCACAGGACTGCTTAGGGCAGGGGAGCAGGGCTTTCTCCTCACCAAGGCCGTGATGGAAATCAGTTTCATATCCTAGTCTAGGCTCTCCCCTGCTGAGGTCGATTGGCCACACAGACCCTCGGTAGAACAGAGGGCGGGGCCTACAGAAGAGGGTGAAGCCCATAAAGCCGTCTTTGAGACTGGCTGCCAGCAGAGCTCTTTCCCATCCAGGAGTGTGAGACTGAGGGCTGAGATCACGAAGCTAACAAACTGGTCAACACGTGCTCAGTTAGCAGGCTTCCCAGCACTAATAAATGCGGGTCCAACCCTTCGTTAACCCTAGGCAACTTAGCTAGGAAAGAGGCACAAAAGGCTCGCTCAAGTCCCATACCTGTCCTGACAGACCCACAGCCTTGCCTGAGAGCCTCCTCCCTCTGACCTTTAACCTCTGCCCTTTGGTTCTTCTCACTGTGGCGTCCTAAGGGTCATGGGGGTCAAGCCTGGGTCCATCCTCTCCAGTACCCTGGAGAGCATGGGGCAGGCAGGGGACGCCTGCACAGCAGGGCCTTCAGCCTCAGTGCGGTGACTGTCCACACAGGTACGGTGGACCAAAACTGCCGGCAGCGCATCGGACAAGTTCCAGGAGACGTCGGTCTTCAATGAGACTCTGCAGATCGAGCGGATCGCACGCACACAGGGAGGCCGTTATTACTGCAAGGCGGAGAACGGAGTGGGCGTACCAGCCATCAAGTCTATCCGCGTGGACGTGCAGTGTGAGTTAAGGTCTCTCAAGGCTCTGGACCCTGACAGGACAGGCCCCTCCAGGGCTCCTGACCCCTCAGGGGTGGGAAAGGGAGATAGGATGGAGCAGTGGTAAGGTAGTGAAGGACTGGAAAGGCCTCTCTGGAAATAGTTAGCTGTGTGTTGCTCCTTCCCCTGTATCTCCCTAAACTATTTCTGCATTTCCATGTCTCTCGTGGACCTTGATGTAACCCTTTGTATTAGTTAGGGTTTTACTGCTGTGAACAGACACCATGACCAAGGCAAGTCTTATAAAAAACAACATTTACTTGGGGCTGGCTTACAGGTTCAGAGGTTCAGTCCATTATCATCAAGGTGGGAGCATGGATGGCACAGGCAGAGCTGAGAGTCCTATGTCTTCATCCAAAGGCTGCTAGTGGAAGACTGACTTCCAGGCAACTAGGGTGAGAATCTTAAGCCCACACCCACAGTGACACACCTACTCCAACCAGGTCAGACCTATTCCAACAAGGCCACACCTCCAAATGGTGCCACTCCCTGGTCCAAGAATAGAGAAACCATGACACCCTTTAAACAGCATATTGAATTGTACTTCTTTCTCAGATGAAGAAAAAGCAAAGTAACCCAGTATTGTTTCCAACCACACCCCAGAGTGGGGACAGCCTTTTATGAGAGTTAAGGATACAGGATCAGTTCTGAGATTCTGCTCCCCACTACCCTGTGAAACTGTAGACACCCCACCCTGCAACACAGCCTGGGATGTGTACTAGATCCTCTGAGGAAAGTTTAAGTTTTTACTTATTTATGTAGTGAGTGTAGGGGGTGGAGTCACAGGACAACTTGAAGCTCTCTCCTTCTGTGTCCTGGGTCTTGGGGATCAAACTTCTGCCATCAGGCTTGGTGGCGGGCGCTTTAACAGGCTGAGCCATCTCTCCTATCCTCATCTTGGGCTCTGCTTCCAGAAGTTCTTAGGTGAGTGACAGGGAATGTGGCCAGACATTAAGGATGCCTTAGGCCACCGGTTCAACAGTTGTTTACATTTGCACACATGTGTAAGCACCACTGGTTTTTAGATGTAGTGTGTGTCCCAAGGAGCTAGGCTAGGGTGGGAGCCACCCGTGGTCTGCAGGCAGCGTGCACCCTAAGAAGGCTGCTGGGCAAAAATCAGGAAGCTCACCGAAAACATTGAGATTCATTTGGTTTTTTGCTTGTTTGGTTGGTTTTTGGAATTTGATCATGCCATTCTCAATCATGAACTTTCTATATCAGAACATCACATCCCTCTGTCAAAATGTCAGACATGCCTGCTGGGTAATTCCCCGATACACTCTTCCAGCAAACAACACCTCAGAGACGACCACCACCCAGAAATAGTTCTAGGCATCAGCGTCACACAGAAATTCCAGTTCCTATGTGGCTCGGTTGGTAGCGTGCTTGCTCGGCATGCAAAAGGCCCTGGGTTCGATCCCTGGCCCTGCACAAACTGAGTGTGGTGGTGTACACCTGTAAAGCCAAGCTTGGGTGGTAGAGGCTGCAGGATCAAAAGTTCAGTCTCTGCTGTGTAGTGAGTTCGAGGCCAGCCTGGGATATATGAGACCCTGTCTCAAAATCAAAACAAAACAAACAAAATACTAAAACAAAACAGAAATAACAACAAACAAAAAACCTCCATATTGTTTAAACAGAGCTGAAGGCTACCCATTTTCTAGCCCAGAGAAATCAGGCCCAGAGAGAAAAAGAACTTAGGCAGGTCACTCACAGCCAGTGAGGGAGTTTAAACCTGGCTTGTTTCCATTCTAGAGCTTCCTGTTCCATCCTATAAGCCCCGTGTAGAGCTAGAGGCCCCATATAGGTCCTTGGGGGAGGCCAGCTGATAGGGCGCCTGGAAGTCATCCGATCCTGTTCCCTACCTCTAACAGCTTAGTCGAGCTTGCAGACCCAAAGGCAGGCGTCTGCTTCCTGTGACCTTTGAAAGTACTCTGCTCTCCCCAAGGGCTTCATGGAACCTGAGCCCCCTGCTCTATGGTCACTTCGTCTTGACTGAGGGCTGGTGTCCTTGCAGACTTGGATGAGCCTGTGCTGACAGTGCATCAGACGGTGAGCGATGTCCGAGGCAACTTCTACCAGGAGAAGACCGTGTTTCTACGCTGTACCGTCAGCTCCAACCCGCCTGCCCGCTTTATCTGGAAGCGGGGCTCCGACACCCTGTCCCACAGCCAAGATAATGGGGTTGACATCTATGAGCCTCTCTATACTCAGGTCAGGCTGGGCCGCTGGCTCCACCCACACACTCTTGTACCCCAGGAGAGGGGGTGGGGGGTGGGGTGGGGTGGGAGGGTGGGAGCGGGGCTGAGGTCTGGAGACTGGCCTGACATCCTCAATTCCGTGCCAGGGTGAGAGGCTGGAGTTCACACAGCCTGGGGTTAAAAAGTCAGAGCAGAGAGGTCAGAGATCAGAGTGAGCCCCAGACAGGGGGATCCCAAAGACGACATGGTCCCTGGATTACGGCTGGGCAGGGAAAAACAAAAACAAAAACAAAAAACTCCGAAGGACAAGCAAGCCATCCATGCCTGCTACTGTGGCTGAGATGGGGACCCGTGAACAGATACAACAGGAGTTAGGATGGAAAGGCCCTTCTGAGTTCCAGGAGATGGTGACAAAGCCATTCTGCCCGGAAGGCTTTTTAGAAGTGCCTGTCAGCCCCTTAAGGGGCCTGTAAGCCGGTCCCGTGTTGTGTGGGTTACAAGCCACAAAGGTATTCCCTTCCCACTCCTCTTCCCAGAGCGGGAGACTAGGTCTAACCCTGGCATCTATGCACCAGGGCAGAGCCTCTGCCACAGAGAAGCCGGTGGAAGCTCAGCGGGAGGGGGCGGGGCTTGGGGAGATAGGAACTAGCCTGGGAATTGCCTGTTGTCTGTGGCATGGGATAGATAGATGAATATGGGGGGCCCCAGGGGACCCGAGCAGATCCCTGACTCCAGTGATCCACTGCCACCCAGGGGGAGACGAAGGTCTTGAAGCTGAAGAACCTGCGGCCCCAAGACTATGCCAGCTACACCTGCCAGGTGTCCGTGCGCAATGTGTGCGGCATCCCAGACAAGGCTATCACCTTCCAGCTCACCAACACCACGGGTACAGGCGCCTCCCCATCCACGCCCACGTGAACCCACGCCCTACCCCATGCCAAGTCCCCCCACCCCTACACACACACACAGATCCATTTCTGGGTTCCCCTCATCCCTGCCAGAACTTCCCTGACCCACCCCGCCCAGGTTTCTCTGTCTCCCTCTCATTTAGCCCTGGAAGTCTCCTGAGACCCCCACCCCCTTGTCCCCTTAGCACCTCCAGCCTTGAAGCTGTCTGTGAACGAAACTCTGGTGGTGAACCCTGGGGAGAACGTGACAGTGCAGTGTCTGCTGACGGGCGGCGATCCCCTCCCCCAGCTGCACTGGTCCCACGGACCTGGCCCACTGCCCCTGGGGGCGCTGGCTCAGGGTGGTACCCTCAGCATCCCTTCAGTGCAGGCCCGGGATTCTGGCTACTACAACTGCACAGCCACCAACAATGTAGGCAACCCGGCTAAGAAGACGGTCAACCTGCTGGTGCGATGTACGTGATCTGGAAGGGTAGGCGGGGAGTAGTGGGACAAACAGGGTCCCTGCCGTTCAGGGACTGCAGGCCAACCAGGAGAGGGGACCATCTCTTTGCCCCAGAGGGTGAGGTGTGTCAGGGAGCCACAGCCCAGGCACCCCGGTTTCCCTGCAATTCAGCAGTCTACCACCAGGGGCAGAAGAACGGCAATACGGAGGCTACAGAAAGCTAACCATGGATACTGTAGGCTTCAGGGGGATATTCCATGGCCTTCTTCTTAGCTGCTGATTGACCAAATTTAAGTGACATTAACATTTCTATAGACCATATATACATTTTTGTCTATATGGGTCTTACTATGAGACAGGGTCTTACTATGTAGCTCTGGCCAGCCTGAAATTCACTTTAGAGACGAGACTTTCCTCCAACTCAGAGATCTGCCTGCTTCTGTTTCCCAAGTGCTGGGATTAAAGGTGCTCTGTGTATGTGCAAATCTCTAGTAGCATAGAGTAGTAATGACTCTGAAGTTAATTACCAAGTGTAAAACAGTATCAGACTTGCACAAGATCTAAAGACGTATAGACTCATTCCTTACTTAACCCTCAGCTTTGCTCGCTTTCATGAGTGACTTGTTGTAATTTGGAGTTTATTTTTTGTTTGTTTATTGTTTTGTTTTGTCGTTATTGTTTATTGGTTTTGGGGGGGTCTTTTTTTTTTTAAGGCCAAAACTTTTAGAGTGTGATAATGCAAACCTGTCACCCAGCAATGGAATGATGGAAGGTGGAAACAGAAAGATCAGGAGTCAAGGCTATCCTTGGCTATATAACAAGTCGGAGGCTAGCCTGGGCTACCTGAGATCCAGTCTCAAAAAAACCAAAAATACAGGCTGAAAAGATGGCTCAGCAGTTAAGAGCATTTGCTGCTCCTGCAGAGGCGCCAAATTCAGTTCCAAGAGCCCACATGGTGGCTCACAACTACCTGTAATTCCAGTTCCAAGGACGAGACCCCTCTTCTGGCCTCCATGGGCAGCATGCACACACATGGTGCACACATATATAAGTAGGCAAACACCCATAAACTTTTTTTTTTCAATACAGGCTTTTTCTGTGTAGCCCTGGCTGTCCTGGAACTCACTTTGTAGACCAGGTTGGCCTTGAACTCAGAGATCCGCCTGCCTCTGCCTCCCGAGTGTTTAAAGCGTCCCAGGTTTCTTCCAGCTCTTTGGTCCTGGATGTGAAGTAGAGGTGCTGACAAGTGTAACTGAACCTCTGCTGGGTGGGACTGGCTTCTGTGTCCTTCTCTTGCTGACCAGTCAGTCTCTTCCCGTGTCTGCACTCAGCGAGAAGCTAACTCTCTTCAACTTAACTTGGACTGAGAAACAAAGAAACGAGATTAGAGCTCTCTGGCCACGGCTTTCCACAGGGAAAGCTTCACATTTCCCATCAAAGACGAGCTGTCTCCATCCGACCCCACTTGACCTTTACAACATGGGCTGGTGAGATCTTTCTGGACTTAAGTAGTGGCGGTCACCTCGCAGGGTGACTCTGCAGCTTGTCTCGTCCAGCTCAGTCCTGACCTCGACGCCACCGTACATGTCCTGTCAAGTTAGCGCCTCGCTTATTAAGTAAGGGCTCTGACTTTAAACAAGCCCCACATTTTAAAAAGCATCCAGAACCTTGGCTTTCCAAATCCTGTGATGTCATGCGACTGCATGCAGGGCCATCACATAGGCATGTTGTAAAGAGTCAGACAGTACGGAGGGGGAGGGTGTGCAATCGGTTGCTCTTCAGTTTCCATAGAATCCATACTACCTAGAGCCACTATCAAGACTCCCGTCTCCTCCTAAATCAGTACTTTGCATACACAAGGTTTAAAACAGAAATAAAAACAAATCAGTATTGTGGCCAAGAAGGCTCTGAGAATGTAAGTTAGACTGGCTGAGTCCTAGTTCCCGACATCCTAAGGAATGCATAGTAACAGCCTCCCTCAGAGACAGCTGGGCAGGTTAGGTGCCCTGATCCATGGACACTGCCTGGACCAGCGCATCTCACTGATGAAGTGTGCTCATTACTAACGCCTGTAGTCAGCACCAGACTCACTTCTCTGCATTGAGCTCTTTAAAGCTATGAAAACATCTCTGAGCTATTGGAACCATTTCTGGGCTGAGAGAAAGTGTGTGTGTGTGTGTGTGTGTGCGCGCAGGGGTGGCTTGCAGCCAGTTTGAGGGGAGAAGCTGGGGTGGAACATGGAAACCTGTCCTTGGGTCAGCCCCAGCCTTCTTCGAACCCCATCTCTTTGCAGCCTTGAAGAACGCCACATTCCAGATCACCCCTGACATGATCAAAGAAAGTGAGAACATTCAACTCGGTCAGGACCTGAAGCTGTCGTGCCACGTGGACGCGGTGCCCCAGGAGAAGGTGAACTACCAGTGGTTTAAAAACGGCAAGCCGGCACGCACATCCAAGCGGCTGCTGGTGACCCGAAATGACCCCGAGTTGCCCGCTGTCACCAGCAGCCTGGAGCTCATTGACCTGCACTTCAGTGATTACGGCACTTATCTGTGCGTGGCTTCCTTCCCGGGGTCACCAGTGCCTGACCTCAGCATAGAGGTCAACATTTCCTCCGAGACAGGTGGGAGCATCGGGAACTGTGGGGGAGCTGGAGAAACCCAAATTGGTGGGGTGGGGGTTGGGGGGGCAGGATTCGGGGATGTGGGATGGGCAGACATCAATTTGCAAATGGGCGTCTAGAGGGAGGAGGACACCATTTGTTTATGACACACACACACACGTTGGGCCTCTGTCATAGCCAAGTCCTATGACCTGGGGTAGCATAGTGGGAGAATAAATGCTGTGTTCATTGAACTTGGTAGGCAGCTGAGCCTATTTCAGATAGTTTACAAAGAGAGAGGGAGGACACAGAATCAGCGTATGCAAAGCCCCTGAGGTAGGCGAGCACACTGGCCGTTTGGAAGATGGGAAGAGACTCCATGGCTGGGATTGTGGAATGGTATCAGCTTAGAAAGGCCACCGTGGGGCCTCTCAGCATGGAGCCTGAAGGTCTGAGGTCAGGGTGCCAGCAGGGTTGTGCTCCCTGCCTGGCTGCCTCTTCTCCCAGTGTCCTAGATCAGGGGAGGTCCCGTTGACTCCAGCCTTCAAAGGCCTTTCTCCAATATAGCCATTTTTTCAGACAGTGGCATTAGGATGCCAACATATGGATTCGGAGAGGACAGAACGCATCCTATGACAGGCCATGGTGAAGATTCAAGTCTTTATTCTGATAATAATTATTATAAAATACAATAAGCTGGTAGTAGGATGTTGCGCGTTTGCTATGCATTATTATGAGCATTCATTTTCTGCATTCACTCTGCAGTTTGTTTTCTGCTCATTTCTTTTGTGTGGGTGTGCATGTGTGCAAGCCAGAGAATGACTTGCCGGAATTGGGTCTCTCCTTCTACCATGTGTGTCTCAGGGATCAAACTCAGGTGGATAGGTTTGGCAGCAAGTGCCTTTACGGTAGTGTTACCTAACCAGCCAAGGGTGGCAGTTTATCTTACTGATGAATAAGCATGCCTTAGAAATCCACACTTGGCTGGGTGTGGTGGCACACGCCTTTAATCCCAGCACTTGGGAGGCAGAGGCAGGCGGATTTCTGAGTTCCAGGACAGCCAGGGCTATACAGAGAAACCCTATCTTGAAAAACAAAAACAAAACAAAAAAAAAAAAATCCACACTTGAGAAACTTAGCATGAGTTGGCACCGGGGTGAGAGCCCAGGCAGGGGCCTCTGGCATCTGTGCTCAGTCAACCACGCACTATGGGAGACTGGCAGCAGATCACCAGAGGGTGATCTTTTGGAAGAGGGTCTCCAGGACCATGTATAGAAGCCAGCTGACCTTGGCTGGTGAGGCACATGACCAGGCTGTACTATAAGAATACTAAATACTCTAATAGTTAGGAGTACTTCTTCCTCTGGCCCTTAATCAGTTTCTCTTGGTGGGCAACTCGACCCAGAGACCTTGGCAGACCCCTCCAACCTTTGACATCTGCACACAGGGAAACCCAAGGAGACCGGAGAGAGCAGAAGGGATTTCTTAAAGGAGATAGACTTGATTAAGGGGAATCTGGAAAGGGGACTCTAGGGAAGGGAAGCTAGGCTGCCTGAGGGACCAGAGGGGGACGTGGGCTCCCTTTGGGTCTTGAGGGGGGTAGGGAGGTCGATGCTGTAGGCTCTGCCAGGTGAGGAACTAAACCCAGGGAAAAGTACAGCACGCAGAAAAAAAAAAAAAAAAACAGAAGCCCCACAGCATGGGGACTAGGTGTTTCTCATAGTAGGTAAGAGGATTTCTCAGGCCAGGCGTGGCGGCGCCTTTCATCCCAGCACTCGGGAGGCAGAGGCAGGCAGATTTCTGAGTTTGAGGCTAGCCAGGGCTACAAAGTGAGTTCCAGGACAGCCAGGGCTATACAGAGAACCTCTGTCTTGGAAAAACAAAACAAACAAACAAATCGAGGTTTTCTCACAAGATCATCCTGCATCTAGGAAGGTCCAGGTGGGAGCTGAGGCTGGGGTGATGAGGCCAGGGTCCGAGGGCCTCCTTCCCAGAGCCCAAGTCTAGAGCTTTAACCCCAGGGCACATAGCTAAGAAGGGGGGACATCTCTTTATGGGGGGGCAGAGGGCTTGGAAGCCCAGAGGTTTCTGACTGAGGGAAGGGGCCTGGGGCTGTTTCTGAATTTGGCTCATGGGTGTGATGTCCAGAGCACGAAAGCCTTGTAAAAGCCTCTAGAAACATTTTAAACCTGGAGGAGAAAAAAAAAAAAACCAAAAACCAAAAAAACAAACAAACAAAAAACCAAACCAACTGGCTCCAAAATAGGAAGAGAAAGTCGTGAAATGCAGGCCAAGAGCTGCACAAATGTTGGCAGGATACAAATCATAAACGAGACAACCAGACCTTCGCCTGGGTTGTATAGTTATTTACAAATAGTCCCTTTGTATTTAATTATAGTTAATGCTCAGTACTTGACATTTCATGATAAAATGTTTGATGTGGGCAGAGACCCAGGGAGGTCTTCTAAAAAACCCTCCTTTTGGCAGTGTGGGCTCAGCTGTGAATAATGGAACTCTAATTCATAGTGATTTAGCCATTGGGGTGTGGCTCACTAGCAGAGCCTCTGGCTTAGCATGTATAAGGCCCGGGGCTCCATCCTGAGCCTGTGCACAAGCGAAATGTGCGTTGCTTCATGGTGTAGAAGCTGGCTGTGGGACAGACTGGTTTAGGATGGCGCTGGCCTCCACAAATACCTCGGGATTCTAGGTGCCACCAGTTTGTTGTCACCTCCACAATGGTGGCTCCACCGGAGGCCAGTGATCTGCATCCTGACCTGCAGGAAGACCTGAATTTTCTTTAATATTCCATTGATCAGCATTTATCCAGATGCATGCTGGGAAATGTAGTTTCTATTCTGGATGGTGGGGGTCTTACTGAAACCAAGTATTCTTATTACTTTGGAAGAAGGGCTACAAGATGTTGGGAGGTAGACAAACACTCCTTGCTGATTCTGTAGGCAAGAAAAGCTGAAGGGATGCTGGAGAGATGGCTCAGTGGCTCCCAGCATCCAGGTTAGAAACCCAGGGTGGCTCACTAACACCCTCTAACGGGATCCAGTGCCCTCTTTTGGCCTCCTTGGGCCATGCATGCATATGTGGATACACATACATATACACATAAATAAATATAAAAATACTTCTCTAAGGGAAGCTGAGGGGCTGAGAAGGAGAGATTAAAAGCGCTTGAGAGTCTGAAACAGAACAAATTCAAAGCTAGCCTCTGCTACATAGCAAGTTCAAGGCCAGCCTGGGTGGGCAACAGGTAAAGCCCCAGTTCAGAGACCAGGGGTCTCTAACTCGGTCCACCCCTCTCCACCCTCCTCCAGTACCGCCCACCATAAGTGTGCCCAAGGGCCGAGCAGTGGTGACAGTGAGGGAGGGCTCTCCTGCTGAGCTCCAGTGTGAAGTTCGTGGCAAGCCCCGGCCTCCAGTGCTGTGGTCTCGGGTGGACAAGGAGGCCGCCCTTCTGCCCTCGGGACTGGCCCTGGAAGAGACTCCAGATGGCAAGCTGCGGCTGGAGAGTGTGAGCCGCGACATGAGTGGTACCTACCGCTGCCAGACTGCTCGCTACAATGGCTTCAACGTACGACCCCGGGAGGCTCAGGTGCAGCTGACGGTGCACTGTGAGTCCCCTCCCCAGACATCCAACCTAGGCCAACCCCACCCCTCCTCCTACTGTGTGCACACCACCTAAAAACTCCTTGACATCCTTCGGCCGAAGCACAGGGAAGTAATTTGCTTCAGTTTGCACAGCAAGGCTGGGATTTGAACCAGGTTTAGGGTCAATGCTCCAAGCTCACGGGCTATGCGGTCTTTCGTTATGTGTTGGTCGAGGGGAACCCACTGAAGCACGACCAGAGGCCTATTGGCCCAGTCTAGGAAGCATGGCTGGAGTGAATGGCCCGCACGCAGTCTGAGTGTGGGTGTTGTATGAGTGAGTTTCAAGTATGTAGCGTCCCTGAGATCCTCCCAGGCCAAGGTCGCGGGACTTGGGGGACAAATGGGCTGCTTCCTCCATGGTCCTACTGATGGTAGTCCCGGTCCCCAGTCCCTCCAGAGGTGGAGCCCAGTTCCCAGGACGTGCGCCAGGCGCTGGGCCGACCTGTGCTCCTGCGCTGCTCGCTCCTGCGTGGCAGTCCTCAGCGCATCGCCTCGGCCGTGTGGCGCTTCAAAGGACAGCTGCTGCCCCCGCCGCCTGTTCTCCCTGCCGCTGCTGTGGAGACCCCTGATCACGCCGAGCTGCGCCTGGACGCCCTGACCCGTGACAGCAGCGGCAACTACGAGTGCAGCGTCTCCAACGACGTGGGCTCAGCCACCTGCCTCTTCCAGGTCTCCGGTGAGCGTCCGGTCGGCCCCACCCCCGCCTGCTTGTCCACACCCTCCTAGGACCAGGCTCTATCATCCACCCCAACCTCTCCCCGGCCCCCTCCCTCTGCCTGGGCAGCTCTTCTAGCGTCTGCAGTCTTTAGGCATTTGTCTTTTCTAAGACTTTTTTCCTCCTCTTGAAGGCCCACCCCCTCCAGTTCCTGCTTTCTCCCTGCCAATGACTGTTCAGTCCCTTTCTTTGGCCTGTTACAGCCATGCCCCCTTTCAAATGCACCACAATAGGTGCATTTGAAACTCCTCCTCACTCATCCCTCCACACCCAACCTTTCCCCAGTTGCCACCCTAGAGGTAGCAGTGCACTCGCAGGGACCTGATTCCCTGTTGCCTGAAACCCCGGGCTTTCACAGTAGCCCCCAAAAGGCACGGGGTGAATCCTTCAGTTCTTGCACTCCTCCATCCCCTCAATAGCAGGAGAGAAGGCTGCAGGTCACTGGCCCCCTTCCAGGCCTCTCCCCACCCACTCAGCTTTGCCAGCCAGAGGCCCCCCCGTGACATTTCCTACCTCCCCCGTCCTCCCTCCCCATTCCCCCATTTTTTCCTGTCTCCCAACCTTTTGACCTCCACCTATCATTTCTTTCTTCCCTCTCTATATGCCCGGCCCTCGTCTTTACCAATCTTTCTGTTTTCTTCCTTGGCCTTTCCTCTCTCTATCCTCACCAATATCCCCCTCTTGGGACTTACAATCTGCCCCCTCCATCTCTGCCCCCACCCCCACCCCCACCCGCCTTCATCATCCCCTCTCCTTCCAACACCAACTCTCCTTACGACATCCCTTTCTCTTTGTTGCCCCCACCTCTGTTCCTCTTTCCCACGGCTCCTCTCTCTGTGTCTCTCCCACCCCACCCCACCCCACCCCCACCCNCCATGGCCCCATGCCCCCCTCCCTGCCCTCAGCCAAAGCCTACAGCCCGGAGTTTTACTTCGACACCCCCAACCCCACCCGCAGCCACAAGCTGTCCAAGAATTACTCCTATGTGCTACAGTGGACACAGAGGGAGCCAGACGCTGTGGACCCCGTGCTCAACTACAGACTCAGCATCCGGCAGGTGGGCCGGGGCATGACGCATGCGCAATGGGGCATGGAATGTGGGGGTGGGTGGGTGGGTGGGGATAGGGACGGAGAGAAGTTCCCAGACACCGACCGGCCCCTTCTGTCTTGACAATCTTTCTGAGACAGAGGAAGAGTCCAGATGTAGTGGCCAGAGCTGCGAGCCTCTGAACACCTGTATCCTCCTTACTGGACACAGCTGGGAAGCAGACATGAGACAGCTGGGCTCAGGGCAAGGCCAGTTTGATTCACAGAATGAACATCGATTCTGGTGTCCAGGGCTGAGGTCGGGGACTCTGTGATACAAAGCCTGAGTCTGTGACCTACTCTCATGCCTGCCTGGTCCAATCGATGAGGTCCTGCTCTGGCCAAGAGGCAGTGGGGGTCAGGAGCGGGGAGCCTGTGGCCCCTGGGAACAGGGCTTAGGTGGGGGCAGACCCAGCTTCTGAAGGTCTGAGAAAGTTCACAGCTCTTTTGACCCTCGTTTGCTTATCAGTGAAGGGGACAATGTTACTATTTCAAGATGATGGTTGTTTTTGAATATTAGATGAATTGATGCTGCCTAAGGACTTAACAGTGCCCAGAACACACTAATTGTCCCATGCCTGTTGTTATGGCATGCTATTATGTATTATTGTTAGCACAGAGACAGGCCTGGGACAGCAAAGTGTTGCGTCTCAGAGATGGGGAAACCAAAGGCCTGCTGTCCCAGACCTTCGCTCCTTCCGCTCTCCTGAAGCCTCCCTCCCAGGGCCTGGGCCCCCCTCCAGTGGAGACTGTGGCCTTTTGGGCATCTGGGAACACCCCTGTATCCACAGTTGAATCAGCACAATGCCATGGTCAAGGCCATCCCAGTTCGTCGTGTGGAGAAGGGACAACTGCTGGAGTATATCTTGACTGACCTCCGCGTACCCCACAGCTATGAGATCCGCCTCACACCCTATACCACCTTTGGGGCTGGTGACATGGCTTCCCGAATCATCCACTACACAGAGCGTAGGTGATGGCGGTGGCGGGGGGAGTGGGCCCATCCCATAAACCCTTTCTACACAGCCTTCGAACTTGGAGCATCCCACTGTTCACACTTACCCTGTCCCTGTGGGCCAGGCCCACTGGTCCCCAATCCTGGCCCCGAAGATTTCCTCCCCCCTCCCCCTCCCCCCTTCCCCTCCCC
>NC_034610.1:24828711-24841219 GCF_900095145.1 Mus pahari | reverse complement strand
CCCCCCCCCGCTCCCCAGCCTGGGCACTCTGTTCTGACTTGGTTCCCTTGCTTGCTTTTCAGCTATCAACTCACCCAGCCTGTCAGGTGAGACCCCAGTCCTTAACTTCCCTTACTCTTCAGGGACACAGAGTCTCCCCCAGTGGGACTTAGGAACCTGAAGAGAAACCCAGAGAGAAGCATTACTCCTTCCTGTGTTCCCATAGAGAATGCTAGCAACAGAGGACAGCCTGGAGACTCTTGCAACCGTAGTTTATTCCGGGCTTAAAGACTGCACGTTGGTGGGGGGCACTGTCCGTCAAAGTAACGGAAAAGTCCGGGCTGTCCTAAGGTCCTCTGTTTCTGCAATGGAATTCCCTAAACAGAAAGCAGCTTAGGGGAGAAAGGGGTGAGGGTTGTAATCTGTGATGCCCGGCGGGCGGGCGGGCGCCTGCAAGGGTCCTCTGGATAGAACACAAGGAATATCTGAATCTGAAGAGGCACACTATTATTTCTGACAGAGATTTAACATGTTCTTTAATGATGAACGCAGACAACAAACCACGCTAGAATACTGTTACCCTGTCATCCGCACATAGCCCGCATTTCCCCGTCGCCTTGTAGCTGTTGCAGACATCTGCAAATGTCACTTTTATTCATTAGCATTTCAGAACCACGGTAGTTATTAGACCTCATGCTAGATGTTGCGATTTAATTACATAATAAAGGAGCTCCTGTTATTATATAACAGATTACAAGACTATTTTGACAACTGTATTTCAATTTAATTGATTTCCTTTGAAGCTCCTGTGCATTTTATTGTATATGTCTAGAATCATCAACTCTGGAAGGAAGTCTTAAACAGGCACGGAGTCCTGTTCTGGAATAAATTGGTCCCGGACGCCACTGCCTGGTCTTCCTGGCCCTGAAGCCCAGGACCTGTTGTTTAGAGAATTTAAAGCTGGCTAAGGGATGTTAAAGGGGAGGGAGGGGAAGGATAGACAAGAAAGGCTGAAGCTGAACCTCATTGTGTCACCCCCTGTGCCCTCCACGCAGATAACACCTGTCACTTTGAGGATGAGAAAATCTGCGGCTACACCCAGGATCTGACAGACAACTTTGACTGGACGCGGCAGAATGCTCTCACCCAGAACCCCAAGCGCTCTCCCAATACTGGGCCCCCTACTGACATCAGTGGCACCCCTGAAGGTGAGGGCGTCGCCTGATGGTAAGGCTAGCCGGTGGCCTCTGGGAGGAGTCTAGGTCTGAGAGAGGTGGGAGAGACACAGACAATCCCCGGGAGACAGAGCTTTGACCTGATTGAACAAATTATAGAGCTTCTGAACTCTGAATTAAGCCTGGCAAGGCTCTTTGATTTGCCTCAGGGAGGCTGGGCTTCACCAGCTACGCTAGGTCTGAAGGGAGGAAATGAGCTGTGCAGTGGCTGGGGCAGAGGAGGAAGACTCCTAGTGTAACCCCACACCTCCGCTGCAGGCTATTACATGTTCATTGAGACATCCAGACCCCGGGAGCTGGGGGACCGTGCAAGGCTGGTGAGTCCCCTGTACAACGCCAGCGCCAAGTTCTACTGCGTCTCTTTCTTCTACCACATGTATGGGAAACACATCGGTGAGTTTGAAACAGTGAGATCTGACTGTATGCGCTTGCTGGGGAGAATGAGGGGGCCACAGGAGGCCCTGGACTTCCCAAGGAGGCCTAAGCATCTCAAGTTGGCTAACCTGTGCGTAGGGATGGGGAGCAGTGGGCGAGCCGTGTAGGGCTGTTTTGGTTGTGTGTAGACAACTTGCCAGGTACTGGGGTCCACATAATTCGGAGAGGTTAAGCATTTCCCCAAGGCCAAGAAACACAGTACTCTATCCAGCATCTGATCTCCCTGAATCCTAAACACAGCACTGGAGGGGTGTGTCTCCCTGAGAGGCAAGAAGAAGAGCTGTTCCCTAAGTGTGAGAGTGAAGTAAAACCGCAGGACGGGGAGACAGTGCATGCAGGCTGCCATGGCTCCTGCATCAGTCGCTTTGATGCAGGAGACAGGAGATGGACAAGTCCCTGCCCTACGGCAAACCTGACAGCTAACAGCAGCTGATAGGAGTTAGCAGTGACCACCGTGGGAGCCTCGGTCAGCATCAGGACAGCAGATGACAAGAAGCACGGAGCCCGTGTGGGGGTTGGTCTGGGAGCCTGCTGAGAACACAAACACTGTTTAATGCGCTGCTTATGCTGGGAATGGTGGTGAATGCCTTCGATCCCGGCACTCAGGACGTAGGAGCAGGGCTCAGTCTGAGACCAGCCTGGTCTATGTAGCCAGTTCCAAGCCAGCCAGGACTGCATAGTGAGACCCCGTCTTATTAAAAAAAAAAAAATTGTTTTTTTTTTTGTGTTGTTTTGTTTTGGGTTTGTTTGTTTGTTTTTTAACCTACAGGAGAGAGCTTATGTGTTTTACAGGGACTGAAAGTTATAAAAGAGCGGGCAGTAAAAGCCTTCCGCCACAGGGTCCCTCCACCGCCGCAGAAGGCAGAGCGCAGGCAGCCCCTCTCCTCACCGCTTTATACTCTGTTTTTATGCTCACCTTTTCCCTCTGGACCATCCATCATCTTGGCAACCCTTCCTTATCAGTTGACTGAAGCTTCTCCATTGTCTTTGCGCGCCCCTCCCCCTCCCACAGCAACTTTAAGATGCCCACAGTCTGGCTGGCTCACCCAGGAGAAGTTTCCAGAGCGAGGAAGGAGGGTCATGCTGGCCGGATGACCAAGGATGGGGGTGGGACAGGACCTTTGGTCCCAAACCATTTCAGCAGACCAGTACTGTGCCTGGGTCTGGACTCTGAGAAGTTTCCCCTCCCCTGGGGTGGGGGCGGTAGAAAGGTGGGTGACCCCGAATATCTGACTTGGTTTCTATTTAGTTTCAGGGCAGTCACCCCAACAACACTAGGCAAATATGGAGATGGTGGGTCACTGTCAGCTTAGAGTGGCCCTAGGCATCCAGGTGTCAGGAGGGACACGGAGGTTGTTGTAAGAGCCTGGAATTAGGGGGACAAAAAGCCTGAGGGGACCATGTCTGACTCGCGATCCTTGCTCTGAGCTTCACAGGGGTGGGGTGAATACTAGGTGGTAAAGCTTTTGGGAGGCAGCTTTGAGGCCACCTAAGGGGGACTCTAATTGTCCGACCTATGGGACAGGAATGGGCTATTCCAGAGGCGAAAGGCATCCTGCCACTGACAGAATCCTCCAGCTGTGGAGAGACTCCATCCCAGGTCACACTACTCCTTGGCTCAGGACCCTCTGACCCTTTCTGTCACCATCCTTGGGTCTCCCATGCCAGACACAGTTCTACCCATCTCTTACCTTAATTGTTACCACCTGACGCTGGCACCCCAGTGCCTGGCTTGAATAAGGGCACATCCCTGCTTCTGAGGGCTTTGCTCAGAGTGGTCCCTGGCCTGGACATTATTAATTCCTTTACTCGGGTCTCCTGGGGGAATCCCTCACTACCCCACAGAAAGTAGCTGTCCTTTATTGCTTTTTCATTTTTTAAAAAATATTTATTTAGGGTATCGGTTCCCATTACAGATGGTAGTGAGCCACCAAAGGGTTGCTGGGAATTGAACTCAGGACCTCTGGAAGAGCAGTCAGTGCTCTTAACCGCTGAGCCATCTCAACAGACCCTTGTTTTTTCATTTTTATGTGCGCAGGTGGAAGAGGGGCTTTGTGAATTTTCTAGTCTGTGTATGTGCCTGAGGAGTTCAGAGGTCAACCTCAGACATTGTTCCTCGGTCAGACTCCTCCTTATTTACGTTTTGTTTTGTTTTGTTTTGAGGGTCTTTATCTTGGCCTAGAACTCAGGGTATAGATGAAGCTGGCCTCAAACTCAGAGATCTGCCTGCCTTTGCCTTCTGTGTGCTAGGATTACAGGCGTGCACTACCACACCTGGCCAATGTTAAGTTTTTGAGAAAGGGTCTTTCACTGAACCTAGAGCTCATTGATTTCACTAAGGAGATGGCTTGGTAGTCAAAACAATAGTTGCTGTTCTTGAAGGGGACCTGGTTCAATTCCTAGCACCCACATGACATCTCAAAATGGTCTGTTATCCTGTTTGGGGGCATCTGATGCCCTCGTCTGATCTCCTTTGACACCAGACACTCTTGTATACACACTTATATACATGCAGACCAACACTCATACACATAAAATAAAAATGAATAAATCTTTTTTAAAAAATTGTTTTTGAAACAGGTTTCAGCCCAAGCTAAAACTCATATTTGTTTTGCAGCTGGGGGCTTGTAAGGCCCCTGAGAAGCATTGGGTCTGGGCCACGCTGATGCCAGAGTGGCCATTTCCTGTCTGGCTAGGACAAGTAGCCACCCTCTTAGGCAACCATCCTTGACAGTTGAGGTCCTGCTGGCTTTGAGCCGTTAGCGTGTTCCCCAGTGTTCCCCAGGCCTGGTTCTGCTATGTAACCCCCCTCCCACAGTGCCTGGCAGCTCTGGGCACCAGCTGTCTTTGTGTCTCGTCAGTTCTCCTTGGTCCCAGCCAACTCCCTTTCATCCAAGGCAGGTAACATTTGGTGACTCGCCCCACAACAGGGAGGAAGGGGGCGGCTGTCTGTCTATCTGGCATCACAGATGGTACAGCTTTGTCTGTGGGCAACGCCATGGAAATGCCAGCCACCAGGAGCCTCTGAAGATGGATTTCCCTTCCCTGCAGAGCCAGGTCTCTTGTGCCACAAGATGGGCTGAAAGAGACAGCCAGAGGACACTGACCACAACTAGGTGCCTTTCACTAAAGCTGCAATCCGCTCCTCTCCCCGTGCCCCTCAGAGCTCCTGGGGTTCCAGATCCCCCAAGGCTGCACAGAAGGGTTCACCGCCCCTAGGCTAGTGCCCCCAGCTCTTACCCTAATTCCATTCACCATAGCCAAGTAGCCCCCCGGATTGATGACTTTTAACTAAATCATTCTGTGTTCCAGTGTTGATTTCTTTAGCTGTGCCTAGCATCAGTGTTAGAGAAAATCTTTACCCAGTGCACAAGACATCCAGATAAAGGAGCTGGGGAGCCGGCTCAGAGGGTGAAGTGTTTACTGCTCAAGCGTGAGGACCTGAATTCAGATCCTCAGGACCCAAGGAAAAGCTGAGTGGCAGTTCACACCTGTAACCTGATGGGGCTGGGGAGATGGGGACCAAGACAGGCAAGTCCTAGGGATCTGCTGGCAAGCCGGCTGTCAATCCATGAGCTACACACACCCACACCCACGCATACACATCATCATCATCATCATCATCATCATAAAATAATAAAGACCACACACGCATGGGTCTGCAGGATGGCCCAGTAATAGTTCATGATAGCAAGTTCAGTCCCCAGAATCCACATGGTAGAAGCAGCAGGCTGACTCCCACCTGCTCGTTGTCCTGTGACCACACACACACCATGGCATGTGCCCACCTCTCTCCTAAAATCAATGAATGAATAAATGAATACATAGATAAATAAACAAAGCTACAAGAGATGGCTCAGAGGTCAAGGGCACTTGCTGTTCTCGGAGACTACAGCATTTGGTTCCTGGCACCGTGTCAGGCAGCTTATAGTGACCTGTCACTCTGGTTCTAGTGGCGCCTGTGCTCTGTTTTGGCCTCCACAGATGTGTGTGGTGTGCACACATGCACATAAGTAAAAACAAACAAATATATATATATATCTTAAAACTATACAAATAAAGATGGCCAGCCCCCCTCTGCAGCCCATTTACAATGCACATATGCTCTAAGAACTCTGTGGGAGCTGAGGCAGGAGGCCGCCTCTGGGATGGCTATTTCACTCCTGGGTGGGGATGGTGGTATGTGTTTGTGTCAGGCCCGATTCACTGATTTCATGGGAATGAAAGGAAAAAAGGGAGGAACTAACTCTGCAAGCTTGTCTGGGGCCAGGACCACCAGGGTTCTGCTGAGGAAGGGGTGAAGGAGGGAGGGACCGGCTTGGGAAAGACAGGAAGGCAGAGGTGTCTTCCCCAACCTCACCCCTTGCTCTCCCTTCTCCTGCCACAGGCTCCCTCAACCTTCTGGTGCGGTCCAGGAACAAAGGCGCTCTAGACACACATGCCTGGTCCCTCAGTGGCAATAAGGGTAACGTGTGGCAGCAGGCCCATGTACCTATCAACCCCAGCGGGCCCTTCCAGGTGAGATGATGGCTGAAGCCTGCCCCAAAGGCAGGTGGTTGCCCTGGCCAGAGGTCTTAGGGAGATCCCCTGCAGGCTCCCGGGGGTGGTTAAGGCAGGGGATGGGGGCTTCCAGGTAGCCCGAAGTGAAGGGATGGGGAGGCTCTGGTGCCAGGCCCAACGTCCCCAACCCCTCCCCCTGCTCTCTGACCCCACCCCAGATTATTTTTGAGGGGGTTCGAGGCTCTGGCTACCTGGGGGATATTGCCATAGATGATGTCACACTGAAGAAGGGAGAGTGTCCCAGGAGGCAGATGGATCCCAACAAAGGTATGAGTCTGGATGTGGGTTGGGGAGAAGAGGGGGAGGGGAAGGAGAGGGGGAAGGGGGGGAGCAGGGAGGGGACTGGGATGGAGGGCTTAGGATGCCTGGATGACAAGAACTGTGTGTCTGACAGTGTGTGAGTGTCCACCCCGAATCAGGCTGTGAGGAATATGGAGGACCCAAAGAGGCCACAGGCCCTGCCTCCACTTACCTGCCTAAGCTTACTGAGGTATCTTTAATATATACCTGTGGCGCAGGTATTTCCTGTATGAACTGTGTGAATTGTGTGGACTTTATGGACTGTGTGAACTGTGTGGACTGTCAGAGCTGTGTGGACTGTGTGAACTGTGTGGACTGTGTGGACTATGTGAACTGTGTGGACTGTGTGAACTGTGTGAACTGTGTAGACTGTGTGGACTGTGTGAGCTGTGTGGACTGTGTAGACTGTGTGAACTGTGTGGACTGTGTGGACTGTGTGAACTGTGTGGACTTATGAGCTGTGTGAGCTCTGTGGACTGTGTGAACTATGTGAACTGTGTGAACTGTGTGGACTGTGTGAACTGTGTGGACTGTGTGGACTATGTGAACTGCGTGGACTGTGTGAACTGTGTGGACTGTGTGTATTGTGTGTATTGTGTGAACTGTGTGGACTTATGAGCTGTGTGGACTGTGTGAACTATGTGAACTGTGTGAACTGTGTGGACTGTGTGGACTGTGTGAACTGTGTGGACTGTGTGGACTGTGTGAACACCTACCTTCAGGCTTCCTTCATTCCCTGAAGAGTAGAAACTGAGTCATGGGGCCTTCATGACCTACCTGTCTGTTCCACCCTGTCAAAAATGGAGCTAACCAGAACCCTGGCGTGTTTCTTCTCTATCTTGTGTCATAGTGGTGGTGATGCCAGGCAGCGGAGCCCCACGCCTGTCCAGCCTGCAACTTTGGGGATCCATGGTCATCTTCCTCTTGGCATTGCAGAGATGATGAGAGCTGTGTGGCCCCACCCCACCCTGCCCCCGGCACACCAAAGTGTCCACATCGTACCAAAGACTGACCCCTGCCAGCCGGGGTGCCTAGGGGCGGGGCCGACCCGCCACCGAGGGGGCCTTCATTGGCTGCAAGGATGAGCGGAGAACTCAGACAGAGGCCAGGCCAGGCTCTGGTGGTTGTTCAACACACGCACACACTCACACTCACACTCACCACAGATATATTAAAGCACAAGTTTTTATTCGACCTGCCAGCACCTTCTTTACTGTGGAGATGGGACTTACGTGAATGGCGTCCACCACCTCCAGGGACCTTGGTGCGACACGGGACTCATCTTGTCTGCACACTGCGCTGTGTCTGTCTGATCTTGCCCCATCCCCTGACTCAAGGCCGAACTCCAGCCCAGAGGCTTGCCAGAAGGGAGCCGGATGTGGGCAGAATATCAGACTGGGGCTGCCTGGATAGAGATCACAGGGTGCGGAGGCAGGCCAGTCGGGACTCTGTGAGCTCTCCGACTGCCCCTTGATCAGAGGCTGACAAGGAAGGGGCACCTGCTGCAGAGTGGACACATGGCTCAACTCAGGTCCCCTGACCTGTTCCTAGGATTCCCTCTTGCCCTCCCCACCGTGCCCACTTGGGAAGGCCCGCAGCACAGGGCTTAGGGTATGTACAGTATGAGGGCCATCTCCCACCTTCTGCCTGACTCTGATCAGCCGCTAGATGCCACTCCAGAGAGTCCCAGCTTGGGACTTCTGGAGTGATCAGCTTTGGGACTGATGTGTAAGGAGTGGTGTCCATATTATATTCCCAGGTGAGCATTGGCTTTGAGGGGAGCACAGAGCCCTGCCTTTGTGATCCCATGTCCCCATAGAGAACATGAAGTCACAGCGGAGAGGATCCCCTGTTTCTTAGGTATTTGATCAGAGAGTTCTGGAAGAGAGGACTGTAGAGGGTAAGATGCCATCTAGTCAGCCCTGTGGAGTACAGGGGGAGGGAGGCAGATGGGAGGGGGTGGTTAGATCTCTTTGTTCCCTGGGAGCTGCGAAGAGATTTTTGTCCTTGGAACTGTTAGAATGGGGTCTAGAACTTTCCTCTTTGGGTCCCTTTACCCGCTACCTAGCTTCCACAGGAGAGTAGGATCCTAGCCTCTATGTGATCATGTTGGAGTGTGTCTGTGTGTGCATCTCTGCGTGTGTGAGAGCTTGAGTGCCCGTCTGTGCCCATGTACCACTGTGCGCATCATTGGACGGGAGTGTGCAGGAACACGAGGTAGGGCATAGTAAGCCCCATCTCTGTGGGCGAGTGGCAGCGTGCAATCTTCGCCTCAATGACACGTTTGTGGGGTGTTGGCCCTGTCTGCAGTCTCAGATTGCCTGCTACGGCCTTTCAACCCCCTTTGGGTGACAAAGAGCTTGCAGATGACCCCATTGAAGGCTAGCGCCTTGGCTGGAGGTATGGCACAGGGCTCTTCCCTGTGCATTTGGGAGGACAGCTGAAGAAAAGAGGCTGGAACCCCAGCTTCATCGCAGCACCCGGAGGCACACTGAGGATCGAGACCCTTGCTGCTTAGCCCTCAACCCCACCTGGCTTGTATCATCACCACCACCACCACCATCACCTTCATCATCATCATCATCACCACCACCATCATCACTAGCTGCTAGAAGGTCAGGCCAGGCTACAGCAGGGCATCCTGGTACCCAATCAGTGTGGCCGCCTTCCTGGCCCTTCAAGCCCTTCATCTGAAGTGAGTTGCTCTGGTTTGCAGGATAAGATTCGGTGACATCTGCAGGGTATTGCTCCTTAATTGTCCCATCTGTGCCAAGTCTACTACCCCAACTAGACTGTGAGTCCCTCCCACTCTGAGCACCTCCTTCATTCTTGCTCATGAGGGAGACTAGAGTAGAAACCTTGTAGAATGCATTCTATAAGTCAGTAGTCCCTGGCCCTGGCTATAGAATCAACTGACCAGGGGTCAGCCTGAGTGTAGGGTGTGATTTAACAACATCGGAACAGAGCCTGGTATTAGAAGCCTCTTAGGACAACCCGAGAGGTGAAGCTGGGCTCCTCTCAACTCCAGGGCCTCAGGGTCAGCGCTGTGTTGGAGAAATGGCTCCCTCTGCTCCTCCTGGGGTTCCTGCTTCACCCTAAGCCTGCTCCCCCATATCGGTCCACTGTCCTGGCTATCTTATTGTGGGGACTCCTCCTTCTGTATCTTAGAGCTGTAGGCCCCATGTTCCAGAATCTTCTTTGTGGTGATTGCAGCCATGCCTGAGGGTGTATGGCCTGAGATTACAAAGCCTGTCTAAGAAGCCACCCTCATGTGCAAGTGAGCGAGGCTGGGGTGTGCATGTCTGTGCAAGCCCACTGTGTACAGGGGCTGTGTGTGCATGTGCCAGAAGCATTTAGACATGTGCAGGGTTGAGAGTAAGTGTAACTATAGGGCAGGAGCCTTTTGCACATGGACGCCTGTGAGCCGACATTCTTGTATGTATCCTTGGGGGTCCATGTTGGGGTAGGTGGCCTGTGAACACCCCGGTCCCAGGAGACCAGTCTGAGGGGACTGAGGGGATCTCTTCAGTGGCAGCCTCACCCTCTGTGTTGGGGAAACTGAGGGAATTTGTGGCCTTAAAGCAGGGATCCCAGAGTAAAGCTCTCAGGGTTCTGGGGCCCATTTACTCCTGGCCCCTACAAGTTAGTGTCTGGGAGGAGAAAGGCATTCTTGGGACCAGGTAGTGAAGAACAGCTGGGGGGTGGTAGCCCCAGCTTGGCTGTCCTGCCCCTGGGACCACAGTTAACCTCCATGCCTCACTCATCCGTGAAGACAAAGTCTGCTGCTCCCGGCACACTCCTCCCATAATTCCCTCTTACCCACTCACCATCCTTCTCCTGTTCTCTGGAAGCACCTGTTCAGACTAGTGCGGCCAGAATGAGCCTCGGAAATGCAGGCTTTCCACAGCTCAAACGCAGAAGCTGGAACAGAGACGGGCGGGCCTGGCTCAATTCTTGGAAGCCTAGTGCTACGGTCCTGGGGATGTCATAGCACCGATCACTGCTCTTACCAGAATAGCTACAGACAGCTGAGTGGAACTGACCCTTCTCTGGGCGCTCTCGCCGCCGCCGAGGCCGGTTACACGCGTGACAGGTGTTACTCGAGTATTTTGAGAGAGAATCCATCGTCCTGTCCTACTGTACCTCTTCTCCCAGGCTGCAGACCCCTCGCCCTTGGACAGCACGGTTGCCACATGGAAACTGTCACTCTCATCACTGCTGTCTGCACAGGAGGCTGGACTGGGAACCGAGGCCAGCGGAGGCTGGTGTCTCATCATCCGGATCCTGTCCCTAGGACCAGGAGGGCTGCAGAAGACAAGAAGTGCTCTTGGGTTTTCCTCTGATTGGATAGCTCCATGGGGCTGGGGAGGGATGTTTCCAGGGAATGTCCTAGGAGTGTCGTGAATGAACCAACCTGTACCGGAGAGTTCCTACAGGCCACTGGCTGAGCTCAGATTCTGGGTTCATTCCGTTCTGTCAGTACTGGGCATATGGGTGCGAGTGTGTGTGTGTGTGTGTGTGTGTGTGTGTGTGTGTGCAGGAGGGTCACTCTTTTCTGGAGATCTCTTGACCCTTAGCACTGGAATGGACCTTAAAGGACATGGAATCCGGTGTGCCCACTGTACAGATGTGAAAACTGAGGTTCAGAGAGAAGGCTGTCCCCATCCCTCTCCCTTCCATGTTTGGCCTGCATTCATTGTCCAGGGGTCCTGAAATAAATTCTCTCCCTCCTAGCACCTTCCTGCCCTCCACCCAGACATCCCATTTTTCCCCCAACCCCCAATCTCAGCCCAGTTCTGCAGGAAGGGCCTGCTCCAGGGCATCCCCAACCATTACCACCCCCTACCCCAGGGAAGCCTGATCATCCAGTGCTTATCCCCAGCCCATAAGGGACAGGAAAGTAGGGACTGTTCCTGCCCTGGCACCTCATAGACAGAGGAAAGCCAATCCTCCCCATATGCCAGGCCCACTCATCTGCCCAACCCACCCCGCCACCAAGGTAAAAGCACAACAGGAGACCCCCCCACTCATGAGTGACACGGGGGTCTCTCACGACCCCGCCGCTCCCCTTTGCCTCGCTCTCTGTCTCCACCCAGCCACTGTTCCCCACCACCCATCTTTCGCTCTTCCACAAACCCCAAAATGTAACCTCTAGTTGCGGACGCGGTTGTTCCAATCAATAAAGATGCAGTGTTCTAGAACTCAGGACCAGCCTGCCTGTGTTGGGTTTCTGGGAGGGCGAGCAAGGGGCGGGGCTGGGAGGGACTGGGCTGGGCTGGGGCAGCCTTTCTTCTCTGCCACCTGTCAGGGCAGTCTGGACAGAGTCTGTACAGTCTGGACTTGTGTCCTGTCTGCCCACAATGAACTTCTGTCCTCATCCATACAGATACCAGCCAAATGCCTGCTGTCCGGCATGGGATCTCCTATCTAGTGGGAGAGATAAATATGAAACTAAGACCCATACCAAGAAGCATATCGTGAAAACAGAGGGCTGTCAAAGAGAATTTGGGCTTGGGGCTTTGGGGAAGATGTTTCTTTTTAAAAGAGATGTTTAGGGCTGGCGAGATGGCTCAGTGGGTAACAGCACTGACTGCGCTTCCAAAGGTCCTGAGTTCAAATCCCAGCAACCACATGGTGGCTCACAATCACACATCTGATGCCCTCTTTCAGTGGGTCTGAAGCCAGCTACAATGTACTTATGTATAATAATAAGTAAATCTTTGGGCCAGAGCAAGCAGGGACTGAGCGAGTGGGATTGGCTCACTCGAGGGAGCGGGGCCAACCAGAGCCAGCAGAGGTCCTAAACATTCAATTCCCAACAACCACATGAAGGCTCACAGCCATCTGTACAGCTACAGTGAACTCGCATACATAAAATAAATAACTCTTTAGCCGGGCAGTGGCGGTGCACGCCTTTAATCCCAGCACTTGGGAGGCAGAGGCAGGCGGATTTCTGAGTTCGAGGTCAGCCTGGTCTACAGAGTGAGTTCCAGGACAGT
>NC_034610.1:24827279-24828676 GCF_900095145.1 Mus pahari | reverse complement strand
GAGAGAGAGAGAGAGAGAGAGAGAGAGAGAGAGAGAGAGAGAGAGAGAGCCGCACATGGGCAGATTCCATTAGTTTCTTGTTCAGAGATGCTGCTGGAGGGCGGGAGAGAGCTGGCTGGGGAAGGGGCAGGATGCAGATCCAGAATGCTATTAGCTTACACATCAGACAGGATAGATGTGTGTGTGAGCTCGGAGCCCGGCCAGCAGCCTGCCAGGAGGACAGCTCTGTCAACCATGGCTGCTCTTCTTGCCAGATGAGCTGCCATTATTGCCGGTTCAGTCACTTTAGCTTCGCTGTGCGTATCTTTTGAAATACAAGATGTGTGGATGTGTGTGTGTATATGCTTATAATCCCAGGACATGGGAAGCTGAGAGCTGAGGCAGGAGGATCTTGAGTTTGAGGCCAGCCTGGGCTACAGTGAGTTCATGGCCAGCCTTGACAATGTAGTGAGACGTTGTCTTAATATAAAAGGTTAAAAATAAATAAATTGTGTGTGTGGGGGGGCTGTTCTGGAGAAACGGTTCAGATGCAAGGTCTTGCCGCTTGTCCAGGACCCATGTTTGCCTCTGCAACATGTGACGGTTGATAACCACCTGTAACCCTAGTTCCAGGGGCTCTGGTGCCCTCTTCTGGTCTCTGCAAGGCCATGTTCTCACATGTGCACAACAGATAAACACACTTACACATAATTAAAAACATTTTTAAAAATTTTACCTTTGGCTGCACGTATGTATGTCTGTATGGGTGCTGGGAATTGAACAGAGAGCCTCTGAAAGAGCAGTTAATGCGCCCGACCACTGAGCTATCCCTCCAGATCCTAAAAATACTTTTTGCCACTGGGCCATAGCACTGTGGCAGAGCTCCTGCCCTGGATTATCACCAGCTTTTCCCACTGTTCAGGAGCCCCAGATTTCAGGACTGCAGAACTTTGAGGTCTGTCACGGTCAGTCTGTTACCTGAGCCTCTTCCTCCGTTCTCCTCAGATGAAGTGGGCTCGCTGAGCTCACAGGACAGGCCGTGGTGAGGGAAACCCGTGCTCCCGTGAGTACCCAGGGAGCAATGGCCACATCAGGATAGGTGTCAGGGTGGGGACTGGAGGGACATCAGGCACGTGACAGGAAGATTCTGTTCTGTTATATGTCTGCTGTGACTGAAGTGGGTGGAGTCACCAGGCCCATGTTTCACATGGGGAAACTGAGGCTTTGAAAGGCAGCACACTGAGGGCTCCCCTGTTCTCTGGAGCTTCATTGGTGCTTGTCATAGACACAGTGCAGACCTACCTGGCTGGAGACTCAGAGCTTGGGTAGATCAGCTCACAAGGAACTAGAAAATTCAAAATCTCTAGACTCTCTCTCTCTCTCTCTCTCTCTCTCTCTCTCTCTCTCTCTCTCTCTCT
>NC_034610.1:24812262-24827174 GCF_900095145.1 Mus pahari | reverse complement strand
TCTCTCTCTCTCTCTCTCTCTCTCTCTCTCTCACACACACACACACACACACACACACACAGCTGCCCCAAGAGGGACAGACTCTGAAATGCCATCAGGCATCAAGTTGTAACAAAGATGGTTTCCTGAGCTTGATGGGGATTCTGGGTTCAAGGTAGAACTGAGAGCTGAGACCACCAGCTATAGAAACTTCTAGCTCTTGGTCTGAGGTAAAGATGGCCAGAAATCCCTCCTTATACCTCCTGTGGAGAGGCAGAGACTGACTCCCATCCCCTCCAATCTGGTCTTAGCGATTTGTTTGTACAACTGAATCTGACTTTCAAAGCTGCTCAGGGGTCTTGGGATGTCCTGTAGGGAGCCCTGAGCCACCATGTACCTAACTCTCCTGTGACGACCAGAAGGCAGCTATTCCAGCTGGGCCTGGGCTTCCAAACATTTCCACCAGAGCATCAGAAGATTGGGGAATAGGGCCATCTTGGACTCTGGACCCAGCCCGCCTCCACTAGATTAAGCCCCGAACACATCTGCCTGAACGTCTGACCATCAAGGGACATGGTGAGTCCTGGTCCTGAGGTTGGAGCTACCTCATCGCCTATAACAAGCTCAGCAGTTATTAACGTGGCCTGTATGATTCTTCACTGCTATCCCCACTGTGCATATGCCACCCACACAGCTCCTCTCCTGACTCAAAACTTTAGCCCAGCCAGGAATCAGGACCTCAGCCTGTCTGTCCCTCACAAGCTTCCTGTGGCAATAGCTAGCATTCACTCAGTCTCTCGCCTGCGAGAATCGGCTGCTGGGCCTGGGAGAATCGGCTGCTGGGCCTGGGAGAATCGGCTGCTGGGCCTGGGAGAATCGGCTGCTGGGCCTGGGTGCTATTGCTTCGTCCACACACCACACAGTTAAGCAACCTGTTGATGAGTTGCCCAGTGTCGTGTGTGCCACCGCTGAGCTAGCCAACTGGCCTGAAGGAAGGGGTCATGGGTATCCAACATGGCCCACATGGGAGCTACCATTTTTAGAGAGACCCACTTAAAGAGGCAGGAGGCAGGCAGGTCTCATTAAGTCCTTGCTTTTTCACCCTTTTTAAATTGACTGTCCATTCCAGGGTCACCTCTGTGTGGTGTGTGTACCGTGAATATCCTCCAGTTGACTGTGGCCAAGGGCCAGTGGGTCTCAATACCAGTATCCTGGTGGGTGAGGTCGCTCTTCAGAAGCGGAGTCCTGTTTGCTCGTGTTAACTGTTGTGTGAGGGGCAACATACACATGTCTATCGCAGACAGGGAACACACGACAGGACAAAGAAACAATTGTGCTGACGTCCGATTTGATGAACTAATTAATAAGGTGTCTGTCTGGGGTTACTAACGGTAGTGTGGGCGGGGGGTTACTTATGGTAGCACGCACATATAAAAGCAGCAACATCATCCAAAGCTCCCCACAAACTGGGAGCTCTTGGCTCAGCTTACAGACAACTCCACAGTCCAAGGAAGTCTCCCCTCCGGCCGGCTGGCCCTGAGATAGCGGACACTGTTTCCCTAAGGCTGGGGAAAGTCCTTGAGAAGCTTGCAAGTTTCAGCTCTCCCAGACATGAGCCCTTCCTCTCTGCCCGAGTCTTGCGTCCCTCCCCGCCCTTCCTGAAGCAAACGTGTGCCAAGTTGGCTTGGTTATTTTAGTTCTCTACTGCCAGGTGAGGACGCCCAGGTTCAGAGAGGTGATGTGGTCACCGAAGTCCTGTCTACTGCCAGGTGAGGACGCCCAGGTTCGGAGAGGTGATGTGGTCACCGTGGTCACCGAAGTCCAGAAGATTCAGGAGGGGAAGGGCCTGGAGACACCCAGAAGTTTGGCTTTCAGAATGGCAGTTCCTTCCCAGCTGGAAGCTCCTCTCTGCGTCCCTCCTGGGGACTGTCATATCTTGCTCGCCAGCTCATCCCAGGGGCAGGGATAAGCTGAGTCCTTCCCTGCGGGGTTTGGGCTCCAGCCTTCTGCCTCTGATGGAATTGTTCCCTGGTCCTGCTTTTCTTTTTCTAGTATCTTGACCTTTCTGCATATGTCCTTTGTTGAAAGCTCCACCAACACCTTTTCAGAGAGAGGCTGGGTAAAAATAAATCCAAGGAAAAAGCCGACATGCTTCTCCTTGAAGTCACCCCAAACCCAGGCAGAGGCCCTCCCTCCAGCCTGCTTCTCACAGCTCTGCCTTCCAGAGCCATCTTTCCTGGGCATGCAGCCTGTCAGCGCCCAGTGTGGCTTCCTACCCTGAGGTCAACCCGGCAGCTCCCCCAGACACATGTCCCCGAATCCATCATCACCCCTACTCTTCAGCTGTTCGGGTCTTCTCTAAAGATGGCAGGGGACGGGGGGCTTCCTGCTCCTCTCAGGTGCACTGCGGCCAGCCAGAGCTGCGTGGATTCAGTGCAGGGGTTCTGTACTTAGGTGCTGCCCCCAGTTACGACAGCTGCATCGGACAGGGCTCCACTCTCAGATCCCCTCTTATCCCCACAGGCATCCGCCTAGTCACTGTCACCTGAGAGATGGGAAGAGTAAAGTTGACCGTGACACAGTGGCTGTCTTCTGTGCTGGTCAGAAGCATCCACGGTGCATGAGAGAGAACGGCCAATGGGAAAACGCCATGCTGATTACTATTTCAGTCACGTGTGTAAATATGTTCACGCGTATGCAGGTGCTCATGTGAGTCATTCCTCATTTACTGTCCACCTTTTCGTTTTTTAAAGATAGAGTCTCTCCCTGGCCTGGAGCCTGCCCAGAAGGTTGGCTGGATGTCCAGAGAGCTCCAGGAGCCTCTTGTCTAGCCTCCCCAGTGAGAGGATGACAGACTCATCACTACAGCAGGCTGTGCTCACATGGGTTCTGGGGAGTGAACTCTGGTCCCCATGGTAGCAGAACAGGTACTTTACTCAGCCATCGCTCCAGCCCACCATGTCACTTTGTTTTTAAAGATTTATTTACTTATTGTATGTAAGTACACTGTAGCTGTCTTCAGACACACCAGAAGAGGGCATCAGATCTCATTATACATAGTTGTGAGCCACCATGTGGTTGCTGGGATTTGAACTCAGGACCTCCAGAAGAGCGGTCAGTGCTCTTAAACGCTGAGCCATCTCTCTAGCCCCCCCCCATGTCATTTTTTTTTTTTTTACAAAAATATTGGTGGATTTATGTGTTTGCATTACCTGCTTCCCCAATCATAAAATTCTTCACCAGAATGGGAACACCAGTTATCACAGTAGACAAATTTCAGGGATTTGGGCTCACCTCTGGGCCTTCTGCTTTAGCCAAAGAGCATTACATAAACATGTATGATTTCTTAATAACCAAGAAGAAAGCCTGGTTTTCTTGAGAGAAGAAAAGGCAGAAGTCATCAAGGATTATAGATTTAAAGTAAACCAAGGCCACTTTCTGTTCCAAACACCATTCTCATCATTTAGACGTTTCAGAGCGTGGGGCGGGGCTTTGAACTTGAGGTCTCTTTTTGCTGATTTATTCAAAGAAAAAAAATCCTCATACAGTTAGAGGGGGAGACAGTATAGGGGGCGCTAACCAGGCAGGAGCAGTAGGGATATTGAGCCACACTTTTAATTAATTAATTTTATAATTAATCATACAGTTAATTAATTATGCGATTATTGTTATAAATTTAATTAATTAGTTAATTAATTTACATTTTATTAATTAGCTAATTGCCTGTGTGTGCACATATGGGCACGTGTGTGTGAGCCACAACACACATGTGGAGGTCAGAGGACGCCTTTCCAGAGTCAGCCTCTCATTCGTGTAGGACCTGGGGACTGAACTCGGGCCGTCATGCTTGCTGGCATGTGCCTTCACCCTCTGAGCCAACCACCTTGAGCCAAGTAAGAGAAGTCTCAAAGAGAATCTACAGTTTCCAGAGAGAGATACTGACCTGCAGTGTTATGTCCAAAGTGATGTGCATGAGGGGCAGAGGGAATGCAAAAGTGTGCACATGTGCATGCATGCATGCATGCGTGTGAGGGCATTGCATGACCACCTACGTGTGACGGCAGCCACCTTTCCTCTCCAATTAATTGTAAGGCAAGTGGGTAATTTCATTGCTACCCTAGGTTGGTAGTTGCTGCCATCTGAGGAGAAGAGGCCCTGCATTTTTCCTGGTCTTTATCTTCTCATCAGTTGCTCACATCCTCACCCAGGCTTGAGGACCCAGAAGTCTGGGGTCTGGGTTGGAGGAAGATGTTGTGATCTGCCAGGGCTCCCGTGCCCGTCATCTCCTCTAAGCCTCCTGTATCCTCACTCTTTTGGCTTAAGGGTACCAAATTCCTTAGCTCCAAAATAAGCAGGAACAAGAGGCAAGGATTAGTGGGCTCTTACTCTGGACCACGAAGCGGAATGCCTGGAAATGGGAGAACAATCCCACCATTATGCTTCCCCGGAGAGGAGAGGGTGCATTGCATCCACTCTACAGCCAGAATTCTCAGTGCGAAGGGTGCCTTGTGAGGAGGTTGCATGACTGTAGAGACTAGTGCTCAGATCCTGAGTCAGACTCCTTATCCTACCACCTGTGTAGCCACCCTTCCCCGGATCCCTTTATGCCCCAGTCAACAGGATTTGAACGGAATAGATGCTGATGTCAAGAGCTCCCGATGGGAGAGAAGTGAAAATCACATGCTTGCTGAGGAAACATTGAGGGGGTGCTTAGAGAGTTTGGGGGTTCAGGGAGGAATGGAGAGTTCTTTGGGAACCTGTTTTCAGTCCAAGGAGAGGCAATAGAAGGAACAGGCAGGTCTGGGAAAGCAGGTCCTGTAAGTTTTCTCTGCTGGACTGAAACAGTAAGGAGTGGGTTCATGAAACTCATGGGACAGTGGTAAAACCTCAGGGGAAAAGCGACGATGTGCGTGAAGTCATGTGCCCAGCACTGGGGAAAGAAGACTCTTCGTAGCGCTGCCTACAAGGTGGACAGGGAGCTCTAGAGATGCAGCTTTTGTGAGTTGGTGCCCACGTTAGGAGGAGCGTACCCATCTACCTTCGACTCACCCAGGGTCCAGGTAACTCACTGGCTCACCATGTTAGACTTTGGGGGGAATAATTTCTTTGGTCTGTCGGCTGTGCCCTAACTGCAGTGAACAGGTATTTGTCTACCTGTCCCTAGGGACAGTGAAGCGACAGCAGGTCTTGGGAGGAAATGGAGAAATTTCAGAACCTTCAGGTTTCCACATGCCTGTGCTTTGGTGTATGCTTTCTGTTGTCATTGTCATTGTCGTCATTGTCGTTGTTGTTGTTTTAAAGGTTTTTCAAGGCAGGGTTTCTCTGAGTAGCCCTGGCTATCTTGAAACTCACTCTGTAGACCAAGTTAGCCTTGAACTCAGAGATCTGCCCTCCTCTGCCTCCTGAGTGCTGGGATTAAAGGACTGAGCCACCACCCCCCTTTTTTATTTTGAATACTGATATCGCTGAATAACTTAGTCCGATAGTATATTATGCCAAGCTCCCACTGTGCTAGGGAAGAAAGGTTGCTGGCTTTTCAACTTCCCTCCTCACCCCCACCCTGTGCATAGCAGGCTCAATGCCAGCCACCAACAGAGTTCTTGCTGGACACCATTAGGCTCTGCCTCAGGATGGTCGAAGAGGGTATGTGGATTTTCTGGAGGGAGACAGAAGAGAGGATATATAGACCAAGATTGAACCCAGAACAAATGATGTGGACTAAAGGATTTGTCTGGAATGAAGATGACGTGAGCTCACCTCGCAAGGCCCAGTTTTCTGTGAACTAGGAAAGGACTGGGGAGGTTTGAACTTAAAATATCTTCCCGCTGAGGTGATCCTGAGAGGAGAGAATTGGGTGTTCCTAAGGAATGCTAAGAAGGAGAAGGAACACCCACAAGAGGTCAAGGAGAACCCAACATGCATAACTGTTTCTATCAGTCCACTGAGCGTGTTGTCCCCACCCCCACCATCCAGGCCTAGGTGGGATTGAGAGGACCTCCTCCTCCTCCTTCCCGCCTCCATCCCCCGAACTGGAGCCCACCCTCACTGGGAGGAGGGCAGTTGACAGGAGCTATGAGATCAGGACCCAGAGCTTCAGCTGACTTGGCTTGGCGTCCAGGGCTAGGGGCCAGAGCACCCAGCGGAATGGAACACTGCGCGGAGCAGGCTTGAGCTCTGGGCTCTGGGTCCAGAGGTGGGCATCCAACTCACACCAGCAGCATCCAACTCACACCAGCAGCATCCAACTCACACCAGCAGCATCCGACTCACACCAGCAGCATCCGACTCACACCAGCAGCATCCGACTCACACCAGCAGCATCCGACTCACACCAGCAGCTTCCGACTCACACCAGCAGCTTCCGACTCACACCAGCAGCTTCCGACTCACACCAGCAGCATCCGGCTAGAAAGCAGCAGCAGGCAGAGACCTGGTTGGGACCTGGGCAGTAGGTCTTGGTGGAAATGGACTGCAGTGGTTCTAGCTGGGGGAGATCTGCCCTTATAGTATCCCTGGGGCAACAGACCCTCTGTCCTGGGTTTGGGGAGGCCCGGCAATGCTGAGTGGTCCCCAGAGGTCATTGAGCTCGCCCGACACCTGTGCCTAGGGAAGGAAAGAGATCTGGGAAAAGGTGGGTGTGTCCTGGGATCCAGAGATATACGCATGCTCACTGCTGTGCCAGGAGGCCTCCCAGCTGTTGGCCAGACAGACTCTCTCCAACCTTCTGCATCCCCGCATCCGGTCTAGGGTCTAGACTCTGAGAGAAGAGTCAGGAGTTCTGCCCTACCCTCTCTGTGTGCCAGCAGACTCTGGGGAACCCCAGACTGTGGCTTCTGACTCGCTCTGCGGAGACTACTATTCTTTCCTGAGATCAATCTCTGATCCAGTTTTGGAAACACAGCAGGCCAGATGGCAAAGATCAAAAGACGCTTGCTGAGGGGTGAGTCAGAGGAGTAGCTATGTTCTCAAAGTACTCAGGACTCACTACAGCTGAGGCGGGTCTCCAAATCCAGTAAGGGAGATTACGGAGGTGTGTCTTCCTCCCACAGACCGGGGCGTGCTGAGATCAAACCGTGTCTCCCTCGGCCTGCAGCTCCCTGAAGACTAGCCATGTATGTCTCCCTGATGCCCCTGCGGACAGGCCACGTTACCCTAGGCCTGGGCTTCTCTGAGGACAATCTGCGTTCCACTTAGACCGGAGCTCCCTGGGGTCAGGTTGTGTCCCCTTAGACTTGGGCTCCCTAATAGGTTGTATCTCAGCCTGGACACCCCCCCACCAAGCCAGAATATATCTGCCCCAGGCTGAGAATTTGTCTCCCCCAGAGGATGGGCCATGTCCTTCCTAGAATGAGTCATGTCTCCCTGGGGCCTCCTGAAGATAGGCCATGTTCTGCTTCAACTGGGGACCTCTGAGGACAATCTGTGTCCTCCTCAGATGGGGGGGGGGCTGCATGAAACATCTCTAGCGTGTGTTTCAGATTCAAACCATTCATTCTCTTGGGCTTCTGGATGCAATGCTGGGAGATCCCTGTTCTCACCCCACCCACCCTGTCTCCAGAGCTGTGGTGGTGGCAAGGACTGCCGATGACATCCCGTAATGCTCATGGGTGTTTGAATACCCTGGGAGTAAAGCATGGCCTCATTACAGCTTGTTTGAGAGAAGAGCCAATTAGAGAGGCAATTTTCCTTGAGCAATCTGAAGAATGTGTTGCTATGCTAGCCAGTCGGAGGGAGAAACTGGCAACCTTTCTCATCTCTGCAGGCCTCATGGTGGCCCTGACTGGCCCTTAAACCTCTGGGAGTCTCCGAGGCACTGGATTTGGGCCAATGGTTGGAGAGGATCCTTGGACCTCAGTCCTCCTGAGGCCTCGGGTCTTGGTTAACTTCACTGCCAGTTTCCTTCATCCCATTGTGTCTCTTGCTGTGGGGAAACTTCACCACTAATTGCCTTCTTTGAGGCTAAATATCTTTTTATCGGATTCTTTGTGGTGAAGGAAATGGGACTCACCCTTGGGAGGAAGTCAGCGCTCGCTCCCCCTCCCACCCCTCCTGCTCCCTGTCCCCTCCCCCTCTCCCACCCAGGAAGTCCTCCGCCTTCTGCATCAGCAGATAGGAGGAAAGATTCTGTTCTAAAGCTCGGTGGTGGCCAGAGTACAGTAGGAATTAAATGAAAGAAATCCGACTAAAGCCACTGAAGTAACAACACAAAAAGGACTGGGGTCTCTCAGAATCAAAGCAAGGGCAGAGCTGGACTTCAGCGACTGCGCAAGCCTGAAGTCCTTTCTCTGGCCTTTGAGTTAGTGTGATCTCTAGGTACCTTTCCCTCACAGGGCATCCACATCTCCTCTGCCTCTCCCTTCACACAAAGCCTTTCCGTGAGAAAATGGCTAAAACTCATCCAGAGATTTGCAGGGAAGACTGCTGACCGCTGGCCCAGCTTTGAGCCTATGATCACAACTCAGTGAGCAGAGGTCCCTGAGAAAGGCCCCCTGCTGGAATCAGAGCAGGCCTGGTGAGCCCATGCTAGAGGAGGACAGAGACTGGAAGGACTACAGGGTGGCCATCCATCATGGGGACAGGTGCCTCGTTTCCTCACTAAGCCTGTCATCCTGTTACACAACGTCTCTTGAAACAGGCACTAAAAAGCCCTCCTCATTAGCGCCATGATTTATAGAAGAGGAATCCAGGGCTCCAAGAGCTGAAGGGTTTCACCCAAGTGAGAGAGCTAGGACTTGAACACCAAAACGCTGGGGTAACAGAAGTTGTGGGGAGAGGAAGGTAGACTCCATTTGACGTGACAAAGCTTGGGCAGAGGACGGGGAACTCTCAGACGTGGCAATCTGCGCCCGGGATCTAACGCTGAATGCACAGAACTCAGGGGGCAGTTAGAGCTGAGTGGGGCTCCTCGAGGCAGGTTTAAATGTGAAGTGTTTCCCCATGGGCTAGTGGTTTTAACTCTTGCTGCTCAACTAGTGGCTCTGTCTGGGAAGGTTCCGGAACCTTTAGAAGCCAGAGTATGGCTGAAGGAAGTGGAACACGGGGCCTGGGCCTCTGCTTCCGGTTCGCTCTTGGCTTGCTGACTGCAGCCGGGTGTGGCCAGCTACTTCATCTGTCCTTCCACTGCCTGGAGGGACTGTATTCCTTCCCCAGCCTTGAAGCAAAGTAAGCCTGCCTCCCCCCCACACACACACCTTCGCGATTTATTTTATTCTATATGTATGAATGCTTTGCCTGCACGGATGTCTGTGTACCACATACATGCCGGGGGCTAAGGAATTGGTGAGCCTCCATCATGTGGGTGCTAGGAATAGAACTTTTTTGTTTTTGTCTTTTTTTTTTTTTTTTTTTCTCGAGACAGGGTTTCTCTGTATAGCCCTGGCTGTCCTGGAACTCACTTTGTAGACCAGGCTGACCTCGAACTCAGAAATCCGCCTGCCTCTGCTTCCCTAGTGCTGGGATCAAAGGTGTGAGCCACCACTGCCCGGCTGGGAATAGAACCTTGATCTATGTAAGAACAATAAGCTCTTAACCGCAGAGCCACCTCTCCAGCCCAAGCCTGACCTGCTTTAAGGCCCTTGGTTATAGCAGTGTAAAAGCTATGAGTAATGGTGGCGGCAGGCTTTCTAGAGGGGACAGTGTCTGCAAACAGCAGGTTCTGGATGCAATGGAGAACGCTTAGCTGGAAGCTGGGCTGGTGCACTACAAGGATAAATGAGAAGAATGAGCTTTGTTAGGGTTTTACCACTGTGAACAGACACCATGACCAAGGCGACTCTTACAAAGGACAACATTTAACTGGGGCTGGCTTACAGGTTCAGAGGTTCAGTTCATTATCATCAAGGCAGGAGCATGGCAGCATCCAGGCAGGCATCGGGCAGGAGGAGCTGAGAGTTCTACATCTTCATCTGAAGACTGCTAGGAGAAGACTGGCTTCCAGGCAGCCAGGATGAGGGTCTTAAAGCCCACACCCACAGTGACACATCTACTCCAACAAGGCCACACCCACTCCAACTAGGCCACACCTTCTAATAGTGCCACTCCCTGGGTGGAGCATATACCAACCATCACAGGCTTCCACAGCCATCCTGACCATTGACCACAATTCGAGGTTGGGTAGCTGAGGCCAGAAACCTGGACATGGAGACAATGAGCAGGCTGGGACTCCACAATGCTGGCACAAGGTCACTTGTCTTTCATTTTAAAGAATGTCTTTCATTTTTGCCTATGTGTATATGGGGCCAAGCAGGAAGGTGCACACAAGCCTAAGAACCTGCAGAGGCCAGAGGAGGGCCCTGGATCTCCTGGAACTGAAGTTACAGGCGGTTGTGAGCTGCCTGATGTGGAAGCTGGGACCGGAACTCAAGTCCTCTGGAAGAGAAAGCAAGAGCTCATAATGACTGAGCCATCTCTCCAGCCACCAATGTGGGTTTCTTAATAGATGTGTGCAGACGGGAGAGAGAACACTTGTACGGGTTGGTCTCAAATGCCTATGGAGCCAACACTCCACAGCCCAGACTAAAAGTATAGGCAACGTAGAAAGGATCAGGCTTTTCTTCACTGCTCCCTCCAAGGCAGAAAGCAGCATCGATTGCAGAAGCAGGCACACAGTGGGTGCTCAGCAAAGACTGCATCAGAAGTCTGGAGGAGACATTTCAAGTTCAAATCAGGGCGAGGAGCAGCATCTGATCTACCTGAGCACACCCAACATGAGGGCGGTCAGAACTCCTGTGGGTGTGAGTGTGTGTGTGCCTGTGTGGACGTGTGTGTGTGTGTGTGTGTGTGTGTGTGTGTGTGCACATGAAGACACAAGGTTGATGGCAGACTCATCCTCAGTCACGTTTCTAAGTCACTCATTGAGACGGGGTCCCTGTCACACCAGAGTTCGTGGATGTTGATGGTCTCACTAACCAGCTGTGGAACTCTCCTGCCTCCACCTTCTGAGCTACCACACTCACCACAATCAGAGCGCTGAGCCACCCCCTGGCGCCTTTACCACTTTTTGAGAAGACAAGTTTGAAGAATGAGCACCTACTCTGTGCCAGACAGTGTCATAAAAAGGCAGTGCTGTCTGGGTGTCAGTACACAGTGTGGCTTTCTACAGTTTTGACAAATATGCAAATGAGGGAACCAAGACCCTGAGAATTAAAGAGCCACGTCCAAGATCTACAGCTGGAAAGTGAGAGAATTCGACAGGCGGAGTGGTACACACCTTTAGTCCCAGCACTCGGGAGGCAGAGGCAGGTGGATCTACATGAAGAATGAGTTCCAGGATGGCCAGAAATTTTGCTTCAGAAAACCAAAAGAAAAAAAGGAGGAGGAAGAGAAAGTGGATGAGGAAGAGGAAGTGGGTGAGGAAGTAGAGGAGGAAGAGAAGGAAGGAAGAAAAAAAAAAGAATACTTGGGAGGCAGAGGCAGGTGGATCTACGTGAGTTCGAGACCAGCCTGGTCTAAAGAATGAGTTCCAGGATGGCAAGAAAATCTGTCTCAGAAAACCAAAAGAAGAGGAGGAGGAAGAGGAAGTGAATGAGGAAGAGGAAGTGAATGAGGAAGAGGAAGTGAATGAGGAAGAGGAAGTGAATGAGGAAGAGGAGGAAGAAGTGGATGCGGAGGAGGAAAAGGGAAGAAAAAAGAAAACAATAGAACTTAATTCTACATATTTCAAGGCCAATATCTTCAACCCTCACTCCCTGGGACACCCCCCACCCTCACCCCGCACAGGTGGACCCCCTCCCCAGACAGAGGGTGTGATGAGGGAATTGTGCCTCTGCCATCAGACTCACTGACATGTCATTTCCCCCTCTGCTTTTAGGGGGGCTTTGTTCAGGATTTGCATCTGTCGCTCTGCTTTGGGGAGAGAGAGAGGCCCCGCAAAGGCCTTGGGGACCTGGGCTCACCCTAGGCTTCAGCAGCTCCCTGGGCGTCTCTGAGAGGCAACGCCCCACGGCAGCGGACAGCCTGCTAATTAGGACACACTCTTTATGACTTTGTATTCTGAGATGTCATTTACTAGGCTTGGGGCTGGGGGGTGGGAGTGGAGGACATACACAGTTGTTTTTAATTACATTTGGTTTGCTAATTTCTGATAGAAAATAAATATTTACTGAGAGCCGTATTTCTTCATTTCACGCCAGCTGACTCTCAGAGTTTATCGGACGCCCAAACAGGCCCTCCTTCCCCTCCCCCGCTCACATCCACCCCCCCCCCAAGTCCCCACCCTCTTGCTGGAGTCACACTCTGGAGCCTGGAGGAGATAGGAAGGGAGAGATGGGGAAGATGGGAAGGCGGAAGGTGGTCAAATTCAAGTGCAGACAGTACCAAGAGTCTGAGGCCACAGAGATGAGCCTCCTTCCTCCGTCTCAAGCGTGATAGCCGTGATAGCCGTGATAGCCGTAGCAGAGGCCAGAAGGCACGATGGCTTTAGCCCTGGGTCTGTCCCTACTTATGGGCCACTTCTAAGGATGCGCAGTCTACCCTGTGCTAGGATGCAATCACTCTGGCTTCGAGATGGATCCTCTGAGGACCAGCATCTGAAGTGTTTTGGATGATGGGTGGACAGATTTTTAAAAGGTGGCCCTGTCGACTCTTCTCTCTTCGACCGGCCTTTGGGAGATAATAGAAGATGGAGGAGACAGGAAGGCCTGGGGGTGGGGTAGGGTGAGCCCCTTGTGGGAGGTGGGGTGCATCATAGGATGTGGCTACAAGGTCAGGGGTGCCACCTCTGTTGCTGTGTGAGCAAAGGCTCATGGGTACACGTGGGTTTGTGCAGTGCGTGCAGGCGCGCGCGCATGCGCCCCCCCCCCCACAAACGTGCACGAGTCTGAAAGAGGTCATTGGACCCCCTGGAGGAGTTACAGGCGGTTGTGATTCCCCTTGTAGGTGCTGGGAACTGAGCTGGGGTCTTCTGCAAGAGCAGTGAGGTAATGCTTGTCCCTCTCCCAAGGTCCCAATGACAAACTGAGGCACGATTCAGAATGAACCAACGTTCACTCCGAAGAATCAATGAATTGATTGGGCTTCCTTACAGAGCCTAGGCGAGGGCTTATTCACAGCAATGGGGGCACACCTTGCCCAACTGGCTGCACTTGGAAAGCTGTTCCCATCAGACACGGAGAGTTATTTCCTGTAACTGCATGAATGGAGCTCAGGATTTCTGTATAAGATGGCCCCGCCCTCAGACCGCGCTAGTCCCGCCCCCAGGCCATTTGCTAGGTTGCCTGGCAGGGAGCAACTGACTACTCAAAGAGAACCTCTAGCCTATTCCACCCTGGGGGTAGGGGGCAAACCACCACCCAGCCCAGCCCAGCCCAGCCCAGCCCAGCCCAGCCCAGCCCAGCCCAGCCCAGCCCAGCCCAGCCCAGCCCAGCTGAGAGGATTCCTTTGCATGAGGCACAGCTGAACTTCCTGAGAAGTTGGATTCCTGGCTCTGAAAAGTCTCAGGACACAGCTGCTGAATGGTCTTTCCAGGTTCCCATCCTTGTGTTTTGAGACAGGTTCTCTCACTGGGACCTGGGACTTGGTCCCCAGGGATCCTGTCACCAGATCCTCAGCACTGGGGATCCGACCAAGCTTCACTATACCTGGCTTTTTCTGTGGCTTCTGGGACAAGAACAAAAGTCCTTGCATAATTTACAAATTGAGCCATGCACCCCACCCCACCCCAGCCCTACCTAAACTCTTCTAGATGCAGATCAGTGTAGTCTTGGCCTTGATGCCTTCTTGGTGCCGAACAGAGGGATTACTGCCTCCTACTAGCTGAGGATACCTGGCAAACAAGGTCTGAGTCTCCGCAGGTCTTATGGGGTTTTCCTTGATACGCAAGTCTCCCTGGCTTCTTCAACCCCACTTACGATAGCCAAAGTTGCCTGTGGGCAGAGTCAGATGTGATAAACCCAGCTGGCCCTGTGCCCAGCTGTGCACAGCTGGCCCTCACTGAGAAGTATTGCTGGGTAGATGGGCAGAAAGCAGAAGGAAGGAACCTGGGAGGGCAGGGGGTGGTGGGGTGGGGGAGTCTCAATGGTGCCTGCAAAGGAACTGGACAACTTAAGACGATTCGATCCGAGGGCAGGAGAGTAGATAGATCCCTGCCCCCAACCTGATTTTGAAAGCCATGGTAAGCCAAGACTTTTTTTTTCCCCAATTACATTTCAATTTAGCTCAATTACTTTTCCATTATTGTTCAAGCGACTCGGTTTTAATTGAAGCTGGTGGTTCTTATCTTCCTCATCCCTCACATACAAGGTGTGGGGGGAGGGGTAGGAGGTGGAAGAAGAGAGTTGGGAGGGAGGGAGGTCTAGGAGCGGTGGCGCCTTCAGGTGGAAGGTCAAGGCTCACCTGGAGCTCACCCCCTGAGTGGCCAAAATAAATCTGCACGGTGACAGAGAGAGACACGAAGAAGCAAAGGTGGTGAACTGACCAGTACAGTGATCCGAATCTATGCCTGGTTTCAATTCCTGCGGTTTCCGACAGCTGTGGTCCAGAACTATTCACCTGGACTCCTTGAGGAGGGAGCCACGTGCTTGCAGGACTTTTATTGCGATGTGCTGTTACAATTATTTTGTTTACGATGGCACATCCTTTCTGGGCTTCCATCATAAACCCAACTTTATGGTGGTGGGCATGCGCGTATGGGGATACCTGTCCCGGGTTTCAGGGGCCTGAAATGGATCCTGGATGATCTCAGGAGACTTTTGGACCAGACAAGCCAAGATTCATTTCACCATTAGCACAAGCTCTCAAGGCGTTTCACAGAGGAGAAAACTAGAGCCTGGAGAGGTGAGGGATTGGTCCGGAGTCTTACAAAGGAGACATTGCAGACTCAGGGCTAGCTCAGCTGTGTGGCTCCTGGGTTCTCTGACACTCCACTTCCAAGTTCTAAGGTTTGTATCCTTAAGCTCTCCTTCTCCTCCTCCTCCTCCTCCTCCTCCTCCTCCTCC
>NC_034610.1:24779230-24811722 GCF_900095145.1 Mus pahari | reverse complement strand
CTCACAACCATCTGTAATGGGATCCGATGCCCTCTTCTGGAGTGTCTGAAGACAGCTACAGTGTGCTCATATACATAAAATAATAAATCGAAGGAGGAGAAGGAGGAGAAGGAGAACCCTCCCGCCCATCTCGCTGACCTGTGCAGCCAACCACAGGAGAGTTACTTTCCCCGCTTGACAAATCAAACCAGCCAGTTCAGAGATGTTCTCAAACTGCAGGGAGAAGGTGAGAGGCTGCACCTGGGGTCGGCTTCTGTCTTAATTACTTTTCTGTTGCTGCGATTGGACGCCATGACAAAGGGAACTTATGGAAGACTTTCCTGGGGGCTTACAGCTTCAGAGTGTGAGGAGTCCATCATCATCCTGTGGGGAGGCCTCAGGCAGGCAGACATGGTGTCCTATCCCCAAGTAAGAGGCAGAGAAAGCTGACTGGAACTAGCTCCGAGTTTTGAAACCTCAAAGCCCATCCCCCAGTGACAGGCCTCTTCCACCAAGGCCACGCCTCTTAATCCTTCCCAAACAGTTTCACCAGCTGGGCACCAAGCATTCAAATTTCTGAGCCGATGGGAGCCATTCTCATTTGAACCACCACAACTCCTAACCTGTGTGACTGTCAAATTTATAAGCCCTCTTTGGGTAAGCATGTGCCTGTGTTTCCTGTTGCCCTGTTGCCACATCTCCCTTGTTCAGCAGAAAAGTCCAGTGGAACTAGAGAGGATGCTATGACTCTGAGGTGGGTGAACGGTCAAGAAGCCTCTGGCCGGCTGGGCGTGGTGGCGCATGCCTTTAATCCCAGCACTTGGGAGGCAGAGGCAGGCAGATTTCTGAGTTCGAGGTCAGCCTGGTCTACAGAGTGAGATCCAGGACAGCCAGGGTTATGCAGAGAAACCCTGTCTCGAAAAACAAAAAACAAAAAAAGAAGCCTCTGGCCTTGTAGTTATGGTACATATGTAGGTTGCTCAAGTGAAAGATGCCTTGCAATAGGGAGTAGCTTTATCATGGACTGATATTGCAATTTTCTGCTTCCTGCTCCTATGGGATGCCATGGCTACCCAGCGGGCATACAGGGCAGAGACACCCACACACCCCAGCCACCTGTGGATCTGGGAGAAGCACGTGTACTTGGATGAATTTCGCCGAAGCTGGCTGCCCATAGTCATCAAGAGTAGCAGAAATTCCAGGTGATCTTGCGCCAGGAAGATGTCGCCTTGGGGGAAGCTATGACCCCCAGTCAGCTGATGCCTTACGAGCTGTCTTTAATGTGGCAATTGTACCCCAAGAATAGGTACCGAAGCTGTGACTCCATGTACTGGCAGATCCTGTACCACATCAAGTTCAGAGACGTGGAGGACATGTTACTTGAACTGGGAGACTCTGACGATGAATAACCCGAGACCTGGTCCCGCAGCTCCTGTCTGCCTTGCCCAGGCCTGGTCCCGCAGGGGAAATGTTGGTACTTATGCTCGCTCTGTTCGCTAGTCATGTCCTTTTTCCTCCATGCTGGGCTACAAGAAGAAAAATCTGGCCAGAGGCTGTCCCGCCCATGCTCCTGTGGCCCGCTCGGTTGCCTTGGTTGGCCACTCAGCTCTGCTGACTCTCTGACAAGGGGCTCCAGAGAAGATCCCGGCTCTCCTCACCTCCTCTAGGTGCTCGGTGGCGTCTGTGCCTCTGATCTTCTTAGCTGATTGATTCTTGTGTCTTTCCCTTTTGCCTCACAAGACAACTAGTGTCTCTGGCTTATGAACTTACCTTCCCTGTCACGGGTCCCTCAGCAGTACATACACCATGAGGGACAAGACCTCATCATGTGAATCTGGCTAGTCCCCAGATCAGCCATCACTCAAGATGTTGTGCCTGTACCCACCTGACCTGTGAAGCCCCACCTACCCAGCAAATAGGCTTTGCTTGCAAAGCAGTGTAAGACTTCAGAGCTCTGTTGCCCTTCCTTAGAACCTAGGTGCTTGCCGCCAGGGATATGCAAACCTGGAGCCTATGGTCTCACTAGAGCAAGAGGCCAGGCAATGGAGCTGGTTCAGATGGGCCCTCAGATTGCCTGTCTGTGGGCTCCCTCTCTGGGTGTTCAGGTTCTGTTCTGTATTTAGTGTAAACACTTCCTGTCACTGATTAAATATTTCACTCACCTAAGTTGGGTCAAATCGGCTTCCATCCTTGACCAAGATGCCAATAAATGAGGGAGAGAAGACTGCTCGGGGGCTCCCAGTAAGAATGTTGAAAGGAAATGTGTGGGATTTTATGTGGTTCTATTTTAGAGATAAGGCTGGATTTAATAAAGTTTTGTAGAACTGAAAGAAAGAAAGAAAGAAAGAAAGAAAGAAAGAAAGAAAGAAAGAAAGAAAGAAAGAAAGAAAGAAAGATGCCTTGCACTGGAAACACTGCAGTATTAGGCCAAAGGGGGTTTTAAATGTTTTCTTCAAGTAGCAAATCTTGGAGGTGGGTGGAAGTGGTGGTTTGAGAGAATGGTCCCTATAGGTTTGCTTATTGCTTTTCTAGAGGATCTGGGTCCCAGACATGGCAACTCTCTGTTACCTGTGAATCTAATCTGTATAATGAGTTTAAAGCTAGCTGGAATACATAAGAGTATCTCAAAATAAAAGCACAGGCAGGTGTGGGGACACACACATTTAACCCTAGTAATTGTGAGGAGAGACAGGCTGATCTTTCTGAATCTCCATGTTACATAGTCTCAGCTACAAATCACGTTCCTGTTGGCTACATAGTGAGACTGTGTCTCAATCAATCAATCATCAATCAACCAATCAGTTCACTAATTACCAAAATATGTGCCAAAAATGAGCAGCACAATGATGTATCTATTAAGTAAATTAAAATTCTCTTAAGAACTGCAAAACCACGCTGGAGAGATGGCTCGGGGTCCTGAGTTCAATTCCCAGCAACCACATGGTGGCTCACGACCACCTGTAGTGGAATCTGATGTCCTCTTCTGGTGTGTCTGAAGACAGTAACAGTATACTCACATATATGAAATAAATATGGCCATAGGGAGTGAGGCCGGAGCAAGCAGGGCCAGAAGAAGAAAAAAAAAAAGAACTGCAAAATCTAGGCCGTTCGGTTTCTCAGGTAAATCCCACCAAACATTAAAAGAATATGTCATGCTTATCCCACCATTTCTTCCTAAGAACAGGAGAGACAGGAATACATCTCCCACTGCTCTGTGGCCCTGAGATTACCTTCATTCTTAAACGGGAGAGAGACGGGAGTAGAAACCTGCCGACTGCCATTCCTCACGAAGCTAACAACTAAAATATTATGCAAAATACGAGGCAGGTGACTGCATCAATACAGAAAAAGAATTACACACACCACGGCAGAATGGGGCTCATCCCGTGAATGTCAGGCTGGTTCAATATTCAAAAGTCAATCAATGTAATCCATCACATTAACAGCCCACATTCCCCTCTCAAACGGAGATAATAAGCATGTGCCGCCGTTAGCTGCTGGGCTGTGTGACAGTTTGATACTCTGCGATGGATTAGGTGCTCAGTACAGCTGATGTCCTCCTCGACTCCCTCTCTATTCATTCTACACTCCCCAGGTGTAAGCACTGGCTTAAACGCTAGGGATTGGACCTAGGACCTTGTGTCGCTGAGCATACACTCCAGCCCATAGTTTACAAGGGTTTTAAGACTTACATAAATGTTATCCACACCATAGACAATTGTTCTGTTGGTCTTGTGCCCCGGGGCTAGAGCTGTAGCATGCAGGAAATCCTGGAGTCCATCTTTAATACTATACAAAACCAGGTCAGCCTTAACTACACAGAGAGTGGAGGCCAGCCTGGGGTACATGTGAATTGTCAACAATAACAACGACAGTTGTGTGTTCTGAAACTCACCAGTGTCAGGCTGTGCTGTCACTGCTGTGTGGCCCTCCACTGCTGTGGGTCATTGGTCTTCCATGGTGGAAAAGGTGTTTACCCAAAGTTTGTCATTTGTCACAAAGTCTTGACCAGAACCTTGAGTGTCTCTAGGTGTCAATGTGTTGGAGTTTCTCTGAGGAGAGAGGAAGCTACCCCATCCTTCCCTGATCAAAAACTTCTCTCCCAGGGTCCATAGGAAGGGGCCACAGTGGACGTTGTAGCACATGTGTCTGTGTATCTCAGAAGGTAGAGAGGAAGGGTTGGTTATCAGATGAGATGATGCAAGGCCTGACTGTGCAAAGCTAAGTGAGTGGAGCCCTCCCATCATCAACGGATGTGTCCACTGCAAGGATTTAGGGTGTTGTTCTTGCCCCGCCCCTGCCCCTCCGAATGGTCGCTGCCTGGCCTGTGAAACTCCCTTCTTCCTCCACACACTTATTCATTCCCAGAAACTTGTCAAGGTCTCAGTAGGAGGTGTGGAGGGAGCAGAAGAGACAGCAGGAACCCCATGGTATGCCTCAGTCTCATTGAGGGACTGCAGTTGGGGGTGGGAGGGCGGGCTGCTGCTGAATGGGAAGTAGGAGAGACAGAAAAATGGAGAAGAGGCAGAAGTGGGGAGGGGGGAGCACTGGAGCAAGTAAAGAAGCCCTTGCCTCAGAGGCTCCAGAGCATCCTACCTGAAACAATGTTACCTGAAGTGCAACATGGGAGCATCAGAGGTCCCCTGAGATGTTACAACCTGTGGGTGTTCTCAATGGCACATGCACACCTGTGTAAGCAAGTGCACACCTCACATAGCATGTATACACACAGCACTACACACACACACACACACACACACACGCACACGCGCACACGCGCACACACACACACACACACACACACACACACACACACACATTGTTCCTGCACCTTCCTGGCCCTGTAGGAGAGCTGGAAATGATTTATGTCCAAATTCCTCTCTTGTACATTCTCAGGGCCCACCCAAGGCATTAGGAAGTTTTGGCCTTAAACAAGGTCATTTCCAGCTGAGTGGGGTGGCTCATGCGTGTGGTGACAGTATCCAGGAAATAAAGGCAGAAGTTTCCAGAGTTCAAGAGCAGCCTAGGCTACACAGCAAGAGCCTCCCAGAATTACTTTTTAAAGAGAGGGGCGTCTGGCAATGCACACCTATAATCCCACTCCTATACAGAAGAATTATTTTAAATTCCAGAGGCCACAGGCTGGAGAGATGGCTCAGCGGTTAAGAGCACTTACTGCTCTTCCAGAGGTCCTGAGTTCAATTCCCAGCAACCACATGGTGGCTCACAACCATCTGTAATGGGATCCGATGTCCTCTTCTGGTGTGTCTGAAGATAGCAACAGTGCACTCACATACATGAAATAAATAAATCTTTTTAAAAAAAAAAAAAAATTCCAGCTGGGCAGTGGTGGCGCACGCCTTTAATCCCAGCACTTGGGAGGCAGAGGCAGGTGAATTTCTGAGTTTCGAGGCCAGCCTGGCCTACAGAATGAGTTCCAGGACAGCCAGGGCTATACAGAGAAACCCTGTCTCGAAAAACCAAAAAGAAAAAAAAAGGTGGGGGGGGGGGGAATGAATCCTTCTAGAAGTTTCTTCTAAATGTTTCCTAACTTGTTTTATTCGATAATAGATGTTTTCAAAAGTCTCCTTGGAGGGCTGGTGAGATGGCTCAGCAGGTAAAAGCACCCAAAAGTCTCTTTTATAATAAATAAAATTAGCCAACTAAGCCCTTTTTTTCTTTAGTATAAAAGTGCATGGTATTTCATGCTCTGAATGGGTTACATTATATTTTCAAATATATTTTAACAGTATCTCACACTGTCTTCTAGAACAATGGCTCTCACCCAGTGGGTCTTGACCCCTCAGGAAGGTCTAACAAGTTTTTCACAGGGGTTGCCCAACACCGTCAGGAAAACACAGGTGGGGCTGGTGAGATGGCTCAGTGGGTAAGAGCACCTGACTGCTCTTTCGAAGGTCCAGAGTTCAAATCTCAGCAACCACATGATGGCTCATAACCATCCGTAACAAGATCTAAAGCCCCCTTCTGGAGTGTCTGAAGACAGCTACAGTGTACTTACATATAATAAATAAATAAATCTTTAAAAAAAAAGTGTGCACTACTACACACATTTTTTAAAAAAAATTAAAAATAAAGGAAAACACAGGTATTTGCATTACTTAGTAGCAAAAGTGAAGTAGCAATGAAAATTTTATGGTTGGGTGGTCACAACCTATGGAACTGCAAGACAGGGTCTCAGCGATAAGAAGGTTGAGAACCACTGTTTTAGACCCATCCATGTTACTGAAGACTGGAGATTTTGTGTTCCCTGTTGACTCTGGGATGAATGTTATGGCTGTTTTTACTACTAAATACCATGAGTTTATTTCTAGACAAAATTTCATGTAGCATAGCCCAGGATAGCCTCCAATTCACTATGTAGCCAAAGATGGCCTTTGAGCTTCTGGTCCTCCAGTTTCTACCTTCCCGGAGTGCTGAGATCTCAGACGAGGACCACCACAGCGGGCTCATGTCCTCTGAATTCCATAGAGTTCTGTGGGACACATGCATGTGAGTACACATACACACACAAACAATGATAACTGTAATGATAACTTTGAAAATTAAATTAAAAATCTCTTCCTTATGAGTTGTCGGGATTTTCCCCACATAAACTACAGATCCCTGCCAGGTTTGTCCCGAGGGAAATCATGACACTATCCTGGACCGAGTGCGCTTTTCCCTTATGAAATGTCACTCTCCTTTGCTTCTTCCAAACCTTCCTCTATACTCCTCCTTGCTCTCTTCAAATTCATGGCCCCTTTCCCCATTAATTGTTATTTCATCAATAGGTATATAAATATAGATTCCTAAATGCATGAGTACTGGTTTACTAACGTGGTGGCTGTGGGTTCTCCTCCAAAGTCCAATAGTTCCTAGCTGTGGATAGTTGGTTGGGTTTCCAGTACTGATGCCCACTAATGGTAATTGCAATAACCCTGGCTCTATATGTCATCTTCCTCCTCCTCCTCCTCCTCCTCCTCCTCCTCCTCCTCCTCCTCCTGCTCCTCCTCCTCTTCCTTCTCCTGCTCCTCCTTCTTCGGCCATCAAGCCAGCCATTAAGCTAGGATAAGCAAAGAGAGGGTTTCCCTCTCATTGAGCTTGTCTTAAGTTGAATTAGAGAACCCTTGGTTACCGTCAAGGTGTGTGCGCCACTTCTACACCCTTATTGTTATGGAGCCAGTCCCTGTTGTCATAGTCTTTATACCTGGGTAAGACTCTCAGTTTCTCCCTTCTTCGGAAGCTTGCCTGGAGCCTTCTGGTGCTATGGAAGCCAGTCATCAGGGAGAAAGCATTCGGGACAGTTCCAGCTCCGGGGCTTCTGGACCATGCATCTGAAGTGCACGGTGTCTTCTGCAATGGGGACTTATCTTCCACCTCTGTGGGACAACCAAGGGCAACAGCGATAGCCTCCTCCCATACATTTTTAATTCCTTTTTTCCAAGGCATAGAATAGCTTGGGCCACCAAGCCATAAACAAAGGACTGCCATCAGCTCTGACACTTCACTATAGAAGAACATCAGTACCAACAAGGTGTCTGCCTATTGCCAGGGGTAGGGGGCTCCTGCCATAGACTGAACTCAGTCAGTCCCTCAACCCTCGGGGAACCAGGGTTTCGGTTTTCAGGTAGGCAAGGAGTTGGGGAAAAAAATGACAGACACTGACACAGAGAGAGTGCTATATCTGAATGTAATTTCTCAAAGCAAGCATCAGACTTATAATACAGAAGAAAATAAGAAAGTTAGGTGACACATCAGCCAAGGTACATTGAGGTTACCCTATGCTTAATGACTCTTTACACAAAACAGAAGAATGCATACATAAAGACTGGCAGGAACTAGGCAATGTAACAACTGAGATAAGATTAGCCCTATCTAAAGTCAGCTATTCAAGGGAGCCAGGTGAAAGGGCTAATACTAGTCTATTGTTAAACCCACCACCAGGGATCCCTTAGTAAATACCTAATTATGCTATTCCTCTGGGCTTAGTGAAAAACATGCACCAGGGAAGTTCCTTTCTGCTAACCTTTTCATGAATAATACAATACTCTAGTTCCTCCTTAAACCACAGCCCGGTCTTCTCCCTAAAACATTGTAAATTCCTGTATATGGGAGTGACTCAGCTGTTATTCTAAATGATTTTGTGGGNGACTTTCTTCTATTAAGTAATGTAGTCTGCCATACATAACTATAATGAGAATTCTAAACTTACTTTGCTAAGCTTGCCCTGAAATTTCTAACTCTATGTAGTAGATAGTAATGCCTGATTTCTTTCACTCTCTTTCAATACTGGAGGCAATTCATCCGAATAGGTAACATTCTTACTGAATTCCAAGCCCAGGGTTGGCTCAAGGACTGCCTAGGACATTGGTGAAGGCCAGGAAGCAAAGTTCAACCTAATTTAGGTATTTGACAAATCATTCCTTGGAGGCACCTATAATAAAACAACACTGAAAGAAAGCACACAGATCCAGTCACCAACTATTGCAAGGACGAATTTGGAACATTTGTGCTACAAGATGCCAAGGCTCCAAGAGACTAAATTTCCATGAAACTTTTTGCCTCAGGACTGTGGCCAAGCTTTTGGACTTGCCACGCAGACGTCACTGGAGTGGGTGTGGCAGGGTCCCATCCATTCTTAACAAGGGAGAAGAGAGACCAAGGGGGTTAGGTTGCAGATGCTAAGGATAAGGACTTGCATCCCGGGCTGGTGAGATGGCTCAGTAGTCTTCCAAACGTCCGGAGTTCAAATCCCAGCAACCACATGGTGGCTCATAACCATCCGTAACAAGATCTGACGCCCTCTTCTGGAGTGTCTGAAGACAGCTACAGTGTACTTACATATAATAAATAAATAAATCTTTAAAAAAAAAAAAAGGACTTGCATCCCTTTGAGATCTTCAGGGAGCCTACTGTCTTCATCTCTTCAGAACTGGGGCTATAGATCCATACATATATTTTTAATAGAGTTGTGGGTTTTGTTTTTTTTTGAGGGGGGGAACAGGGACTATCAACCACTCAGCTTATATACATATATACAGACAGACAGACAGACAGACAGACAGACATGAGATCAAACTCGGGTTCTCTTGCTTGTGCAACAAGCATTTGCCTGGCTCTCAGCCATCTCCCCAGACCAGGAGCTGAAGACATGCACAACTCTTAGCAGTTGAAGGTTCGTCTTTGGGAAGGCCACTAGGACCTTCTGGGCCTGGACCCACAAAATGTGGGTGGTCTCAGCAGTGGATGGTGAGGCCTCTGCTCAGTCTTTGCCCCAACCCCAGAGTTGACAGCCCAGAAAGCTGAGTGGTTGATAGTCCCCGTTCCCCTCTCTCCCCCCAACTCTATTAAAATAGCAGCATGATGTGGTTAATTATTCCCCCTAGTGAGTGAAAAACTGCAGAGGCATGACTCACCAGCTCCCCGCTGCCGCATCCTGTTTGCAGAAACTGCTCTTGGCAGTTTGTTATTGTGACTGCCCCACAAGTTCTAAGTTCTGAAGACTGCCTAGGACGAAGCCCAAAGTCCTGCTTGAGATTTTTGAGACTTCCACCATCTGGACCACCCCCACACCCCTGCCTCACTTCCATGACAGGATTCTGCATTCTGTACCCCGTGTTGTCTATGTCATACCTTTGTTTTCTCCCCTCGTTATGCTCTTTCAAGACTCTAATCAAACTCTGCTTCCCCCATGAAGGCATCTTTGATTGCTGCAGCCCAGGGTTTATTAAAGTGAACTCAAGCCATCGGTGTCATCGTCACATAGTAAGTGTGAGGAACATGGGGGATCAGGGTATGGTGCTGAAGCACAGACATCTTGTGACAATCTCGGGAGTCTCCCATCATGTGGCATTGTCCCTTTGTAACTATAATTAGGTTTGCCTAAGTGCATCTGTGCAGATTGTCTTGATTACTAATGTTAATTGATGTGGCAAAGCCCAGTCCACTACGAGCAGCACCATTCCCTAGGCAGGAGGCCTTGGGCTGTATGAGTGGAGAAATTGGGTTGAGGCCAAGCTAACAGTTGAGTGGGTATGTATTCAATTCTCCCTGCTCTTGACTCTGGATGTAATGTGACCAGCTGTTTTTGAAGTTCCTGCCTTGACTTGCCCACGATGATATAACCTGGAATTGTAAACTGCACTTGAGTCCTTTCTTCCCAACCCAAAGTTACTTTGTGTCAGAGTATTTAATCACAACCACAGAAATGCAACTCCAATGGTAACCAGCAGTCCTTCTCCAACACCCTATAGCACCTAGGTTGGATCCCTCACTTAGATTTAGCCAATGCTAGAACATGACAGACCAATCACTCCAAAAAGCCTTCTTTCTACAAAACACCCCGATCCTCAGCCTGCCATGTGAAATGATCTGGGGTTTGGAAGCAGGTAGGGAACTCTTTGAGACTCCACAAAGGAGCCCAGACATCAATGGGATTGTGTGGGGAAGCAGACAGAGAACCCCACCTGAGAGCCCCCAAGGATTGTGTGGGAAAGCAGACAGAGAACCCCACCTGAGAGCCCCCAAGGATTGTGTGGGAAAGCAGACAGAGAACCCCACCTGAGAGCCCCCAAGGACTGAGGTGGCTGGGATCCCTTACCTTCCAAGAAGTTACTACAAATTCTCTTTAGAAGAAAATGTTCCACCTTAGTCTCCTAGGAGCCTCACAGGCTCAGGCCGAACACAAACCGATAAGCATGGAGCTGGAGAGATGGCTCAGTGGACAAGAGAGCATACTGCTGTTACAAAGGGCCTGAATTTGGTTCCCAGCACCCATATTAGGTGACTCACCACTGCCTGTAACTCCAGCTCTAGGGAATTCAACAACCTCTTCTGGCCTCTTTGGACAACTGTTTGTTTGTGCACCTACTAACAAACATTCATACATACACAAAATTTAAAAAGTAAAAATCATTTTTAATTAATTTTTTAAATTTTATTTATTATATGTAAGTACACTGTAGCTGTTGTCTTCAGACACCCCAGAAGAGGACATCAGATCTTATTATGGATGGTTGTGAGCCATCATGTGGTTGCTGGGATTTGAACTCACGACCTTCAGAAGAGCAGTCGGTGCTCTTAACCGCTGAGCCATCTCTCCAGCCCTTTAATTATTTTTTTAATTTAATTTTAACAAAAACAAAAAAAGTTTAAAATCCTCATAATTGAAGTTGAAAAAACACTTAAGAAAGTTAAGCACACTGAATTAGAGCCAGCAGAGACCATAAATGACAGGGACAATTGCCCAAAGGATTCCTGGGTTATCAGATGCTGATTATAAAATAGTCATGCACAAAGCAATATATATTCGATGTAGCACCACACCTCCCTTGAGAATGCTGGAGAGGCCTCCTAAGGAACGGGTGCTCAGGTGGAGGATGAAGAGACAGTTGGGGAGCCATCCATCCCAGGGGTGCACAGAGCCTCAGGTCCCTGACAGAATCTAGCTGGGTTCAGATAAGTCAGGCTGTTATTAAAGTTTATTTTAGCGCCCGGTTATTTTTGTGCAGTGTAAAAAGCCGGTGGACATTTGAGAAGGCTGGCGAGAGCTGGCGAACCCCACACCTATCTGAATTCCTTCCCCACGGAATGGAGTCTGGCAGCTTGCTGTGGCCCTGAGGGCCTCCAGAGAGTCCAGGAGAGAGAAAACTGAAGGGGTCCGAAAGGGTAGTCAGAGGTGCACATCAGAGAAATGGGGTGCTGCAAACCACACCACACACCCCGCTCCTCACCTGCAGGGCCCCAAACTGGAGAATCTGTGCAAAGGGCCTGTGTGAAGTCGCTGAAGGTGACTGCTGGGCCAGAGAGGGGCTGTCAGCCTGAGTCCGGGGCTAGAGGCGAGAGGGTGTAGAATGGGTTGGCCTTTCCTAAGAAGCAGTGTTCTTGACCTCTGGGTTGAGGGGCTGGGAAAGTTGGCCCCGCCCACCCGCCCCTCCCCTACTCCGATCTCAATCCCAGACCACAGAGCTTTGCTCATATTCAAGGTGGCGATCCGGAGACCTGGTGGCACCGGGAATTACAATGCTGGAGATGTTGAGCCCTCTTCCACTGGATTTTGGAGACCGGATTTGCCTTCGAGGGGGTGACTGGGTAGGGCTGAGACAGAATCCCTCTGCAGGCAGGAGGGAGGAACAGAAGCTATGCTTACCACCACCACCACCACCTCTCTGGCCCACTTTCCTCTCTACTGGAAAAACGTGTGTTTTTCCACACACACACACACACACACATACACACACACACACCACACCACACCACACCACACCAACCAACCAACCAAAAAAAAAAAAAAAAAAGGGGTCCAAGGGTCTGGGGCCGAGGTAAAACTGGGGCCACTTTTAGGTCCCTCCCCTTGTGACAGACTCACAAGAAGTGAACCCCGGGCCTCACTCTCTAGCCTGTGCTGTCTCTCTGTAGTACCCTCTCCCCATCCCGGCCCCAGCCTTCCCCGTGTCTAGTGTAAGATATCAGGGTGCTTCAGTCCCCTGCCTGCCCCATGGCTCTTAGGCATGCAGCCCACTACCCACCTAGACACTTCTCCCTACCCTGGCAATGTAGTAAGTCTGTCCATCTGACCACCCCGTGGCACTGCCAGAGAGGCTTATGACCTTCTGCAGAGAGCCCTTTCTCTTCTGCTTGAGGTGGGAGAGAGCTCTCCAGCACTTATTGCATGCCTACTGTATGTACACGTTTTGGTACTTTCCTTTGAAAATCCTGGCCATCTACCCCCACCTTTGGTTCCTGTGAGGCTTTTCCTCTTTCTGACCTGGTTCCCGGGATCCTCGGAGACAGACCTGTGCACTTGGGAGGTTTATTGGGACTGTTGGGCCGGCTACATTGGAGGGGAGGGAAGGATATCTCAAAGCGAAGCCAGGGAACGTCTGTGGAGCCTTATGCTCCATGGAGGGAGGTGGCATCGGCTGGGGCTCAGGGGAAGAGGTCTGCAGGAACTCCCCAGTCTACAGGGGGACTGACAATCCTCATATCCACTCTCTCACCCCCCAGGAGAAAGGACCCACATCTAAAGATTTTATCAGAGCACTCTCAAAGGAAAAGTTCAAGCAATCTAATATTGAGCATCTGAGACCTGGCTGTTAGCACATTCATCGAGATGAAATTCTGTATGCAGGGAGGGAACTGGGCAAGGGTCCATGGGTGCAATCCCAAGACCGGCCACAAGGGACAGAGTAAAGGGGTGTGGCCTGAAGAGCAGGTAGCTTGCACTAAAGAGGACCCAGGGGCTGGTGATGTGGCCCAGTGGGTACAGAGTTTGCCTAGCACGCATGAAGCCCGGGTTAGATCCCCACTACCGCATAAACTAGGCATGGAATCAGATGCCTATTACCCAAGAAACGTCTGGAGGCAGGAGGATTCAAGGTCATCCTCAGCTACATTGCAAATTTGAGGCTAGCCTGTACTACATGAAACCATGTTCAAAATGATAAAAGTGTGCGGTGCTGAGAACATCGTGTTTTTGTGTGGGAATTAATTTTGTTTTTGTTTTTGTTTTTGTTGTTGTTGTTGTTTTCGAGACAGGGTTTCTCTGTGTAGCCCTGGCTGTCCTGGAACTTACTCTGTAGACCAGGCTGGCCTCGAACTCAGAAATCCACCTGTCTCTGCCTCCCGAGTGCAGAGATTAAAGGCGAGCACAACCACCCCCGGCTATGAATTAATTTCGTTTGGTAGTATTCAAAAGTGCTTGGCATCGATGATTAATTTCCGATTGGGAAGTGGGTATCTGAGTGTTGAAGGAGACAGTGATGTGTCCTCAAATATTCTGAATATTCAAATATGTCCTCAGGCTACTGAGGTAGCTCAACAGGTAATGACACTTGTTGACGAGGCTCAAGACATGAGTTCAGTCCCCAGGACCCACATGGTAGAAGAGACTGGAACACTGCAAGATATCCTCTGACCTACATATGCACATATGCATACGTGCACTGTGGCACATGTGCTCACTCATCATGCACATACATACAATAATAATAAATGTAAAAAAAATTAAAAAGAGTTCAAGGCCAGCTTTAGCCACACAGTAGATATGAGGCCAACCTGACTATCCTTTCGGACCCCTTGGTTTTCTCTCTCCTGGACTCTCTGGAGGCCCTCAGGGCCACAGCAAGCCGCCAGACTCGATTCCATGGGGAAGGAATTCAGATAGGTGTGGGGCTCGCCAGCTCTCGCCAGCCTTCTCAGATGTCCACCGGCTTTTTACACTGCACAAAAATAACCGGGCGCTAAAATAAACTTTAATAATAGCCTGACTTATCTGAACCCAGCTAGATTCTGTCAGGGACCTGAGGCTCTGTGCACCCCTGGGATGGATGGCTCCCCAACTGTCTCTTCATCCTCCACCTGGGCACCCGTTCCTTAGGAGGCCTCTCCAGCATTTTCAAGGGAGGTGTGGTGTTACATCCACTCCAGTAGTGACCTGCATAACGGGCCCAAAAGCCTGGACGCAGTCCCAAGGAGAAAAGTTCACAGAAACTTAGTCTCCTGGAAATTTGGCATCCCCATAGCTAGAATGTCCCAGATTTGTCCCTGTGATAATGTGGAGGGTCTTGCATGGTTTCTTACAGTATTTTACTGGATAAGAGTTAGAAATCCCAGTGCATGCTACTCCCACATGCGGGAATTTACCATTATCTAGGAAGAAGAAAGGTTGTGGTCTAAGGAGGAACCAGAGTAGATACTTAGAACTATAGATAGCTGAGTTACACTCATACACAGGAATTTACAATGGCCTAGAGGAAGGTGAACTATACAATAGACTAGAATAGGAACTATGGCAAGGGCACAAAGCCCTTGCCCCTGACTTCTAAGATTAAGCTGACCTTAGGTGGGGCTGCTTTTGATCCCAGTTAACTTTGAATTTTATCCCAGGTGGTTCCTGCCAGTCCTTTGTACGCATTCCTCTGTTTTGTGTAAAAGTCACTTATAAGACTGGTGCTTGCGGGCTGGAGAGATGGCTCAGCGGTTAAGAGTACTGAGAGCACTGACTGCTTTTCCAAAGGTCCTGAGTTCAGATCCCAGCAACCACATGGTGGCTCACAACCATCCATAATGAGATCTGATGCCCTCTTCTGGTGTGTCTGAAGACAGCTACAGTGTACTTACATATAATAAATATGCTTTGAGACAAATTACATTCAGATCCACACTCCCTTGTGTCATGTCTGTCTGTCCGTTCTTGCGGACTCCTTGCCCACCACCTGTAACCGGAAACTGAGTTTCGCCCGTGGTTCGAGGACCCAAGTGAGGTTAGTCTGCGGCAGTGTGGCCCCTCCCCAGGCTGACTTTCTGTCCCCTCCGTTGACAATCTAGACACTGCTCCCAGCACCCAGGCCTTCTTGGAAGCAGGATATTTACATATGCAGTGAGTTAGGATGAGGTCATCCAGGAGTGGGTGGGGCTTCATCCAATCCTCCTGGGACCTTTCAAAATCTTGGCTGTGGGAAGAGGAGGACCTCCAAGATGGCGGCATGGCGGCAAGGCAGACACTGGGAGAGAGGCTGTCATCTCAGGCCTCCAAAGCCCAACACTGACACTCCATCCCCCAACCCACCTGAACCACAGGAAGTTTGCTGTTAAGCCAGTCCAGTATTTTCTCTGTTAGCAGCGTGCAGTCTACCTGTGCAGGCTGGGGCATAACTTCTGGCAAAGATGCCATGAGCTCCTGCCTACCACTTTTACACTAGGGGAAACTGGGTCCCAGAGCTGCCACAGGGCAGGAGATTCCTTCCTCTTTAGCCTCCATCTCCCCCACCCCCCCCCGTTTTTTGTTTTTGTTTTTGTTTTTTTCCAAGACAGGGTCACATGTAGTTCATGCTGGCCTTGAACTTGGTATGAGAGAGGAAGCTCTCAACATCCTCAGGGACTGGCCCAGCTCCTAAGAGGCAGGGCCAGGGCTCAGTGTGGGGCCTCCTGCCCCAGGAGAAAGACACCCCATTCCAGTTCCAGGCAGACTGGTCATGGCCTGACAGAGCTCTAGCTGGTCACCAGTACTCCATGCCCAACAGGGTGCCAGATCCTCGGAGGGGGCTTCATAAGTGCCCGTGGGAAGAGAGCCCCCACATGTGCCTGAATGTGACGCAGCCGTCTCCATGGCTCTCATAACCACGTTTCATCTCCCGCTCACCGTATTGACAGAACCCTCATCTCAGCCTGCTAAATGCCTGCCTCATTTTCCACTCTATCGACAGACTCCATTTGACTTAACTGGCCCCCATCGTGCAGCAATTGGAAGGCTTCTTGTTGCTCTAAATGAGGGGGCGGAGCAGGCGCCAGGCCTGGGCTTCTGCAGGCACAGCCCAGGAACAGGGTTTTCCGTCCCCACCAGCACCTGGACAGCTGGGAGAGGGGTTGGGGACAAGCCTGGGGCTCAGTAGGTGGCACTCTGTCCTCAGCCATCCTCCTGTCTGGCCAAGATGAGCATGCCTTTCTTTGCTGAGGAGACAAGGGATACAGCTCTCCACGACTGACCCCACCCTCACACTCCCTTCCTTCTTTGTGACCTCTTTCAATCCTTCCCCAAGGCAGAGGCTGCAACTCTGTCTGAATATTCACTTAACCTAACCTGCCCCCACTGACCTTACATTTCGACCTCACCCACGCCGCCCCACCCCCTTCCTTTACCCACCCTGTGCATCTCCAGACCATGCCCACTTCATCCATCACAGCCTGGTCTCACCCTCCTAAAGCTTCCAGGATTGGAATGAAATTTGGGGGATCATATTCTGGGGATAGAACCACAAATAAGGAGCTAATGTTTCAGTGTGGATAGATGGGTGGACACATAGAGGAGTCTGCCCCACAGGTGGAGGAGCACTATGGTATCTGGGGAGGAGTGTGGATGACTTCAGTGATGTGATTCAGGAATGCCCGGCTGGGAGGGCACCTGAACAAAGGGCAAGATGTGGGCAGTGTGGACAGAGCTCCCCAGGTCAAGAGACTGGTGAGTGAAAAGGGCCTGAGGCAAGAGAGGCAGGCACTGTCCAGCAATGGCAGGGGTCAGGATAACCAGAGTGGGCAAGATGGCAGGGCCTGCCTGGAATCTTTGGCTCTTAGACCACGTAAATGAGTTCATAGAGCAGGGCACGAACTGGCTTCCTGTTGAAGAGTCCTCTGACTGCTGTAAGAATATACTGGGGAGGGAAGCAGGGGGACACAAGGGACACAGGGGACATGGGGCCAGAAGCAGAAACAGATGAGATAATTCAGGCAAGGGACAGCATAGTTTGGAACAGATGGTGACAATGGAGCCTGTGTGAGCACACATGAGTGCGCACACACCCATGCACACACATATACATATATTTGCACACATATATGTGCACACACACATATGCACATACACATGCATGTGCACACACATAGATACACATTTACACACATATACATGTGCTTGCACACATGCATACGCACATACACACATATTCATGCGTACGCATGTGAACGCATGCACACCTACAATAGCAGTTATTCCAGATTTTTGCTCATTTGTTTGTTTGAGTCATGGCCTCACCATGTAGCTCAGGCTGGCCTGAAGTTTACTGATTCAAGATCATCCGCCTCAGTCTCCCAAGTACCAGAATCTAAGGCTCCATCTTTGTTTGTTTGTTTGTTTGTTTGAAGACAGGGTTTCTCTGAGTAGCCCTGGCTGTCCTGGAACTCACTCTGTAGACCAGGCTGGCCTCAAACTCAGAAATCTGCCTGCCTCTGCCTCCCAAGTGCTAGGATTAAAGGCGTGTGCCACCACTGCCTGGCTTAAGGCTCCATCTTGAAGTTAGGAGCGACAGCATTATCAGTTGTACAAAGAGTGCTGGAGACCATTTACAGGAACTCAAACTGTGGCCCAGAGAAGGGAAAGGACCCATCCCAGCAGCACAGAACTTCAGGTCATCTACCCCAAATTCAGCTTGGTCTCCCTACAGCTGGTTTTGATCCCAAAACCCCTTTCTGTGACCCTCTTTGTCATCTCTGTCCCCAGAGCCCCCTCCCCGTTTCTCTCTTTCTCCTGGCCCCCCACCCTGCAGATACCTGGAATCAATTTCCCCCTTTCTCAAGACCCAGTTTGGAACAATTTGGAACACAGTTACTGATGAATCAGCACCGTGAATCCCAGCAGGGGCCACCCGGTGCCGTGGGCTTCAGGGAGGGACTTTGCAATCTGGGCGCTACACCTCTCAGCTCCTCTCAAAATCGCGACCCTCACTTCTCATTTTTTCTGCAGAGGCTCTGGCTGCCCCACCCCCACCCGCCACCACCCCCAGTACAGCTCTGGACAAGTTCATCTTTGTCAATTAATTATTGAACGGTTTATTTCACACCAGGAGGTGATAGCCGCCCGTTAAGTTAGCACCTTAATTACACACACGCATTCACACGCACCACAGGGGTTGGTATCACACGCCACCCCCCCCCAGGGTGGCATCACGCGCCCCATCCCCTCCCCCAGGGGTGGGAAGAAGGAGCAAGGTTGAGACCTGACTGTGTGGCCCTGGGTCGGGTCCCTCTGGATTGTGCTTCATGGACATACTCAAATGGAGTTCTCAGAGTCCGTCTACGAACAGGAAAGGGACCCAGAGAACTAAGTGAGGTCATAGAACAGGCAGGCTTCTGCTTCCGTCGAGGGCAGTCTGAGTATGCACGAGACCGTGTCTCGGAACATCTGTCCCAGCACCCACGTGCCCACTGTCTTAAACCTCATGCCTGTCGGGTCTCCTGACTACCCCTTTACAATATCGGTCACCCCCTACCCTCAGGGCCTTTGCACCAACGGCTCTTGCTTTTCTGTGCAGCCCAGCCTCAGTTCTAACCAGCTCCCTCCATCGCCCCCTGCCGGCCTGCCGGTAGAAATCGTCTTTCCAGAAGGAACTCGGAAGAGCCTTTTAAAAATTGTTAACTGTCACCAGTTTCTCTGTTTCTTATTTTCCCCTTCAAACATTTCGTTATACTCGAAACTGTGTTTTCCTTACTTGTTATCCTGTGTCTCTAACCAAAGTACGAGGTACATAAGGTTTGGGAAATTTTGTGAGTCTCACTACCACCCACTTCTTCCTCCAAACCTGTCTGTGTCATCAGCAAGGAGGCCTGTGCCTGGCACAAAGTAAATACAGTTAATCATTGTCAGATGAATGAATGGATGACAGATAGGATGGAGGAATGAGTGAGTGAATGAATGAATGAATGAGGAGCTATTGGTGTGCAATCCTCTGAATGCGGTAAGATCAGGGATGATCCGTTCCCCCAGAACCAGGAATTTGGGGGAGATTCTTGGTAGAAATCGGAGTCCCCCATCCAAAGAGGAAACTGCAGGAAAAGTCATTTTAAAAGGCGAGAGCTCCTGTTGATTTCATGTCTGCGCATGCCTCGGGGCTAGCAGGTCTGGCTTGCCCCTCCATCAGTCTCTGGCAGATCGGTCCCCTCCACCCCGCCCGACTCTCCCCAGGGAGGGGACAGGAACAGGAGAAGTTGCAGACACTTTGATTAACTCCCCAGCAAGAGTCCCCACGCCTGTGTCTCCTTCTCATCCCCGCCCCCCACCCCCCCAGGCAGTAAGCGGGGACAGTGTGTGGAGGACTGGAGGATGGGCAGGGGCGCTGCGGGGAGAGGGGCACGGGGACCGCGGCTCTGAGTGGGTGGAGAAAAAGGTCCTCATCTCTTCGAGCAGGGGTTCTGTTGCCCTTATTCCAGGCCTGAGGGGTTGGAGGCCCTGACAGTCAGAGTGGGCCCGCAAAGCTCCAGCCTGCTGTCCCCTCCTCGGCCCCTCACCCTTTCTCTCCTTCAAGCTGTCCCTTCCCACCCCGAAACGAAGATGGTGATTTTTTTTTTTCCTTCTTTACAGCCAGTTTTTCCCCAAATCTCTGGAGATGCTGGGAGCTGCTGTTTCCATGGAAACCTCCCCGCCAACCTCACGTAGGTGGAGTTGGGCGGCCGCCCCCTCCCCTCCGCCTGCGCAGCCTGGCTCTAGCCCGCAGGGGGCCCAAGTTGCGAATCATCCCCTCCCCCATGTCCCCGATGGGGCTCCCAGACTGAGCAAGGCGGTGTGTTTGGCTTTGACCTGGCCTGGGACGAGTACCAACAGGGCCAAGAAGACATGGGGCGGCTACGGGGCAGGCGGCAGGTTTGCATAGCATCTTCCACTCTCAAACAACTGACAAGGGGCCACCTCAGCTACCTTAACCAGGGACCGGCCCTGAGGCTGGATTTTTTGTTTTGTTTTGTTATTTTGTTTTGTTTTTTCCCCTAAGAAATTCTTCAAAGCTCCCACTTATCTCTGATCTGGGGGTTCCCCTCATTTCTCAAGCCACTCCATCCGAATTCCTCAGGGCCCAGGCATTCAGAATGTAAATGATAAAAATCCACAAAACAATAGATAAATAAAATAAGCAAAATTCTATGCAACTCAGGTGAGGAAGAAATTGATCCCAAGGTACAAAGAGAAGATTTTAGAACCCTTGGGCCTGCAAAGAGAGGGGGGCTTTGAAAAAGCCAGCTTGTCCAAAAGACTGGGTGAAGAAGTGGAAGGGAGACTGCCCTCCTCCCCAGCAAGGGACCGCTGTCCCCTCAGGAGGCCACACAGGAACTTCTGCACAAATATATCATTATAAAAGTCCCATTGCACACATGGCTCCCTCCAGGTCCCCATCCCTGGCAAGGGGGTGGTCGAAGCAGTTTTCCTGGGTGACAGAACGTCTTTCTGGCTGTCATTGTGGTGACACAAGTCGATAAATGTTAAAATTCATAAAACCACACAAAAATGAGATTGATTTTTACTGTATGTTAATTTAAAAACTAAGGTCCAGCTGCACAGACACCCCAAACCCCGAATCCTCCAGTGTCCAAGATGAATCATGTACTAGCAGACCAGGTCAGAGTCTCTGCACCTAGCCCCACCCCACTCCCAATGGGCCGTGGCTCTAGTTTCCAGCCACATTCACTGAGGCAGGAGCATTTCCAGTTTGAGAACAGACTAGGCTATGAGAAAGCTGTGTTCTGGTACAAGTCCAAGCAGAGAGATGCCTGCTTTTCGGGAAGAGTATTTCAGGGCTTCTGAGGGAAAGCTCTCTCACAGTGAAGACCCCGCTGAAGCCAGACCATGGGCTCCAAAGGCCATAGAGACAATTCTGTCCTGTGAACCTGATGGTGGGGCTGCCCGTAAGCTGCTTGGGTACACACTCATGCACGCATACCAACAATGCCTAGTTTAGTCCCAGGTAGGATACATGCTTTGGGGGTGACATGCATCCTCAGAAGGGCAGAGGGATGCTATTCTGGGAAGGACCGTTGGGAAGGGCTCTGTAACAAGGGACCTGGGACACTCATGTCCCTGCCCTCCCCTTTTATCTGTCTCCAGTCCCTCTACTTCTCTAGGCTGGCTGCTCTGGTAATGTGTCTCCTGCCCTGCCTTCATTAGCTCATCTTTCTCCCTCCCTTCCTGGTTTCTACAATGGAGCAATAACCAGTGGGGGGGGGGGGGCGGCTAGGGAGCCAAATTTGTCACAAGAAGAAAGTGTCAAGATCCTTTTATATACTTTAATGCATGTGCACACTACACACACACTCACACACACACACACACTTGTACTAATGAAAAACAGAAATCAGTAATCAATCTTCGTTGATCACTTTCTACCTATCCTTTTTTTTTCTTTTTGGGTTTTTTTTTTTTTTTGGAGACAAGGTCTCTCAGGAAACCCAGAACTCACCATTTCAGGTAGACTGGCTAGCCAGTCAGCTCCCAGAATCCCTGTGCCTCTGCCCCCATCTCACAGCATTAGAGTTACAGACAAATGCCACCACGCCAGGCTTTTATATGGGTGGGTGCTAGGAATCAAACCCAAGTCCCTATGGATTTACAGGGGGCACTTTACCCCTTGAAGCATTTCCCCAGACTCCGTGACAAGATCTTAAGTGGCCCTTTGTGATGGTTTGTATGTGCTTGGCCCAAGGAGTAGCACTATTAGAAAGCATGTCCTTGTTGGAGTGGGCATGGCTTTTGGCGACATGGGCGTGCCTTGCCTGAGTAGGCGTGGCACTGTGGGCATGGGTTTTTGAACCTTATCCTAGCTGCCTGGAAGCAAATATTCTGCTAGCAGCCTTCAGATGAAGATGTAGAACTCTCAGCTCCTCTGTACCACGTCTGCCTGGATGCTGCCATGTTCCTGCCTTGATGATAATGGACTGAACCTCTGAACCTGTAAGCCAGCCCCAGTTAAATGTCCTTTATAAGATTTGCCTAGGTCATAGTGTCTGTTCACAGAAGTAAAACCCTAAGACATCCTTCATCCACACCTAGAAGAAGGGCTCTAGGCAATGAAAATGAACGGAAACCATTTGTGGTAAGATACCTGCCCTCCCAGAACCATGAAACTCATCAGGTCCCCGGGTAACCGGGACAGGACAGCTCTCTCTATCTTTCCTCTTTCCTTGTTTTCTTGGGCTCTATCTTAAGTAGACATGGTGGTTGGGTGGGGGCTGAGGCAAGGAGGCTTAGAACTTTCTGCTACCCAGGGATCTCAGAAGAGAAAGGAGAAGAGAAGGGGTGGGGGAATTCTCCTACTGCTACCCCTACAAACTGGTATGGAAGTACAAATCGGTCTCTTGGTCTGTCCAATGGGCGCAGCAGAAGTGACCTCAGTGGCTTGTTTGTGATGAGCCAGTGAGTCAGTGAAATAGCAGGTGGGACCCTGCGTGCTGGGGGGAGGGGTGGGACCCTGTGTGCTGGGGGGNGGTGGGACCCTGTGTGCTGGGGGGAGGGGTGGGACCCTGTGTGCTGGGGGGAGGGGGTGGGACCCTGTGTGCTGGGGGGAGGGGGTGGGACCCTGCATGCTGGGGGGACGGGGTGGGACCCTGCGTGCTGGGGGGAGGGGTGGGACCCTGCGTGCTGGGGGGAGGGGGTCTGTTAGGATGCTCAGAGCCTGGCCCACGTGAGCAAGTCAACATGTCATATGATTCCTGTGGTCATGCAGACCAGAGTCCAGCTCAGGGAGACTCACCAGCATTCCCAGAGTCTCCAGGACCTCCGCCTACCCCAGCCCCAAGGAGGAGCAGACTGTAAAGGCAGAAACAGAACATTCTTTTCCTTTCTGAAAGGGAAAATTTCTAAATATTCGTTCACAAGTGTTTACGCTAGTAAATGACACCACACATCTGTGATCATCATTAGCACAATTCAAGCTCGGGTTCTGCCATCTGGGCATGCAATGGCATCCCACCTGCTCTCCTCCCGTGTGGGGTCTGGCCTTGGAGCTGTGGGCCCACCCCTACCGTTCCTGGCATGAGACCCTCTAGGGTCTGCCTGGTGGAGAAGAGACGGCCGGCTGTTAGCCGGTGTCCCGAGGACTTCTCTCTTGGCCACCCATAAGAAACGCTAAGAACTCACACGGAAGGGGCTGGGGAGATGGCTCAGCAGTTAGGAGCAGGTACTGCTCTGGCAGGGGACCCTTGGTCAGTCTTCAGCACCTGTGTAGGTGTCTCACAACTGCCTAGACTCCAGCTCCAGGGGCTGCATCACCCTCTGCTGGCCTCTGCAGGTGCCTGCATACAGGTACACAATCCACACACAGACACATGAAAAGAGAACACATTGTATATGGATATGATGGATATGATAGATATGTATGTGTAGATAATGTATGTGTATATGATTTATATGATGTATGTGCATATATGGTGTATGTGTATATGATGTATGTGTATATGATGTATATATATATATGTTGTGTATATGATGTATGTGTATATGATGTATATATATATATATGTTGTGTATATGATGTATGTGTATATGACATGTTTATGTATATGTGTATATGTATATGATGCATGTGTATATGATGTATGTGTATGTATGGGTATATATGTATATGGTGTATGTGTATATGATTATGTGTGTGTATATGTATGTGTGTATATATAATAATATATATAATAATTTATATATAAATCATATATATATGATTTACATGTATATGTAATTTTTTCCCCTATGTGATTGTACCAGTTAGGATCTGGTGTGGCTACAAATGTCAGATAGCCCAAATTCACAATGACAAACAGCCAAGTAGCCTCAGTCTGGAGCCAATGCAGTGATCACATCTTCCAGAACTCAGCCTCCTTCTTGTGGGTGATTGCCATTATCAACAGATGCCTTCATCCCAATGGTTCAAGATGGCTGCCAAGACTCAAACTATGACGCCTGCATTCCAGCCAGCTTGGAAGAGGTGAGCCTCAGGAAGGGCGTGCTTCATCTCTGTTGACGACACAGGTCACATATAAACAGTACCGTCCCCCGGGACTATCCTGTGTCCCATCCATCGGCCAGGACTTCATCACAAGGCCACGCTTAGTTGTAAGGGAGGCTGGGAAATGGGATGTATATTCTAGGCAGCCGTGAACCCTGCTGATGTTTTTGCCAAGACGGGAGAGAGAGAACTCGAGGGAGGCAGCTGGTGGCTGCCGCTGGCAGGGCACGGCTTGCCTCGCGTGTAGGTTCTGTGGTGTGACGACTGGTTTGGACCTTTTCCCAATTTATTTCACATTCCGGGTAACCATATTAGTGAGAATTGCTTTTCTCCGTTTGTGCTATTTCGTTGGGATTTATTTCCAAATGTGTGACAACCTGCCAGGTTGAAGGGTGTGACTTGTTCTCTCTGGCAGGAGCTGCGGACTGGTCTCTGGAGCAATCGAGCCCCAGAGATTTGCTGAGCCTGTATTCCTATTGTATACTCCATCCTCCCTCCTTCTGCCTCTCCTCTTTTTTTCCTTCCCGGTCCTCTCTTGCCTTCCTTTCTTCCTCCCTTTAAAATTATTTTTATTTATGCGGGCAGGCATTTATTTTACCTGCCTGCTTGTCTACTCACCATGTGCATGCAGTACCTACAAAGGCCAGATGAGGGCGGTGGAGTTAAGGGATGGTGCGAGGGGCCATGTTGACACTGGGAACTGAGCCCAGGTCCTCTGCAAGCGCAGCAAGCGCTCTTAACTGCGTAGTCATCTTTCCAGTCAGCCCCACCCCCTTTCTTTTTTGAAACAAGGTCTCACCTTGGAGGTTGGGCAGGCCTCTGCCAGTCCCCCTGCCTCAGAGACCCGGGTCACAGGAGTGAGCCTTCATGCCTGGCTGTTTTTGTTTTTTTGTTTTTTGCTTTTTGTTTTTAAGATTTATTTATTTATTTATTATATGTAAGTACACTGTAGCTGTCCAGACACTCCAGAAGAGGGCGTCAGATCTCGTTACGGATGGTTGTGAGCCACCATGTGGTTGCTGGGATTTGAACTCAGGACCTTCGGAAGAGCAATCGATGCTTTTACCTGCTGAGCCATCTCACCAGCCCATACCTGGCTGTTTTTAATTATTTTGTTCACTCAGGTTTCTGTTTGTCTGTTGTATTTTGTTTGTCTTTAGAAGAGTCTCATGTAGCTCAGGCTAGACTGGACTTTTCTATGTAGCCAAGGATAGCTTTGAATTCGTGATTCTCCTAACTCAGTCTCAAAAATATGTCCCAGATATGTTACCACCATTCTTGTTTTCACTTGTATTCCTTCTTACCAATTTAACTGTTGTGTAAAAGACTGTTTAGGTTTTTTTCTAAGTTTAAAATCACATTTATTTATTTATTTATTTATTTATTTATTTATTTATTTATGTGTGCATGCGTGTGTGGACACATTCGTGTTTATACCATAGAGTATACATGGAGGTCAGTGGAAAGCTTTTGGGAGTTGGTTCTTCTTTCACTATGTGGGTCCCCAGGATTTGAACTCAGCTCCTCAGGCTTGGCGGCACGCGCCCTTACCTGCTCAGCCGCCTCACCCTGCCTGATAGCTAATTTTATATCCATGGATAGCGAGCTGAGATTTTGACCTGGGCTCATTTACAATCTATATATACTCAAAGAATAGCTAATTCTGTTTCCAATTAGAGGGAAAACTCAAATCTTGGAAAACTAAGGTCTGGAAGACGGAGTCACGGGGCAGTTGGGTCAGACCCCATACTGGATGTGACTGACCAGCCAGTATTCACAAACACAGGGCTAGTTTAAGTAATGAAGTGGGATTCGGCCATGTGGGGTGCCAGCCAGAAGCCCACTGCATGGGAAATTGAGGTTCTCGCTTGGTGATGTTTGCTCTAACTAAACTCCTCAGCTTATGCAGGCACCTCCTTTCTTTCTTGATCCCTAGGTGTGCTCCCCCATTGCAGACCAGACAGAGAGACAAGATGGGTAAGAGAGGAAAGGAGGCCCAGCAGGCCTGAGTCCAAGCCACCTTCCCATCTCCCAGACTCTGAGTGGCATAGCAGTGCCAAGAGGGAATCGAGGTGTGTGGAGAGGCCTGAGGGCCATCTGCCCTCCCCCCCACGATCAGCTCCCTCTGCCTTTGCTAACCCGTGTCCGTCCCCCAACCTACCCCATGTCGGCTGGGAACGCACAGGGGCTCAGCCGGACTCTGCTTTGTTTCTCTGAGAGAAGGAGCTACGTGGACTCTATTTAGAGCTAAAAATATGTCCCTCGTGACATCCAATGTCTCGAGTGCTTTATCGGTGTGAGCACAGAAGCCGTGTGGTGGCTATTCCTGGTCATCACCTTGACTACATCTGGAATGAGCTACAGTCCAGAAATGGAGGGCACACCTATGCTCTAGATCTCGAGGCTGGAAGACACAGGCTTCTGACCGGATCTTGGCCTAGAGATCTTGAGGCACAGTGGCTGTGAAAAGCTTAGGCCCAGGCAAGGCAGTACACGCCTACAATTCCAGGAGACTAAAGCAGGCAGATCCCCAAGTTCAAGGTCAGCCCGGGAGAAAGCTAGTCCCAGATCCAGGCATGGTGGCACACGCCTTCTGCTGGAAGTCCACATAAGGACATAGGAAGAAGGAAGATTCTCTTCTTCGCCACTTGCACTTCCTTGCCAGCACATCTGTCGGAACCTGCTTCTACAGAAGACCAGCTGAAACACCCAGCCTCCTGGGACTGAGCAGCCACTCGATCCTTGGCCTTCCCATCCACAGCTGCCCATTGTTGGGTGTGTCAGACTACAACCTGTAGGTCATCACAATAAATTCCCTTAATAGAGAGAGGCATTCCATAAGTTCTGTGACTCTAGAAAACCCTAACTAATACAAGCACAGAGGGAGGTCACCTTCCAGGGGTCCCCTGTGACTAGTGGCAGAGCCACAACGGAGTCCTTACTGCAGTTCTCTTTTGCTTTATATTGTTTGGTTGGTTTGGTTTGGTTTTGACCAAGGGTTCCACGTATCCTAGAATGTCCTCAACTTGGTATCTAACTTGAGGCGGAGGATGGCCTTGAGCTCCTGACCCCTATGCCCCCACTTTCTGAGTACTGTAATTTACAGACATACACCCCCATGCCTAGAATGCAGTTCTACTTATTAGGCTCTCGCTGCAACGTTGGGTGTTAGCAGGAGAGATGTGCCTCCTTGGGCATCCTAGCTGCCCAGCTCCTGAACCTGAGTAGGTGTGGGGAACATGGGCCATGCAGGGTGACCTTGGAGACCCTATGTGTGTCTGGAGGGAAGCTGGGGAACTAGGAGGGATCCCTCAGTGGCCTGCCGTGGGCGTCGGGGTACATGAGCTATTATAACAAAGGTACCAACTGAGCCCTTAACCCCCAGCAAAGGTGAAATCCCAGTAGGCTTGCATCTGGAATTCTCCACCAGAATGTGTGTGAGCCATTTGAGAACTCAGGGCATCCTCCATGAAGCCAAGGAGATATAAGGAAGGGAAAGTGGCTGAGAGGGCCGAGGCAGGGAGAAACTGTTCTAAATAGAGCTGTAGGCACGCCTATAGACCCCAACTTCTACCTGTAAGTAGCACCATGACAAAAGAGATATTGTAACATGGATGGGTGAGAATGCAAGCCTTCAGCTACCCTGACACACACATACACATGTCATCTTGGCACCCAGGAGGAGGCAGGAGGGTCAGGAGTTCAAAGTCAGCCTTGGCTATATAACAAGTTTAAGGTCGGTCTGGACTCTCCATGAGACCCCATCTGTATCAGTTACTTTCCCTGTTGCTGTGATAAAATCCTTGGACAAAAGCAACTTACGGGAGAAGGGTATGTTGTGGCTCACGGTTCTAGGATGCAGTCCATCCTGGTGGAGCAGTCATAACAGCAGAGATCTCAGATGCCTGGTCACATGGCAGGCACAGTCAAGAACCAGAGAAGAATGAATGGTGGTGCTCACTTTGTCCTTTTAGACAGTATACTCCAGTAGGCGTGGAGAGATGGCTTAGCAGTTAACAGCACTGACTGCTCTTCCAGAGGTCCTGAGTTTAATTCCCAGCAACCACATGGTGACTCACAACCATCTATAATGGGATTTGGTGCTTTCTTCTGGTGTGTCTGAAGACAGTTACAGTGCACCCATAAGTACAGTACAGTCCGGTAGTCTAGCCCAGGGAGTAGTGCCACCCACAGTGGGCAGGTCTCCCACTTCAATTAAGCTGATCAGTGTAGTCCTCCACAGACATGCTGAGAGGCCTATTTTCCGGGTACCAGAGGGATTCTCTTCTTAAGGGTAAGAAAGGATGATCTGTCTCCATGAGAACCATAGCAGGATTGCACATGCGGGCTCTGCTCTCAGCACCCAAAAGTGGAAATAGCCCACATGACCATTACTGATGGAAAGGTGACTGTCTTACTCAGTAGTGCCATGGGCCGTCCCACAGGCAAACCTTCAGAACACCAGGTGTCATGAGCCAATCATCTAGACACTAAATTTAGCAATTTAGGGGGCAGAGTGGGCAGGAGTGGAAGGCAGGTCAGAGAGTAACAGCCCCTGGGACTAGGGAGTGGGCAGGGTGGGGTGGGTCAGGGAATGGAGAACTGTAGGTGCAGGCTTTCTTTGGGAGAAGTAATGGAAATGTTCTAAAATTAACAGTGGCGGTGTTTGCACTGCTCTGAGTATAGTTTGAATAACAATCGAATTTGGTGACATTTATGGTATATAGAGTGTGAAGCTGTTGCTTTTGTTCAGCGGCCACAGAAGCAGGGTTCTTCTGAGAGAGCAAGAGACAGTTACAGCCTGCTGGTGCTGCAGGGTCAAGGGGAAGGCGCTGTCTTGGTGTCTCCTCCAGTGGCTGAGATAGAATTCCTGGACAAGAGAAGCTAAAGTGAGTTTTAGCTTGAGGTTCAAGGTACAGCCCATCATGTCAGCAGGAGCTAGAAGGGGTTGGTCACGTCACATCCGCAACCAGGAAATAGAGAGCGATGAGTGGGTACCACTCGGGGCCTTTTCTCAACTCAGTTCAGAATCCCAGACAAGGAATAGCCCCGTACACCTCAGGTGAGTCCTCTGACCTCAATTAGCATAATCCAGGTAAACACACACACACACACAGACAGACAGACAGAGGAGAGACAGGGAGACAGAGAGAGACACAGAGACAGAGAGGGTGGGGCAGAGGTCCTTCTCATACCTCATTTAAAAGTTCTCATCTGATCTTGCCCACCCTGCTGGTGACTCAGAGCTGACAGACATCAGGTTTTTTTTTGTTGTTATTGTTTTTTTTTTTGGTTTTCGAGACAGGGTTTCTCTGTGTAGCCCTGGCTGTCAGCCCTAGCTGTCCTGGAGCTCACTTTGTAGACCAGGCTGGCCTCGAACTCAGAAATCCACCTGCCTCTGCCTCCCAAGTGCTGGGATTAAAGGCGTGCGCCACCACGCATGCCAGACATCAGTTTTGAAAGGACCTTGACAGGTCCAAGTCTAGAACCCTAAAAAGACTTGGAAGTAATCTCTTATTTACCATCTGCATACATCCAGAAGATGTGTGGGTGTGAAGAGGAAGAGGAAGTTTCTGGAGAAAAAGCTGGTTTAGGCATCAACATGGATTCGACTTTAAATTACATTAAAAGAATCGGATCGTGGCTGGAGAGACGCTCAGCAGCTGTGAACCCTCTGTTTCAGAGAACCCAGGTTAAGTTTGCTCACAACCACTTGTAACTCCAACTCCAGGCCATCGGGCACCCTCTGCTGGCCTCCAAGGACACTGCACCCGCGTGGCACACACCTATACATACAATTAAAAAAAAAAATCTGTCCTAAAAAGTAGACTCCCTGCATGAAAGGAGGAGGTGACAGTCCCCGTGGGTGAGGAGTTAATTCCTTACTGTGGTCTCTTCTCGGCAGCATGAAGACACCAACCATCTCAGGAGAAATTGGCAAGAAATGTTAACAGCCTGAGAGCCCTGTCAGACGAGAACAACAGAAGTCGCTGAGGCCATTATAGTTGTCACATGGAAAGCTAAGTGGATGTGCTCTCTGCCGTTCTTCAGGGACAAGCCAGGACCAGACATGTAACTTATGGGGGATGCCCGGAGTGGAGGGGTGGGGGCAGCGAGGGTGGGGGAAGCCTTTCAGCTTTTACCTAAGGAATTTAACCAGAGCTGACTGTTGTCAAAATAGAAGGCCTTAGAAAGAAATCACACCAGCTAACGTTTATTGAAAAACAAATGAAAGGCCCTGAATTTTATTTGCTTATTTTGATTCTGCAATCCATTCCCATGGTCTTAAATGCAGAATATTACAGAAACTTATATGGAGATGGGCTGTGTCCCCACGCTCAAGAATTTTCTCCATGTCTCATTATCTCATGCAAGGACACTTTAAAAAGTCATTCCAAAGCTCCTAGAGGTGAATATAAACACACTTCTATGCCCTTCCTTTTTAAAGATTTATTTCTATTATTTTAAGTGTGTGTATGTGTCTGCCTGCCTGTCTGCCTGCCTGTCTGCCTATCTCCCTGTCTCCATCTCCCTGTCTCCCTGTCTGCCTGTTTGTCTGCCTGTCACCCTGCCTGTCTGCCTGTCTCCCTGTCTCCGTCTCCCTGTCTCCCTGTCTGCCTGTTTGTCTGCCTGTCTGCATGCCTGCCTGCCCATCTGTCTGTCTGTCTGTCTGTCTGTCTGTCTGTCTCAATACATGCACACAAATGCAGGAGCCTGCAGACCAGGAAAGTCAGCTCTCCCTGGATCTGGAGTTTCAGGCCGTTGGAATCCCCTGATGTAGGTGCTGGGAATTGAACTCAGGGCCTTTGCAAGAGCAGCACATGTTCTTCACGGTTGTCTTCCCAGTCCCCCTTCCCTTTTTTTATATCAAAGACAATATAAGATGCATCGTCTTTGCTTCAAGTTGGATGTTGTCTGTGTAACTAGCGTGATCCTCTTCTGTTGGCCCGATTCTCTGTTAGACCCATAAAGTTAGCTAGTTAACTAGTAGCCCAGGCTAGCTCTGTTGAATTTGTTGAATTCCCCGCCCCCTTTGAGACAAAAGCTTGTGTCGCCTAAGCTGGTCTCCAACTGCTAAGTAGCTGAAGATGACCTTTAAACCCCTGACCCTGCTGCCTTCCCTGCCACCACCTGGGATTCTATGTGTGCACACAGCGATGGGGACAGAAGCCAGGGCCTCTGGCTGACAGCCAAGGCAAGCGGCTTACCAGCCAAGCCACACCCCAGCCCAGGCCTTGTCGGGTTCTTAATTTCATTATTTTCAGTCTCAGTCTTACAATCTCACCTCATTCTTTTTGAAGATTCTAATTCTCTGATAGAAGACTACACATCTTTTCACTCAATTGATTTTTGGATATAAATCACAGCCAACTAAAAGCCTTAAAACCTAGATCACCGTGGGCCTGTTTCTGTTGTCTACTTTATAAAAATATCCTTACTTACTAAATGGTAGGCATTTTACACCTCACAATATGTCTAGGTTCTGGGGATTGAACCCAGGTCTTCAGGCCCATGCAGCAAGCACCTATACTCACTAAGCCATATAAGCAATTCATAACATGTATATAGTTTTCTTTTTCTGTGTCTATTTCATTTGGCTTATTTTTATCTTTAAAAGAATATACCTGTTTATTTATTTATTACTAGTGTGTATGAAGTGGCAGTGGGGGTGGGACTGAACGTTTGACATAGCACATCTGTGGAAGTATTGCTAAAATTCCTTCCCAGGAGGAGATATAAACTATGTCTACCCCTTCCTCCCAAGGACCCAATAATTAACGACCATGATCCCACCAAAGTTCATAAACCAATGATCTTATTGGGCTCCCTTACAGAACAGAGGTGAGGGCTTCCCAGGATTGGCAGTAGATGGAGCCCCGCCCTAACCTTCCCCTGCTGACGTGAAACCCTCCCTGAGGCCATGTGCAGCTAAGGCAGGGTTGCCTACCAGGCGGCAGGGAGCCTCAGGTGAGGGTCTCTTGTCCCTCGCACTGTTCCATGGAGAGTGTAAACAACCAGCAAGCCCAGCTCAGATGAGCTCTGCGGGCTTGGATCTCTCCTTCTGTCTGTCTTTATGAGGTTGGGGATCAAATGTAGGTGGTCTGGCTGTCGGGATGGAGTCGGAGCTTCTTAGGCACTGAGCCATCCTGCTGGCCCTGGTTTGATTTCTTTCTTTCTTTCTTTCTTTCTTTCTTTCTTTCTTTCTTTCTTTCTTTCTTCCTTCCTTCCTTCCTTCCTTTCTTTCTTTCTTTCTTTCTTTCT
>NC_034610.1:24767594-24778945 GCF_900095145.1 Mus pahari | reverse complement strand
TGTGTAGCCCTGGCTGTCCTGGAACTCACTTTGTAGACCAGGCTGGGCTCGAACTCAGAAATCCACCTGCCTCTGCCTCCCGAGTGCTGGGATTAAAGGCGTGTGCCACCACGCCCGGCTAAGATCCACTTCTAATTCAGATCTTTGAGGCGGGAAGACACAGTTTTCTTGTTTTTGTTTTTGTTTTTGTTTTTGTTTTTTTCGAGACAAGGTTTTTCTGTATAGCCCTGGCTGTCCTGGAACTCACTTTGTAGACCAGGCTGGCCTCGAACTTAGAAATCCGCCTGCCTCTGCCTCCCAAGTGCTGGGATTAAAGGAGTGCGCTACCACCGCCCAGCCAGGGAAGACACAGTTTTAAACCAGATCTTTTGAGCTGGGAAAACCTGCCTCTAATCTGGGCCACACCTTCCGCTGGAAACCCACATGAGGACACAGGAGAAGGAAGCGTTGGTCCTTGCTCGCTCTCGCTGTCCACTTCTTCGCTGGCGTTAGAGCAACTTCTTCAGGCCTCCAGTGTAGACAGAAGACCAGCGGAGACAGCCAGCGTCGTGGACTGAACAAGTGTGGGATCCTTGAACTTTCCATTCTCAGCCAGCCATTGTTGGCTTCACTGGACCACAGTCTGTAAGTCATCCTAATAACTCCCCTTTCTATGTCTATGGAGAGGTTCATTTTATAAGTCCTTTCTACTCTAGAACATTGACTAATACAGGGTTTCCTGTAGCTCAGATGGGCCGAAGATGACCTTGAACTTCTGCTGCTGCTTCATCTGAATGTTAGGATTACGGGAGTACACCACCACCATGCCATGCAAACGTGTGTCCTGCATCTGTTTCACAATAATGGGGCCGGGATCCAGAGCACCTCAAGGAAACCCCAGCAGGCCTGAGGTTAACTTCTAAGTCCACCTAGCTCCAACACAGGAGTGTCCCCTCAACCCCATGGCCATCCATCCAGGGGCTTCAGGGGAAGGACAACCACTGCAGAGTTCAAGCCGACTGCTTCTGCTAAGATGAGTGAGGCTCATACCTGAGCTGCCACGTTAGCAATGGCTACAGACAGGGACTGTCTAGGATCATTTTCTGTTGCTGTAAGTGACTAGGTTATAAAGAACAGAGCCTCCCATTGCATTCTGGGGGCTCTAGCGACTCCATCCTCCCGGTGGTGCGCTTTTTAATCTTCAGCCACCTTGCCTGCTGGTCACAAGATAACGCCATAGCTCCAGGCAATTCACCTGCGTGCAGCTGTATTCCAGACAGAAAGAAGGAGCAGGCTTTGATCCTGGGGTGTAGTCTCAAGTCTCCATCGGCTTTCTCTGCAGTTCTTTGGCCTGACGTGGGTCACATGCCTACCGATGGAACAAGTCAAGCTAGGCAGCGTTTCCCAGACACGTTTCATTTCCTGCCAATCTGCCCACGTCATTAGCCGACTGTTTCTTCCCCAGCAGAGCCTAACGAAGGGGTGACTGCCATCAGGGTCCTGATAGGTCATGTCTGCAGCAGGCTTGACATCTTTCCAGGAAGCCAGGCATCGAGATACTCGGCTGAGGTGGCTCCCGGCCAGCCTCCTCCCAACCTCTCCAAACTTTCTGTCTTCCAGCCCTGGCAACCTTTCTCAGGGCAAGGGCTCACACCTCAATCAAGCCCTCTCCTGGGCCTCCTTGTTCAAGCTCAGAAGCATTCCCACAGGCCCGTCTCTGTTGAGCTCTCTGCCAGCCTAGGTGCTGTTTTGAGGTGAGGAGCTCTTCCTCCAGGTGGAGGCCACTGGGGGATGCTGGGGGGAGCTTGTGCAAGGGCAGTCACGGGAGGGCAAGGGAAACCAGGGAGTGAGTGTCCAGATGAGATAAACACGCCATGAACCAAGTTGCTATGCTTCAAAGCTCTGGGTCCCCCAAGGTTCCTCAGTTGCAGCCTAGTCCTGATGGTATAAGATGAAGCCTTTAGGCCCTGGCTGGGTCGTGAGGGCTCCACCTGGGAGTTCTGTCTATGACCTTAGAAAAGACACTCTGGTTGGACAGGGGATCATGTCTGTGGTCCCAGCACCGGAAGGCTAAGGTGGGAGGACCAAGAGTTAAGGCTATTCTCACCAGCCCCCAGATGTGCTGGTGGCTTGCCCCTGCTCTTCCCTGCCTCCAGGGTGGTGGGCGATTACACCAGCCAAACTCTGACCCTTGCGTGCTCCTTAACCATTGGGCTATCTCAATAGTCCCAATAGTCCTCGAGTTTTTTTCCGTCGGGGGAGGCAGGCTGGTAAACGGACCGACTCGGCACACTTGCAGAAGGGTGAGGAGCGAGGGAAGCAGCCAGAGATGAGCCAGAGACAGGAAAGATGACGTGAGGGCTGGGATGAAGATTGGAGGCACAGTGACCGCAGGACGGGCATGGAGCAGAAACCTATTTGTTCATTTCTCATCTCACCTCCTTCCTGGAAGTCTTGCGTAGTGTGCCACACACAGTAGGTGCATTGCATTTGGCGAGCAAGAGTCCTGCCTGTGGAAGCCCTCAGCACCCCTTCCTCCCATCCAGTCTCCAGTGAGCATGATCACTAACCCAGAGAGGAGGGGTGGAACCTTCCAAGGCTGTGCTACCCAGTTTCCAGAGCCTCAGAACAGAGCCCTCCCCTCTCTCCAGCGGGGATTTAATTAGGTGCACTAATTAGTCTCTGGGTGTGAGAGACGGAGATGCAGGCGCCTGTGCGCTTGCAAGCTCAGGATGGCTTCGGGGTGGTCGTGCATAGGGAGAGCCGCCAAGGGAGACTTGGCTGTACCCGGAGGGACAGTGCTAGGAACTGGACTTCTATGGTGCTGTTCCCATCCCTGTCAATGAGGATGGGAAAGCCAGAGAGGGGAGGGGCCTGGGAGCGCACTGTGGAGCACACTCAGACACAATCACACACATACACAATCACACATTTGTCTATGACTAAACAGTCATTCTATTGGCACACATGTTTGTATTAGATGCACTCATCCAGTTCACACACATACTGACCCACTTCAGCATTCACACACATATTCATAGTCACACAGGTACACACACACACACACACCTGCATCCACACACGATCTCACGGGAACTCATAGACACACCCATGTTTACTCATCTACATGTGTGAGCGCACGTGCTCATACATGCGCTCACACCCGGTGCGGGATAAGCGGTGGGGTTTCCTATTTTGTGAGGTTTCGTTTGTTAAGTTGCTTTTCCTTGCTTTGGTTTTAAGACAAGATCTCATGTAGCCGAGGCTGACCTCGAACTTGCTGCATAGCCAAGGATGCCCTTAAACTCTGTGTCCCCCTTACCCCTCTTCCCAAGGGCTGAGATTACAGGCATGCATGGCAGTATGACTGCCACGGCTCCATACATCAACCCATCCGAACTGTGCTAGAATCTTCTTTTCAGCTAAATTCAAGGGTTGTGCAAAGACCCCCAACTCGCCCGATACAAATGCCAGCCCTCTGCCTCACACCGGTCTCTTAGCAACATCTCCAACCTTTTGGCTTTTCCAAAGGGAAAAGTCCTCAGAGTAGAGGCCCTGGTCCCCTGCTGTGTGGCCAGAGTGCCTAGGGATAGAAGTTCTTCCTCAGGTGACATGTATCTATCCTCCACAGTATTGGCTAGTGCCACTCTCAGGGGACAAGGATGGGGGGGGACAGCAGGGGGGGGAAGCCTTGTAAGCCGCATACCAGAGTCAGTTTGTAATAGCTCTCTTGAGCACTGAGTGTGGAGGTACACCTTTAATCCTAGCATTCAGGAAGGGGGATAGGTGGGCAGATCTCTGTGAGTTCGAGGCTAGCCTGCTCTACATCGTGAGTTCCAGAACAGCCAGATCTAACCTCGTGAGACTCTGTATCAAAGGAACAAAGAAGACCTCTGAGCCTCCATCTGTGTAACAAGTTCAGGCTGTGTGGGATACAAGTAAAATCTCACGTTACCGCAACCTGCTGAGCTCAGGGTCTGGCATGCAGTCCATGCTCAATAAGGTTAATCCTACCACAGCCGGGGGAAAGCCAGCGTTCCCAGAACAGGGTCCTGTCTGGCCTTCGGGCCTGGCTGCCTCTTGCCTGCCTTCCCGGTCTCGGAAGACGACAGGTTATTAGGACAAATTTGATCGAAACGACGCATGGATTAGCATGTGCGAGGCAAAGTCTAATTCTGTTTACTGTTCTGGGGTAGCATACAATTATTACAGGAGCTGGGACAGAGTGTTTTTAATAACATTCCTTGTTAAGATTTAATTACAGGAAATTGCATTTTCTTAATCACTGAAAACTCAACTGGCTAGGAAAAGAATCGTGATAATTTTGTGTGTGGCTTATTAAGTTCTTAGGATACTCTTTTTCTTACATTTTTCTTTTATTATGTGCTGCTGCTAAGTGCTTTTTAACCCTTGGAGTTCCGGATAGCCCTGTCTCTCCCACCCCAAGCCCTAAACTCATTTGCAAGCTGGGTGTCAGAATCCAGGAATCAAAGGGAGAGCACACGATGTCAGAATCCAGCAGCCGGGCAGAGATCAACCTCTGCTCTTGTAGAGGACTAGAGGTTCTTGGGGTTTTTTTTTTTTTCAAAGATTTATTTTTTTATTTATTTTTTTACTCATATGAGTACACTGCAGCTGTCTTCAGACACACCAGAAGAGGGCATCAGATCCCATCACTGATGGTTGTGAGCCACCATGTAGTTGCTGTGAATTGAACTCAAGACCTCTTGAAGAGCAGTCAGTGGTCTTGACCGCTGAGCCATTAATACACGGTATGGTGCACCAGTATCAGACGCCTCACAACCGCCTCTAACTCCAGCTCTGAGGGGGTCTGATGCCACCTTCTGGCCTTTGCAGGTGTGCATGCACGCACGCGCACACATACAAGTACGTACGCGGGCAGGTGCACACAATTTTTTTTGTTGTTAAATCCAGCTGATCTCAGGCACTAATCCCTGCAGCCCTTCCCCTTTAACAGCTACCGACGTTGTCTGTGAGTTTCTGACTAACAGACTTCCGAGTGTCAGGGTTTCTTACCTGGGAAAGGGAATTTGCACCAGAGGTGGGATTGGTGACCACACGCCCTGCTCTCTTCGGTCTCTGCTTCTTCTCTGCGAGTCAGAAAGCCTGGCTAGGCTTGAACTGTGAAAACTCCCCCATCCTCTGAAATCTATGAAACTCCCCACTTCTGTCACATGGACCCTAATATCCTCTCTTTAGCACCCCAAATGCTGTCATCAATCTTCCTGAGTGTCCACAGTGTTGCTAATTCATCTAATGAATCCGTCTCGGTGTTCCCGTTTGGGACAGCGGCAGCGTGCTCACTCAGCCTGTTGTATCTGGACCTCGCTCTGGCCTTTCTGGGAGCCTTGTTCCTTGGCAGGTCCTCCTGCCGGAAGCCTTTGGGAACCCACAGAAATGAGTTTTTCATTCATGGGCGTGACCTGGGAGTCTGGAGACTACACTGCATCCTGAGATTGAGAGGCCACCTTCGGAACTCTGTCCTCTGCCTGCCCTGTCTCTCTGGGATGGGCAGAACCATGGGGCATTTCCCACTAATTGGCAAGATAGGAGATTTCCCTCCTTCTTGTTTGTGCTCCAGGTGTGGGTTCTGAAATAGGCACAAAGGGAGCTCCCCCCCCCCAGGTGCAAGGGCTCTTTCTGCTGCCTCTGTGAGTGTGAGGGACACAGGGATGGTGCCAGTCAAGAGGAAGCGGGGAAAACAAGCGTATAAAGAACCATAACCTACTGGTTCCTTCAGGAAGCCATGCATGGGGGGGGGGGTGCTGGCGAGCGAGCCACTGTCTCAGCGTCACGAGGAGCAAAGCTTATAAAATCAGTGTGAGACCAAGACAGACTTGTGATGTTTAAGCAAGAATTCTTTAGCTAAAAGGACTCCTGGCTCCAAATATCTGGGTTCCTGTCACTCTGGTGAGTATGAGCAAGAGTGTGCACATGCGTGATGTGAAGGGACCTTGGCGCCTGTCACAGCCTGTCTCTTGGCCCCATGACCCTCAAATGCACGGGCTACAGCCCCACACAGCCTGTCTTAGGGTTTTACTGCTGTGACAGACACCATGACCAAGGCAACTCTTAGGACAACATTTAACTGGGGCTGGCTTACAGGTTCAGAAGTTCAGTCCATTATCATCAAGGCGGGAGCATGGCAGCATCCAGGCAGGCACGGTGCAGGAGGAGCTGAGAGTTCTACATCTTCATCTGAGGCAGCTAGTGGAAGACTGGCTTTCAGGCAGCTAGGATGAGGGTCCTCTAAGCCCATATGCACAGTGACACACCTACTCCAACAAGGCCACACCTCCTAATAGTGCCACGCCCTGGGCCAAGCATATACAAACCATCACACAGCCTTCCCTTCAGAAATCATCACCCCTTTGGCAAATAAGCCCCACTTGTATACAGCATAAGGCTCCCTGGCAGCAAATGGCACCCAGTCCTCTTGGGTCTCTGGGGAAGAGAGAGAGAGGAGTCACGGAGACACAGGCTAAAGTTCTGAGTGGAAGGGTCTGATCTGACACATCTTGGAGTCTTTCTACTCTCCTCTAAACTTGAACCCCCAGCTGTCTTAATCCTGCCCTCCCTTCAGCCCCCCAGTGGCCTCTCTGTTCCCTCTAAGTCACTTTGGTGTCTTTGTTCTCCTGGCTGGGGAAAGCAGGCTTGACAGCCTTAACCCCGATGGCAAAGTGCGGGACTTCAAAAGAGGCTTCAAGGAGCTGATGGATAATAGATGGCTGGAAGCATGAATGATACATATGTAGATAAATGATGGATAATAGGGTCTGCATGGTGTACGGGTGGCTGCTAGGTAATAGGTCTGTGGGTACACATGGAGAGAGGGAAGGAGGAGGGGAGGGAGGAAGGAGGGAGACAACAGACATAGCCTGAGTCTTGATATGACAAACGCCTGGAGACTTGATAGGCAGGGAGACAAGATGGGAGAACCTCAAAGGGAACTTCCTGGACCCTGGCCCAGAGGAAAGAGCCATCAAGTGGGCAGACACCCAGAGCCTTCAGTGATAGCTAGGAACTATCCAGGTGTCCATGGCAAATAGCAGGATGGGACTGACCATCTCATGAACTGATGATGATAATGATGGATGTGCTCGGAGATAATGAATGGCTTGACCTGCTGATAGATCAAGTTGCCTCCTGCCACCTTGAGTGCCCTTAGCTCCCCTGACTGGGCATGGCAGCAGTGGGTGCTGCTCCTCTGCTACCCACAAGGGGAGCTCCCTTCGGGGCCGTTCAGAGATGGTTTCCATGATGGTGGGACCACATGATCCTCCTCTCTTCTCTCCCACTCCTCAGGTTCATAAATGGTCCTGATTGAAAACTGCTCCCCAAGGAAGGGCAAGAGAAAGGCTTCACGGTGAGTTGCTTGGCCCAGGCATCTGAGCCATTCCCCGTCGCTCCCCTGCGATGTCCCACGTCTCCTGGCCATGCTTTAAATCCTTCCCTTTTCTCTACTTTCCTCTTCCTAGACCCCAGTTCCTCCCTCAAATAGCCAGTCAAATTATTGTTCTTGGAAATGCAGAGGCCGATTCCAAGAAGAGTGGGGCTGAAGTTGGGTGAGCTGGTGAGCTCTTCCTGCGGACTGAACCCAGCATGAAGGTTCAAGCCTGTTCCAGCAGCCCCAACAGCAGCGGGTAGAGACAGCAGGATCTGTGATGGACAGCCTTGTGGGGAACCTTTCCTGGGATTCAACTACGGTACAAAGGATAAGACAGGAGAGGACCTGGGAGTGTGGTTACAGAGAATCCTGGGGTTCTGTAAGAAGAGTTGTCAAGAGTTGAAGCCCAAGTTTCTTGTTTTTGATTTTGTTTTTCGAGACAGGGTTTCTCTGTGCTGTCCTGGCTGTCCTGGAACTCACTCTGTAGACCAGGCTGGTCTTGAACTCAGAAATCTGCAAGCCTCTGCCTCCCAAGTGCTGGTGTGCGCCACCACTGCCCGGCTGAAGCCAAAGTTTCTCGGTAGCTCCTGGAAGCCCGAGGCAGGGCCAACAGCCATGCGGAGGAGACAAGTCACTGCCTGAAAGAAACACATTCCCAGGGCCATGGAAATACAGGAACCTGAAGAACGTTTTGCAGGGAAAGCCCAGAAAAGTTCAGTGGCTAGTTGAGCGACCTACTGCCTGGCAGCGACAGCCCTGTAGCTACCATCAAACTCAGAGAGGAAGGCTATAAGAGAAGACTCTTAGCAGGGGTAACTGATGGCGGGGAGGGGTTTCCCTTCCTCTATGTCACAGCCCCCTTATACATCTTGAGAGCGAAGCAAACCAACTGGCACACCTGCCCCTACTTGGAGGAGATGCCAGCAAAGTAGTTTTAAGCCACAAGCAAGATACCAGGCATGGTGGTAATCTCTGTGAGTTTGAAGCCAGCCTGGTCTACATAGTGAAATCCTGGAGAGAGAGAGAGAGAGAGAGAGAGAGAGAGAGAGAGAGAGAGAGAGAGAGTTGACTAGGATGGGCCAAAGTTCAGAAAGGCCGGGGTAGCCNGAGAGAGAGAGAGAGAGAGAGAGAGAGAGAGAGAGAGAGAGAGAGAGAGAGATGACTAGGATGGGCCAAAGTTCAGAAAGGCCGGGGTAGCCGAGGCAGAGTGATGTGGAGCGGGGCATTGGGGGGTAGCCGAGGCAGAGCGATGTGGAGCGGGGCATTGGGGGGTAGCCGGGGCAGAGCGATATGGAGCGGGGCATTGGGGGGGTAGCCAGGGCAGAGCGATGTGGAGTGGGGCATTGGAGGCAGCTCCATGCTCCCAGGGTGAGAGCCCTGGAGGAGTCACCATAAGAGAGGGACACTGGGGGCGATTCACAGCAGGTCCAGTTTGTCTTGGGCCGGTTTTGAGCAGGAGAGTCTCAGGCTCAGATGTGGAGTGTGGAGGGTGGTTTCAGAGTGTGGGAGCCTGGGAAGTCACTCAAGGAACTTCTGTATGGTGAAGGTGGATGGCAGAGAGCCATGACAGCATGGTGAGGCCGCCTTTAAGGGAGATTCATGAAACATTTTGGTGATCCAAAGGACAGGACCCGGGGGAAAGGAAACAGATGGCAAAATGGACATCCAGACAGCATCCTGTGCGGGGGCAAATGGCTATTCCACACTCTGAAAGGTCACATGGAGGGAGAGTGGGCTTAGGGAAGGAGTTTCAACTTGAAATGTGCAATGTTTGAGGTGTTCAAGAATATCCAGCCTCGGGGGCTGGAGAGAAGGCTCAGCGGTTAAGAGCACTGACTATTCTTCCAAATGTTCAAATCCCAGCAACCACATGGTGGCTCACAACCATCCATAATGAGATCTGATGCCCTCTTCTGGGGTGTCTGAAGGCAGCTACAGTGTACTCATATATAATAAATAAATAAATCTTTAAAGAAAAACAAAACAAAACAAAACAAAACAAAACAAAAAGAATACCCAGCTTCGTTGGGCGGTGGTGGCGCATGCCTTTAATCCCAGCACTCAGGAGGCAGAGGCAGGTGGATTTCTGAGTTCGAGGCCAGCCTTGTCTACAGAGTGAGTTCTAGGACAGCCAGAGATGCACAGTGAAACCCTGTCTCGGAAAAAACCAAACCAAACCAAACAAACAAACAAACAAAACAAAAAACAAGAATACCCAGCCTCGCTTCCAGGAGCAGTTGGAAATTCTGACCAGAGTCTATGGGCCGAGCTGGACTCCCAGCCTCCACTGTGGCTGAAGACCCTTTGGGGACCAGAGCTGATGGGCTAGGAGAGAGAACTGAGCCTGGATCAGAAGAGGCAGTGGGAAGAACCTGATAGGGTGGCTGTGTCCCTAGGAGAAGTACCTCAGTGGGAGTGGGGAGAGTGAGGTCACAGACAGGACACAGGAGGCAGCAGAGGCAGATGTGGAACAGCTGAGAGCATCTATGAGAAGCGCTGAGGGTGCCTGTGAAGTTGGCACTAGACATCTTATTAATGATCCAGTTTGGCAGGAAGCAGGGGCCATTCCATCTGAGTCATTCAAGGACAGCTTAATGAGGGTGTGGGCTGGGAGGAGAGAAACCGGCAAGGGATGCTAACTGTCGAGCTAAAGTTCAAAGAGGGGTACCCCCGCCCCGTGTCGTCCTCTGGAGTAGTAGCATCCCTTAAAACTAGAAAAGATGTGGGTGGAATCAAAAGGGATCTAACAATGTGTTTATTACTTTATTACATTTATTTGTGTGTGTGTGTGTGTGTGTGTGTCTGTCTGTCTGTCTGTCTGTCTGTCTGTCTGTGCCTGCCTGCCTGCCTGCCAAGACATGGGCTTGGAGGAACAAAGACAACTTGTGGTGGTTCTGTCCTTCTGTTATGTGGTTCCTGGGACTTAGGCTGTCAAGCTTGGCGACAGGTGCCTTTACCCACAAAGTTTTCTCTCTGGCCCCTTGAAAGGGACTTCTGGTTTTTCAGATCCCAGAAAAATGGGAGAAGGGGAATCTCTTCCGCTTAGGCTGTGTCAGGCAAGGAAGAGGGACTCACTTCAACCGTCAGGACCGGTCACAAAGATGCAACTTGTGCTGGTTCAGGACATGGTCCTGGCGGATGTCAGCTGTCCCCAGCATAGCGGGCTTTATTCTGAGTCCTGCACATCCACCCAAGACTCTGAGCCCAGTTGGTAGGGGACTAGCATGCGCAAGGCTTGGGTTCAGTCTGCGGTACTGCACAAACTACCGATTTGGGAATTACATCTGTAGTCCCAGCATTTAGGAACTAGAGGCGAGAGGATCAGAAGTTCAAGGTCATCCTCAGCCACCACGTGGCTTGCTTAAGACACGTGATACCCTGTCCCAATCAATCAATCAAACAATAACATCCTAGCCCAGGTAGGATCTTACAGTGTAGTGTTCCTACACGGACCACGGGCAGCGCCAACCCCAAGACCCTGCGTCTCCCCTCTCAGCATCCCAGCTACCTGACTGCCCACTCCTCCCTGGTGAGACCTGCCCCCTCTGTCTCTCATCCCAGAGGGAAGACCCGTGCTTCTCCAATGGTCCCAAGAGCAAGGTTCTAAGTGGCCCCGCTTCAGGTCGCCATCCCCACTCCAGAGTGAATCATTCTGCCGGCAATATGGGGGTCAGAAATGGAACCGGAAGTCCATGAAATAGCCACTTTAGGATCCCTCAGGGGAGTTAGAGCAGCTGCAGAGGCGATGCTGCTGGGTTAGAGCCGCACCCCCATGTTTCCCTGTGAAGAGAGGTGTGAGGGGTGGGAGGAGGGGGTGTCTTTGGTTTGCTCAAGGCTGGGTGTGTGTGTCAGAGACACAGCAGAGGGCAAGGTGGCTCATCAGATAAAGATTTAAAGATACAAGCCGGGCGTGGTGGTGCACGCCTTTAATCCCAGCACTCGGGAGGCAGAGGCAGGCGGATTT
>NC_034610.1:24762166-24767419 GCF_900095145.1 Mus pahari | reverse complement strand
TGAGTTCCAGGACAGCCAGGGCTATACAGAGAAACCCTGTCTCGAAAAACAAAAAACAACAACAACAACAAAAATTTAAAGACACATCCCCCCAAGTCCTGGCCAGGGTGACTTGAGTTCAATCTCCAGGACCTGCCCAGTGGAGGGAAAGGTGACTCCTAACAGTCATCTTCAGAGATCCAGTCATGCGCATGCGCACACACAAACATGAACTTTTAAATAAAATCTAAAGGACACGGAGATTTGTACTCTCACTCATACACATGAGGCACACGTGCATGATTAAGTAAACATATGAGATTTTGTATCAGACAGGGTAGGCAGAGTTACACTGCAGTAATGTGTCAGATCCCACCTCCACAGATCAAACGGCCAAGTTCCGTTCTGGCTCACGCTTCAGTCCCTCACAGGCTTGGCTCATCACAACAGCCCCAGGACCCAGGCTGTCGGAGATGCTACAGCGCACACCTGCGGGGCTGGGGCGGGCAGTGGGGGTGGAGGAGACCTGATCTCCCATGCCTCTGAGACACAAGAGTAAAGTCTAGGGGCTGGTGAGATGGCTCAGTGGGTAAGAGCACCCGGCTGCTCTTCCAAAGGTCCAGAGTTCAAATCCCAGCAACCACATGGTGGCTCAAAACCATCTGTAACAAGATCTGATACCCTCTTCTGGAGTGTCTGAAGACAGCTACAGTGTACTTACATATAATAAATAAATAAATTTAAAACAAAAACAGTTTTAAAAAAAAAAAAAAAAAAAAGAGTAAAGTCTACTGGCCAAGAATGCTGATTGGCCAGAACTGGTCACATGCCCCTTCCAACCACAGGGGTAGGCAGGAAGTGCTACCTAGAGGCTGGGAGCCCCAGCGAGTTCTCAGCAAATTGTATTAATGACTGTCATGCCTACATATAATTGGCGTATGTATGTGTGCTTGCATGCTTGCATACATGCATGCATACACACACAGGCTCCCTCTTTTCTCTCTCTCATACACACTCTTTCGAGCACTCATGGGCACATCCCATGGTCATAGACTCGTGTCAACTCCCTATGCCCAGCTATCAGTGTCAAAAGTCCCCAGCTAGGTCCCTGCTGTCATGGACACTTGCACCCACATTTTGTTTCAGGCCCTGACTGCTGCCTCTGGCTCTTCTGTCTGGTTCTCTGGGCCCCCACCATCCATCTCTACTCTCGGTTCATTCTTCCAGTCTCCCTTCCCTGGTGGTCCTCCCCTCCTGCCAGGAGGAGGTAAAAGGGACAGCTGTGTGTTTATGCAGTGATACCGCACCACCGACACTTGCTTCAGGTTTCTGGCTGGGGTGTTAGAATCCCCTCCCTTTCTCTTCACTTGCCTTGTGAGCTCTCTAAGCACGAGCTGGTGACAAACAGAGAGGCCGTCTCAGCCAGAAGGGCAAGGGGGTGAGACCCAGAAGACCTGGGGGTGCAAACAGAGAACAGGCAGGGACAAAGAGCCAAGACATGGAGTGCAGAGGCAGGGGAGACGGCTCAATGGATAAAGTGTCTGCCACACAAGCAGGAAGGCCTGAGCCCGGGTCCCCAGCAAGCATGTACATACCTGGACCTGGTGGTAGACATCTCCAGTCCCAGTGCTTGGCAGGGCCAGAGGCATGAGGACCAGGCAGGCCAAGCTGCTGAGCTTCCCATAGAGCCAGAGAGCTTCTCTCCCAAAACCAAGTGGAGAGCAATGGGGTAACTCACCGAATACCTGGGCCCCATGCATATGTGCACACAAACATGCATGAAGGAAAAAATAAATCATATAGTGCGGCAGAAAGACTCAGTAATGCAGACAGACAGCACGTGGGGGCCAGAGGACAACTCAAGGGAGCCCGTTCTCACGGGTTCTACAGGCTGAACTCAAATTTTGACGCTTGCCTGCAAGCTCCTGTACCATCTCGCTGAGCCATCTCGTCAGCCCTAGGGTGAATTGAAAGGTAGGGAGGAGGTGTGGCTCTTTCCAGGCAAGCCGCAGAGATTTGAGCCTGGGAGTCTGCTTGGGGGTTTCCTCTGTCGGGAGATCTTTCTGTTGGAGGAGTTGGCTGGGGTCTGAGCTGTGTGGTACCCCAACTGCCTATGCCTCAACTCTGGGGCCTGCTTGTGTGTGTCTGTCCTCTGAGCCATCTTGGGGGGTTCAGCTGTACCTGCTTAAAGGCTCATCCCAGCTGGATTTGCTGTTCGTGCCCCCCACGGCGGGATGGGGAGGGTCACGAGACCCTCCCCTGAGTATCTGGCCCGTTGTACATAATTCTGTTCTAACTGCGTGTGGCCTTGAGACAGAGCTAGAGAGTACACAGGCTAGGGAAGTGGAAGTTTATCCATCAGTGCTGCTGTGAGAAGTCGGCCCGTAGTCCCTGTTGGGTAAAGACTTTCTGGTGTGGCATCTTAGGGGTGCGGGGGAGGTCCCTGTTAATAACCCCTCAAGTATGCTCCTAGAAGGAACCTAGTAAGCTTGCCTTCCCCGGAGTGAACTTTGGTGGAACTGTGCCTCAGTTTGTTATTAGACCTTCAGAGGAATGGTGGTCTCCCCATGGGAAGGAATTTTAACAGTGCTCTAGCCTTCGCTAGGCCAGAGGGCTGTAGACAGAAGGAAGACAGACTGGAGGCAGGCCCCATTCTGTATGGGAGCAAAGGAATGCCAGGCTGGAAAGGGAAGCGGGTCTCTGCCCAGGAGCCCAGGCCTAAGCAAAGACCCAAGATGTTTGTGCGATACTCTGTCGGCCATTCCACCCCCCCACACCTCCCCAGTGCAAGGACCAGAGAGAGTCCGTGCACCTGCATATCTGCTGCAGACAGGCAGCGAGCAACTCCCAGTTACAGAATGACAACCTGGACCAACAGCTACAAAGGAGCAACTCCCAGTTACATAATGACAAATGGGACCAAGAGTTACAGAGGAAAAGAACCCCATACTCTACAGTGGTGAGCACCTTAAGCCATGCATTCTTCCAGACCACAGTGGGTGTGGCACCAGGTGGGGGTGGGAAAGGGGCCCTGATGGGGGTGAGGAGCCTCCAACAAATCCATACAGCATCCCCATGTTCGGTCACTGCCTCAAGACCCAAGGAAACACAGAACACGCTTTGGGGGCCATGGTGAGGGGAGGCCAGTGAGGTGGTTTGCCTCGGGGATATAGTGAGAGTTAGGTGTGGCGAATACCGGGCACCCTGGTGTCTTGGCCCTAATCTAGGCTCTCCCAGCTAAATTTGAGGATAAAAGAGAGTTGTGGGGAGGAGTTGGCCAATATGTGTGGAGAAGTCCACTCCTGGATTGGCTTCTGTCAGGTCTCATGAAGCAGCTAAGCTTCCCTAACTGGCCCCTGCTCCTCCCGCCATAGCCATACGTTTAGTAGCTACAATATCCCTTTGGCTTGGCAGAGGTCAGCACCCCTGTGTTACTGTTGAAAAGTGGTGGATCTTTTTAGGGGAACATAGGGCCTCCTGGAAGGTCCCTACCTTTGTTTTTGTTTTTGTTTTTGTTTTGTTTTGTTTTGTTTTCGAGACAGGGTTTTTCTGTGTAGCCCTGGCTGTCCTGGAACTCACTCTGTAGACCAGGCTGGCCTCGAAATCTGCCTGTCTCTGCCTACCAAGTGCTGGAATTAAAGGCATGTGCCACCACGCCTGATGGTCCCTACCTTTGAAAAGACCTTAGGTCCCCTCATGTGTTTCTTTCCTCTCTGTTTCTCAGCTGCCACAGGACAAGCAGACCTTCTCAGCCACACACTTGTGCCATAACGTCCTGAGTTGCCACAGGCCCAAAGCAACAGGGGACTGAGTGTCCATGGACAGAAACTTCTAGAACCATGAGTCAAAGTGAATTTCTTGTCTTTATAAAGTGGTTTATCGGAGGTATTTTTTTTATAGCAATGGGAAGCTGACTAACACTTCTGGTCTCTTCTGCTGCTGCCATGCCTCGGTCTCTGGGTATACTGTACCCTCTGTCTGTGGCACCCTCCCACTGCCCAGCTATTAAACATCCTAGGAGACTCAGTCTAGTCTGGAAAGATATTGGTGGTTCCACTTTCCACTCGGCAGCATCTCAGTGATGACTGCTTCCTCGGCTGAAAGGGAAGGGGCCAGGGACCAGAGTCTACGAGATATAAAATGGTCTCAGAGTGGAAGACATGCTGGTCCAAGTTCAGCAGAAAGGGCTGGGTCAGGCTTTAGTAGCCAGGGGTCACAGGCTTTAAGTGGAAAAAGCAGGCGGGCTGAGGAGCAGAGGGCGTGCTGGGGATGCTGGATAATTGAGACCAGACTGTAAGGAAGGTCAGGGGAAGGAAGATGCTGCAGACACTGATGACAGGTGCCCGGGTGGGAATGACCACTCAGGGCAGAGACCATCTGGGGGTGGGGCAAGCAGTGCCAAACCCCAGCAAAGTGAATCTCCACATGTGATTTTATCCAGTTTGCCATTGTCTGCTTCCATGGGCTTTATATGCTACCAACACAGAGGCAAGGAAAATCCTAGTCCCTTGGGAGTTAACCTCTCTTAGACCTACTGTGTGCTTCTGTTCCAAGGGAGACAAGGTCATCCTCTTGGGAGGACCTGGGCGGAGAGGCACAGGTGCAGGCGAGGCTGGGGGAGCCTAAGGGAAGGGAAGCACCCTGCAATGTGGGAATGTAGGTGTCAGACCCTCTGGAAGGAATTGAGAGGAGCCACAAAGGGCCACCCTAAGACCGGAAGCTCCCACACACATCAGTGCCTTTCTTCCCCAGTTCAGCTGGGTGTGGGAAGACGTCCGAAGACCCTTGTGCAACATGATTTGGGTCCACAGGAGCCATGAGTGAGACAGGATCTCTGGCTCACATGACGGCCCTGTCAGTGCTCCCTGAGATGTTCTTGACCTCTAGAGAGAAGGTCAGATTGCCCTGGGCCTGATGGCCACCTACGCCATTCCTCAGACACTGGGCCTTGTAGACCCCAGCCCCAGGAACAGGACCCAAGATCCGTTTTTACAAATGAGAAGACAAAGCTTGGCGCTATGAAGATGTTTGTCGAGGGTTAGTGGGGTCCAGATTTGAACTTGCGATGCCATGAGCTCACATCAAGAGAAATGGCACCCACTCTTCCCTAGCTACCAGGCGAAGATGGGAAAGGATTGGGGTGTGGTAAGGGGGGGGGGTTCTCGTGGAGAGACAAGCAAGTAGAGCAGCCCAAGATTGAAAGAGCCAGAAACCTACTGGCCCAGGCAACAGGCCAGTCTCCATACCCCCCCCTCCTCCTCCTCCTCCTCCTCC
>NC_034610.1:24724310-24762151 GCF_900095145.1 Mus pahari | reverse complement strand
TCCTCCTCCTCCTCCTCCTCCCTCCTCCCCCCCCCTCCTCCTCCTGCAAAAACTTCTGTTCCACAAAACAGCCTCTTGATATTGACAGCCTTGCTGGATAGGGGCCAGGCCAGGCCACCCTCTGAGTCCGGAGCTGTCCTCTCCAGGCAGTGTCTAGCTAGTTCTGAAACATCACATCTTTACTTAACGCCCAGGTTAGCTTCAATCCTCATGGGGTAGCTTCTAAAGATCACAGGCTTGCACAGGATCTGGCTGTAAATGTCCCCCACCACCCTGAGTTCAAAGTGTGTCCCACACAAGGGCTCAGAGACATGCAGTAGTTGGATGAACCAGAGAGCAGAGGTCCCAGGAGGAAGCTGGGGACTCTCCCTACCCCTGGCTCAGCAGGGGTCCTGGGACTGCCACCAGAAGCCCCCTGGCTTCCTGGCCTGTAATATGCCTGGGATGGAGACTGCTCAGAAAGCAGTCAGTGGCCTTCCAGACATCCTGGTGAGGGGTTACTGCTTTCCCAACAGAGCAGTGGTTCTCAACCTATGGGCTGCGGTCCCGTAGGGTGGCATGTCTGCTAGTCTGCCTATCAGATTTTGCATCACGGTTCATTTTTTAAAAAATATTTACTTATTCATTTTATGTATATGAGTACACTGTAGCTGTACAGATGGTTGTGAGCATTCGTGTGGTTGTTGGGAATTGTATTTTAGGACCTTCTGCTTGCTCCAGTTGTTCCAGTCCAAAGATTTATTTATTATATCTAAGTACATTGTAACTGTCTTCAGACACACCAGAAGAGGGCGTCAGATCTCACTACGGGTGGTTGTGAGCCACCATGTGGTTGCTGGGATTTGAACTCAGGACCTTCAGAAGCACAGTCAGAGCTCTTAACCTCTGAGCCATCTCTCCAGCCCTACATCACTATTCATAACAGTAGCAAAGTTACAGTTACAAAGCAGCAATGAAATAATTTTACTGTGGGGGAGGGGGTCACCACAACACGAAGAGCCATGTTAAAGGGTCTCAGGGTTAGGAAGTTTGAGAACCCACAGCAACAGAGACAGGCTTAGAAGATATAAAGCAAAGGCTTACCAAAAATGTTCTTGAAACACTAACTCAAAAAACAAAACAAAACAAAAATGTTCTACTTCTCTACACAGTCGGCAGGACTGTAATGGGCTACCAACGGTTTGGCCCTGCATATGGTAAAGGGTTGCTCCCTTCCTCCAACGACCCTTGACAAAGCCTCTACTTCACGGCTTATAGAATGTGATGGCCCAATGAAAAGTCAACCCTTAAACGTCACTAAATGAAAAAATTAAGGTGAGGCGGGGGAGGGGGACAAGCATTGGCATAGCATGGTGTTAGGTACGCACCGTGGGATGGGGTGTGAGGGTCAGACTCCGGGACAAGGCAGTGGGATGTGAGGTCTGGGGTTAATGGGAAATGCACCCTGACCGTTGAGTGATCGTTATCTCCGGGAATGATGCCTGCTTCTACCAGAAGGCGGCTAAGAGTGTGGGCGTGCCCTGCCTGGGCACCGACCCCAACCCAGTCTGCGTTCTTCCGCATCCTTTCTCCCCAAGTTGCCTGCACAGCAGTTAGAAGTTGATAGCAATAAAGAGCATGGCCCAAGGACCGTATGCGCCAGTCTGGCTTTCTAGCGTCGCAGGCTAATTCCCGGGAAAGTGAGGTCAGCTTCCCCTGTCCCTGGAGGGATCTCAGGTGAAGATGGGAAGGCAAGCGTGGTGGTGGTACACACTTGTAATCCCAGCACTCAGGAGGTAGAAACAGGAGGATCGCAAGTTCAAGGTTAACCTTGGTGACAGAGTTCCGAGGACAGCCAGGGATACAGGGTACCCTGTTCCCCCAAAGCAAAACAAAAGCAGAGCTGGAAAGATGGAACGGAGGTTAAGAGGCCTCGCTGCTCTTGCAGGGGGAACCTGAACTCCGTCCCCAGCACCTATACAATAGCTTACAGCTGTAACTCCAATTCCAAAGGACCTGTCGCCCTCTTCTGGCCACTGCGGGTACTGCATATGCATATACGTAGGATATGCAGACATGCGTGAGGCCACACGCATAAAATAGCTTCCTTACAAGAAGGAAAAAGTGGATGAGAGATTTCAGGTTCCCCTGGGAAGAGAATGAACCTGGGCTGGGGCCTCCTCAGTGCCACTCTTCCTGCCTCCGCCCACTCTATAATCTTATTGCTTTGTGCAATAAACAAAGCTCTAATTTTATTTTTAAGTCACACACACCTAGAATCTCAGCGTGTAATCACCTCAGAAAACTTTTATTACATTTTCACTTATTTAGCAGGGGTATGTGTGTGTATGCGTGTGGGTGCGCACAACAGCTCACATGTGGAGGTCTAGGCTGAAGGTTCAGAAGTCGGCTCTCTCCTTCCACCGTGTGGGTTCTAGAGACCCAGCTCGGGTTATTTGGCTTGGTGGCAAGTGCCTTGACCTACTGAGCCATCCAGGTGCCCCAACAAATTGTTTTAAAGCAAAAACCAGGGTGTTTTCACCTCCGCTGGGGCTAGACTATGGTGAGCACCCTTTTTCCGCCCATCTCATTGCCAGGATGGCTCCACCCTTCCACAAGACTCCACCCCTAGTCTCCGCCCATCCACACAAGACTCCACCCCTAGTCGGTATTCACCTAGGACCCTCCCTCCCAGGTTATCCCTCCTTCCTCTCCCTGCCCATTGCCAGGCTTTAGATAAATAAAATCATATGTCATGTTTCTTTTTCCAGCTGGCATCCTTTAGCCAAGCTGGCCCTCTTTGTGTCATTAACCTCGCCCCACCCCCACCCGCTTGGTACTGTCACCATTCCTTTATCCTTGGAGTCCCGGAGGGCTTGTAACTGTGTGCCATAGCCTTGCCATCCGGTTTAACATCCTAAGCATTCATGACCACACCTTAGAGCATCCGGCTCAGGACCAAGTACAGATATGGTCAGTTCTTCCTGCTAGGGTATTCCCTTAGATTCTCCCTCCCCCGAGCAGAAATGTTCCTTTGTCTCTGAAGTTGGTGGGAAAAGGAAGAAATAGTCAAAAACTAAGGGCTGGGGCAGCTCAGTGGGTAAAGGTGCTTGCTACCCAAGCGTGAGGATCTGAATTAATCCCCAGCATCCGTGTAACAAGCTAACCACGGCCAATCCAAGCCTCTAACTCCAGCGGTGTGACGGGCAGAGACAGGAGGATTGCTGGGACTTGCTGCCTGCCAGCATAGCTCTAGGTTCAAGGAGACCCTGTCTCAAGAGAATAGATCAGACTGATAGAGCAAGAGGCTGCTCCTCTGCTCTGGCCACCACTTGCTCCCCACCCCACAACTCTAACTCTCTCTCTCTCTCTCTCTCTCTCTCTCCCTGTGTGTGTGTGTGTGTGTGTGTGTCTGTCTGTCTGTCTCTCTCTCTCTCTCCCTGTGTGTGTGTATATGTGTGTGTGTGTGTTTGTCTGTCTGTCTGTCTGTCTGTCTCTCTCTCTCTCTCTCTCTCTCTCTCTCTCTGTGTATGTGTATGTGTGTGTGCNTGTNTCTGTCTCTGTGTGTCTGTCTCTGTGTCTCTGTCTCTCTCTCTCTCTCTTTCACACACACACACACACACACAGAGAGAGAGAGAGAGAGAGAGTAAATATAAAAGTGTTTTAAAAGAGGTACCAAAAATAACATCAACAATGCCTGCACTGCTGTGGCATGCTCTCCAGTCCGCTGAGCAAGGCGGTTATTATCACCCCGTTCTGTGATTCAAATTTTTAACTACTTCAGTGCCCACTGTCACCTTGGAAGGAGGGTCTGGTGTCTCACACACACACACACACCTCTACTTGGCAGTTGAGAAGTTAAGGAACTTATCCAAAGCCCGACTGCCAGATGAAACAGAATGAGCAGTCAGATTCGAATTTTGGATAAGCGAGGACTTATTTTAAAACTGTGTATGCAATATCCCACATTGCATACATATTTTAATTTAAATAGGCACTTTGTAAATCTGCCGGTGCCTGGAAATCGGTCCAAGGTCACAGGACTAGTGACAGTGTGCTGAGGACAAGGACCGGGGCTCCCTCCTCAGCCCTGCGTGTCCAGCTGATACAGTGGGACCTGCTCCAAGGCCCTGGTGGCCAGGAAGGCAAGCAGATGGCTCCGGTCTGTTGAGTAAATCAAACCAAAGAGGCTAGGGAACAACTTGGACGGAAGACTTGGTTCCTTTTCATGCAAAACGGAGTCACCCATGGCTGATGGATTCGATTTGCTTTGGGGTCACTTAGCTCAAGAGAATTGGGATCAGAGGCTGAGACCAGATCACCTGGGACTAGTTTTCAGTGACTACCTGATCAAGTATTTAAGCCAATTGCTTTCTACCCTGCCCAGCCCCGCCCAAAACCAGCCTGGCCCCGCCTAGCCTTAGATGTCCCCACCTATCCCCTAACTCCGCTCCTAGTCGGTATTCACCTAGGAACTTGCCCTACTCCCAACTCCTGCTGTAATTGGCCTGGCTAAAGTACCTCTGTTCTTCTCTCTCTCCTGTGAGCCCCAGTCTGCAGCCTCAAACCCCAAGGCAGTCTACCTCACGCAGCCTCTAGGAGCTTCAAGGCCTTCCCGCTTACCCGACTGAGCCCTGAGAGTCAATCCCAAGCCTTCCCCACCGGAAACTCGGCAGCCTCGTGTCCCAGGCTGCCACACAGATGCATGCTCTCGTTGTGCATGGAATAATGCGTTTAATTACTTCTTCGAAGGCCGGGCTAATAATAGCGCTTTGCACGGAGGGCCTCGGTCACAGAGGAAAAGCGATGAAAGCGCTCGGCACTGTTCCCAGTGATTTAAAAGCTCCCGTGAACACAGCGTCGCTTTCCTCAAGAGGCAGAGGGAACTGTGCCGAAAAGCCTGTACGTTTTCACTTTTAACTCGCCGGGTTTGATCCGCTGAGGTCCTCAGGATGTGGGACGCCCCAAGACTGGAGTAGTGGGGCCAATTCCAATATATGGTGGAAAGAGCTCACACACACACACACACACACACACAGTGTGTGATAAAAGGAGCTCCCCATGAAATCTGGCCTCAGTAATCATATGGAGAATAATAGCTGAAGGTTGGCCCCACAGTGGCCTGACCTTGGTCAGACTTGGGGGCTGTGGGTTTTTTGGTTGGTTGGTTTGAGGGTGTTGTTGTTTTGTGTTGTTTTTAAGACAGGCTCTTTTGTTTGTTTGTTTTTTGTTTTTTGTTTTTCGAGACAGGCTTTCTCTGTGTAGCCTTGGCTGTCTTGGAACTCACTTTGTAGACCAGGCTGGCCTCGAACTCAGAAATCCGCCTGCTTCTGCCTCCTGAGGGCTGGGATTAAAGGCGTGTGCCACCACACCCGGCAAGACAGGCTCTTATATGGACCAGGCTGGCTTCAAAATTTCTATGTATCAGAGGATGACCTTGAACTTCTGGTCCTCCTGCCTCCACCTCCTGAGAGCTGGGACTACAGGCATGTGCTACCATACCCAAATCATTAGATGCTTGCTAGGCAAACAGTCACCCAACTGAGCCACACCCAGCCCACTGGTCAGTTTTGTTCTTCAGTAAGCCTTCCACCCTTCCCTTGAAGCAGGGTCTGTTACTGGTCAGGAATTCACCTATGCTGTCCAGCAAACCCTAAGGATCCTCTTGCTCCCACCGCCCAGTGCTGGAGTCACAGATGTGCACCACTGTGCCTGACTTTTAGATGTGAGTGCTGGAGAATTAAACTCAGGTTCTCACGATGGCCCAGAGAACCACTGTCAGACACCAATTCAGTTGGCTGACACTTGTGGTCCTGTCTGGTGTTCAACACCTTTGTAACTTAAACCCCAGCTTTCCCAGTCAAACATGGAACCCACGTTTCCTGGAAGCCACTACAAGTCCGTAAATCACCTTCCCCAGTTTTCTATACGTGGAAACTGAGGCTAGGGATCGTCTCATGATTTGTCCCTGTGCTGGCTGTTGCAGCTCAAGGCCTTCACAGGGGGCACCATCCTGCTTCTGTGCTCTTGGGCAGTCCCTCTCCCTCTCCAGGTTGGGTTTTGCCTCCCCTGAAGAATGAATGAAGGGCGTAGGTTGGATGGCAACCTAGCAAAAGTTGGATGCCAGAGAGCCCAACTATGTGACCTGGGTCACCCCAGCCCCTGGGCCTCTTCCAGCATTTCCCATTTTCAGGAATGGATGGTTAAAGTGGTGGCCAAGCAACCATAAAAATGAAAAGTTGGAGTTCAGATACCCAGAAGCCCATGTAAATGCTGGGTGGGCCTTAGGGGTCTGCCTACCCATAATTCCATTCTCAGAAAGTGGAGACAGAGGTGCCCCAGAGCAAGCTGGCCAGGGAGACTAGCCAAATCATTTAGCTCTGGGTTAGACTGAGAGAGCCTGCCTCAGTGGATAGCATGGAAAAGCAGCAGAGGTGACTCCTGACAGCGACCTGGAGCTTGTACAAGGGCACACATATGTGCCCACATACATGCAAACACACATCCACACAAGGAAACGGGAAAAGAAGATTGTCACGGCAATTCTACCTTCCTCTGGCAACCTCTTTACCATAAAGAGAACTTTGCACAACCCCAGATATATAGGTAAATAAAACAGATCTACAAATCAAATACTTACTGGTGCTAAAGCATAAAGATTCTTTTAAAAACAATTCTTTGATATACATATTAGCTTATCATTTATTAAAGATGAAAGCCAATTTGCATGCTAATAAGATAGACGTGTTCGTTTATTCTGAAACGAAGCATTAATTCTCAGCGGACTATCTGAGGCTAATCTAGTTTGCTTCTTGTTGCTATGATAAAACACTGTGACCAAAACCAGCTGAAGGAAGGAAAGGGGTTATTCAGCTTACACTTCCAGGTCATTGTTCATTCAGGGGAGTCAGGGGAGGAACTCAAAGAAGGAAGTGGAAGCAGAGGCCATGGAAGAATGCTGTTTGCTGACTTGTTCACAGGCTCATGCTCAGGTAGCCTTCATATAACCCAGGCCCACCTGCCTAGGGATGGTGCCGCCCACAGTGTGCCGGCTCCTCCCACATCAATCGTCAATGAAGACAGTCTCTCATAGCTATGGCTGTAAGTCAATCTGATACAGGTCAGGCAAGTCTTCAGTTATCCCTTCCTGGGTAACTCTAACTGTATCAAACTGACACTGGAAACAGTAATAACCAGGAGACCATGCCTTGAGTGTTTTTCAGGGTTGACGGATAGCTTGGTTTCATAATCATCAATACCGAGAATGTTCCTCATATTAACACATAGAACAAAGTGACAGAAGTATGCTCGGAGCCATTGCAGAAATGGTTGGAGATTCAGTCCTACTCCCGAGACAAAATTCATTTAGCGACTTTTTTATTTTTTTATTTTTATTTTTTGTGAAATTCCAGTTAGCAACTCTAACAGAAAAAAAAAATTTTAAATCAAACGTTCTAGCACAATACAAACTCATTTGATATTTACCTGCTGAGGGGGTGACAGTAAGAAAATATCATGTCTTTGTTTCCCATAATTAAACCATCATGTTACTATAAGAACAGAAAACTTTGTAGGTACGGTTAAAACACGGCAATTCATAGCATATGGTGGCTTGGAATCTGAACAGGGGATATGCAGGCAGCAATAGTTGCTGCAGTATATGTAGGTGCAGGTTCAGAGTGCACGGGTTGTTGTGTTCAGACCCAAGGCTGTAATAAAGTCACAAGACCCAGAATGAAGGAGCAGGGCCAGAAGCATCCAAGATTTATGACATGTTTGATTTTGAATGGATCTCTGCCTGTTGTACATATCAAGGCCCCCAGGGATGGACTGACTTGCTAGAACCTTCTTGAACTTCGCTGGGAGGAATCAGCGCCTACACCCCAAGGAACTGATGCAGAAGGTGCAGTCTAGGATCGTCACACCGACAGCTCACCAAATAGAATCTGTCCCTTCTACGATCGTGTGGCAGCCAGCAGCACCGCCGGGCACCAAGAGACCTTTTACATACCATATGGCTATAGAATTAATAACGGCTGTAAGCAAAGATTGGAAAGGAGATTAGGGGACCCGGCTCCTGTAGTGGAGCTATTAAGAAGGAAAGAAGCCTAGTGGCACAGCCGAGACAATGGGGCCCAGGCCTCCTCTTAGATGCTGGGCAAACACCAGGCAGGGGAGTATCCCTGACCAGCTCAATGCGTCTGCTGTCGGCTATAAAGATGCAGCTTATTATATTAGCTGGAGGGACAACAGCTAAGAGTAACAAAATGACCTCTTTGGAGGGGACAGGGAGGCAGTTAATTACCCTCAACAAAGAAGCATGAGGCAGAGCTACAGCCAGCCTCAGACGCAATGAGACAGTCACCTCCACGGGGCCCCAGGGCTCCTGCAGGAAGAAGGATGGTGCCCAGCAGGCCTTGGCTCCCCGGCCCTCTAAGGCCAGTCTGAGGACGCATCTCTCTCTTACCTCGGTGGCACAGCCCGGCACATGCGTCCTGACCTGTGACGGTCTCCATTTTTGCATGACCAGGCCAAGCTGTCTCCATTCCCATTTTCCCTGACTGTTGAAGGTCAAAGCACAACCGTACCTTGGGTGGGTCGTCTCCTCGATTTTCCGGATCTGTGCTATCTGTAAAATGGGTCCATAATAGAAGTCACCCCATGAGGGTGGTGTTGGGATGCAGAAGGCTTGCAGAGCGTGTAGTCCAGGGTGACACTGAGTAGGCCCACGGTACAAGTCTACCAGTCACAGGATGCTGAGGTTTAATCTCCCTGTAGGCCTGCGGCTCTGCACTCCGCATACCCTCTGACAAGCCCATGACGTAGTTACTCTTGTCCTCACAATAAGATGGCGTTCCCTGGCACCGGCTGGCGCCAGATAGAAGGTGACCCTCATAGGTAACTCTGTGGTCCATCTGCCCTGCTTCTGTTGATCTCTGGGGATGGTGGGCGAGCTGCCTCAGCCTGTGTACTGTGCTGGCCTCTGTTGATGCTCCTCCAGGCTTAACCCAGGAATAGTGAAGAAAAAGCAGCATCAGGACCAGGAGGGTTCAGCATCAGGACCAGGAGGGTTCAGCAGCCAGGCCTAGGCCTGGAGGCCCCTGGAGGCTGGGGTATCAGAGAGATAGGAGCTCACATCTTGGGATACTCTAGATACATGTAGACAACCACGCAGAGAGGAGAGGGGTCACAAAGGCACACAGAGTTAGACACACAGAGCAACAGGCACGCAGAAACTCTTCCCTCCATATGAGAGCAACAGGAGGCTGCTGGGGCCTGCAGAGCTCCTGACTCTGGAGTTCATTAAATGGATTTCCACAGACACATGATAATTACTCCCCCCCACCCCTGGATCCCTCCGTCTGCCAGTATCCCTCTTTCCAGCTCCTCCAGAGCTGCTGAGGCCTCTCAACCTTCTCTGGTCCCCTGCTGACCTCAGGCAAAGCCTCAGCCACAGCCTGGGTCCTTAGTTCGATTCTCTGGGAGGAGGGTAGATTCTCAGCAGGACTGTCCAGCTCTGCCCCCCAGAGAACCTGGTTGAATTGGCCAAAGCAAAAGGAGGTTGATGTTCCTGATCTGTGCAGATGCTGATCTGTAGCAGAGCTGTGCATCAGGCTTGGTTTCTTCCACAGGGGGCACGAGCTACTTTTCTGAGTCCCACTGGCTGGCTCACAGTAGGTGACATGTGGGCCTCTACGGCCCCCCACAATCCCCTGACACCCTCCTCCCTCACGCATGTTCCTGTCAGGTCCCTGTAGTGAACAAGCTGAACCTTCTTCCTCTCGGACAAGTAAAGGAGCCTTGGCCAGATGTTGCCAGCAGGCTGGGCTCAGACTCGGCCTCTTCCAGGGCCTTGAGAAAGCTGGGCCTCAGTCTGTAAACGACTCCCTCTGAGCTGGGTCTTGTCAGGACGTGGTGTGCTTCACTGATCCACCAAGAAGAAATGACAAAGAGCTGCACGCAGATTAGTGGGGGTGGGGGTAGAGGATGGTTGGACAGTGTGTTTCTACCTCAGAACCTCAGAGCTGTGGCCGGCCATGTGAACACCGAGGACGGCTACCCTGACCAACCTACCTCTGTTCCTCCCATCTCCTACTGATGCCTGCAAAAGGCTCAGTCAGCACTTGGGGTGCTGGCCTTCCTAGTGTGGGGGCCGGCAGAGAATGTGGGTTTCATGGAACACATGGAAGATTCCCAGTGTCCTGACATATGGTCAGGGCTGATTCAATAATGCCACCATTGTTAGTGTCCATTTGGCTGCTTGGGTCATCTTGTGATGTTTGGTTTGATATTTAAGGATATCATTGGCTGCCAATGACATGGCGGATGGTGCAGAGCTAGGGCCAGGTCCTTGGCCCCTCTGCCCACCCCTGGCAAGTTTCACACACACACACACACACACACACACACACACACACACACACGCCAGAGGAAGGAATGACAGGGACTTTAAACGATAGTTCCATGTTCTGCCACAGTGCTTAGCGCGTCTGACAAGCCATCAAAATGACTTTGCTGTGGCAAGCTTCATTAAAACAGGAGCGTGGAGCTCTAGTATGCAGACGGGGCCACTTTATTACTTTTTAATTTGTTTATAGAAAGCCTGTGTTTGGTGTGTGCCATCTTTACAAATAGAGACAAACGGGCCTGTCGCCTCCAAGCTGTGACGTCCCTGGATGAACAGGCTGGACCCGTGCTGGGCTCCACACTTGGTTACCTTTAATAGAAGCTGACATGGCCTGGGACATGTAGTGTTTGTCACATGAACACTAGGACCTGAGTTTAAAGGCCGGGTATGGGCAGGCCTGGGGAGGGGGACAGAGACAGGCTGATCCCTGGGGCTCCCTGGGATCCCAGCTCGCCTTGTGAAGCAGTGAGCCCCGGTTTCAGTGAGAGACTATACCAGAAGAAAGTAAGGCAGGGAGCAATGCAGACATTGTATAAGAGACATTGACCTCCAGCTACACGCACACGTGTGCACACATATACATGTACACACACATGTACGCACACAAGAGCACAGGTACATACACAGACACACATACATGTATACACCTGATTGCACACATGCACTTATCCAAACATATGTACTCACATGCACACATGCATGTGCACACATGCATGCACATGTACACATACAAACACATTTGAATGAATGCCCATGTGTGCACACATCCACACATACAACATGCACACATGCATGTACATATACATATAAAAACACTTGAATGGATGCACATGTGAGAACACATGCATACTCACATAAAACATGCACACATGCATATACATACACACATGTATGTATGTGAAAATGCATGTACACACACATGCATACATATACATGTACACATGTATACACACAAACACACATACATGTACAAACCTGAATGTATATATCCACATACCCTAACACATGTACACATACACTTGAATGAATGCACATGTGTGCACACATACATGCACACATATAACATGCCCACATGTGTATACATACACACAAATATATGCATGCATGCATGCACATGAACATAAACACTTGCACACACACAAAGAATATGACATGTTTTTCAAACTATGTAGAAGGCTGGGGGAGGGGACAGAGAGTGTGACTGAGTGACCATAGGAGACACTTGCAGTTTCTGGATTTCCCTCTCTGTCCTCGAGGTCCATGAGCTAGGCTAGTGGACACTCAGCCTCTGCAGCTCTGACGGTCTATGACTTTGTACTTCCTGTGATTTTCCCACTTTGAAAGCCACAAACCAGCCGGGCAGTGGTGACACATGCCTTTAATCCCAGCACTCGGGAGGCAGAGGCAGGCAGATCTCTGAGTTCGAGGCCAACCTGGTCTACAGATTGAGTTCCAGGACAGCCAGGGCTACACAGAGAAACCCTGTCTCAAAATAACAATAAGTAAATAAATGAAATTAAAAGAAAAGAAAAGAAAAAGAAAAAGAAAAAGAAAAAAGAAAAAGAAAAAGAAAAAGAAAAAGAAAAAGAAAAAGAAAAAGAAAAAGAAAAAGAAAAAGAAAGAAAGCCACAAACCCATTTCCTTGGCTCCCCAAAGCAACCCTCTTCATTAGAATAAAACAAAATCCTCAAATCACCTCGTGAATTTTGGAAATGGGTCAGATTAAGTGAGGAAGACCAGAGATGTGTCAGACCCTGACCCAAAGCCCCAACAGTGAATCAGAAAAGCGACCCTCTGTCTCAGCACCCACCCAGCTCTCTAGCTGCAGCTGTCATGTATGACAGTGGCGATTGTGTGTGTGCACACACGTGTGCATGCACATATGTGTGAGTGTGCAAGTGCTGGAGCCTGACACCCGGAGGTTAGCGTCAGACACTGATTCTCAGGAGTGGCCACTTGTTTTTTGAGACCTGAAACTCATCAAGTGAGCTATGCTGTCTGGCCAGCGAATGCCAAGGGTTCACACCTCCCTAGCGCTGGGGCTACAAGCACACACCATGGCACGGTTTCTGGTGACTTGGAAGCAAGCCTCTATAGCTCTGGTGGAAGCTGAGATACTCACACAGTGTGTACCAGGCACTGCCCTCATCCCTGCGGGTTATGATCACCTCGAGGTAAGTTATTCCCTCACTTTATGGATGAGGAAACTAAGGCACGGAGAGATGAAGGAAGGTGCCCACAGTTGCACTGCTACTGAGTGGACGAAGCCAGAAAACAACGTGGATGTCAGACCCCTCCTCTCTGCTCTCTTGGCAGGGGAAGGATCACCTCTGGCAGTTTAAAGTAAAGGCCTCTGCAAGGCGACAGGAATTCATTGTCGAGGTTTTAAGTTACAAAGACTATTGTGAGGGGCAAAAGATCAGAACTGTCCTGTTGAATGTCGTGACACCCGCCTTTGACAGAATTCTCAGTGACAGAGGCTGGTGGAAGACAACGTGTCACTTTGACTAGAGGACATAAGGAGAAGGATGTTGGAGCCACAGTTCTAAGACACTGGGTCCCAGCAAAAGTCCTCCTGGCTTCCCCGCCCCTTCTTCTTTTACTTAAAAAAAGTGCCCCAAACCCAAAGACCTCTGGATGACTTTCTAGGGGTCACACAAACGTTCTCCGGAATGCAAACCCATTCTGTTCAAGGACTGTTCAATGGGACAATAGGACAACAACCATGCCATTATCGTCTCAAGGAGTCTAGAAGCCAAAGAAGAAGCCCAAAGGCTAGCTCCCTCCACAGGCTCAGTCACAGACAGGGGCTATTTTGTGGCTAAATGTAGCTGCCACAGTGGGACCCTCACTTAAAGGTTTAAACTGGTTTTGAGAGAGAGAGAGAAGAGAGAGAGAGAGAGAAGAAAGACCAAACACCCACTGGTCTTTTGTTTGGAGTTTGTGTGGGGGGTAGGGGGAGGAATCCTGTAACCTCTCAGAAACTCCTTAACTCAAGGAAAATGAAAATGGCCCCCTACCTGCCTCTCCTACTACCTTTTAAGCTAATGGCACAGGTGGAGGGGCAGGGGCAGCTTATTTGTATGTCTGCCCATCCTCCGTCTCACTGTGCAGAATACAGGTGCCCCACCCACCCACCCAAGACATCACAGGACCAGATGGGAAGGAGGCCACCGTCCTGCAGGGGACTGTCCTGGAAACAAGCATCTCCTAGCAGGTGGCCAGGGAAGGGCGGAGCTGGAGGAGGGCGGGAGCTCCTCCTAGGGTCTGCGTTGGAGGCTTTCCACCAAGGGACAGCAGCATATTATAGCGATTGCCCCTCCCCTTTGCTACAACTGGAAACCCACAGGGCTTTAGCAGCGTATTTGTGTATCTGGCGCTTTCTGCTCTCCTCCCCGTGGGGACCATAAGCGACTCAGAGAAAAGAAGCAATGTGGTCTCCCATAATTTCAAAGTCAGTTCCAGAGTTAATAATAAATTAGCTGGGGCAGCGGGGAGGACTAGGTGGGGTGCACCGGTCAGAGTGGAAGGGGTCCCTCTAGAAGCAGCTTCTAGGGGTCAGGAGGAGGAATAGAAGCTCTGGGGACTGAGGATGGATACACACACACACACACACACACACACACACACACACACACACACCAGTTCTGGGAGCCTCCCCCAGGATGGGAGGGGATATAGCAGTTCTTATGCCTCTCTGACTCCTTCTCAGGGGAGGAAGGGCACTCGGCCAGCCTGGGTCCCCACTTCCTGAGGAAGGACAGGATGCTGTTTTCTGAAATAACCGAGTTCCTTGTCTCTCTGGAAGATTCCGCCAAACCCATTCACCTCCCAGGAAGACCACAGCAGCCACACCAGGTGGATGTCAGCAGTCTCAACCCCCATGAGATTCTATTATTCCTCCCAGACTCGGGGGGCCTCCTGAAGACCAGCGGCTCTGCTCAATCCATTCCTCAGGCAGAACGCTCAATCAATCCCTGTCAAATCGATGATCACTAAGGGACATGGAGACTGTTGCAGGGACATTGGATAAGGTTAGACTCCCAAGATGCTCCAGTACGGACAAGATGGCAGGATATAGAGGAGATGGCCATCTTCACGAGGAGACAGTGTGAGGACACTGTAGAGGCTTAGCCTGTGATGGCGGGATATGGGCAAGATGGCTGCCACCATGAGGACTCAAGTGGCAGTGTGAGAACACCGGGTAGGGTTAGTCCTAAGATTCTGGGATGTGGGCAATATGGCTGCCCTGAAGTACAGGCGAGCTGCTATGCACTGCACCCAAGAAGACCTAAGATTACAACGAGAGGTGATGTGGAGGACTTGAGTTTCCTTCCGAGCAGGTCGGTGGGAGGCAGTTTGCCTCCTACATCAAGAAGTGAAGCTCCCATGGACAGGTGGAGCACCAGCTGACTCAGGGTCACTAGTTGCTTCTCAGCCACTGATGGATTGGTGTTCCAGCTTATCTACCCCCAACCTAACAAACCACAAGGAGGGACCAGCCGGGAGACTCTGCACAAACCAATCAGGTGTGCTGCCTCAGGCAAGAGATAAGCAGAGCCTAGGCAGCTATAGCGGCCTCCCCTCCTCCTCCTCCTCCTCCTCCTCCTCCTCCTCCTCTTCCTCCGGGAAGATGGACAGACTGGAGAGGAACTCTCCTTTGCTGGTTAGGGTAAAGTCTGACCTCACCACACCAGGAGAGGCAGGACTCACTACCCTGGGCAGTATGAGGACCTGTTCATCCTTCATGAGGAAAACTGGGGCACAGCAGAAGGGCAGGGGGATCTGTCCACAGTCACTAACTGGCAAGCCACTGCCCTTTCTCCCTGCCCTTGCCCCCACCCCACCCCGCACCATCTGTTCTTTCAGCGCTGGGGTTTCCTTTAAAAATTATTTGTCTCAGGTGAGGTCTGAAGAGAGCCAAGGGATGATATACTTGCACTGTGCTGGTCTGGAAAGGGCAGGGAGGGTGAGTCCCTGACACTTCTGGCATGCTAGGGACAGGCCATCCTTCTCAGGCCTCTCTGCACTCTGAACCCAGGCCTTAGTCCCAGGACCTAGACTGCTCCTGAAAGCCAGCAGACTTGATTCGGCAGGTGAGAGGGGGCTCGGGATCGTGGGAAACTCAAGTCTGGGGTGAGGCTCTGCTGGAAAAGAGGCTTCATCTAGAACCTAGGTCCCCACATGGAGGTCTTTGGGGATGCTAGGGACCCTGGAGGAGCTGTTGAGACTGCTCCATAGTGAAAAGGGCTGGGGGTGGGATGGGGAGAGGACACAGGGTGGGGATAGGGGTGGGGAGAAGCAGATAAGGAAACTGAACCCTCTGTACAGACAGCTGAGAGGTCTGAGCTGAACACAGTACTGGGCCTGGAACCTTGTCAAAAAACCCTGAAGAACAGAAACTCTAAAACCAGCCAGGCTTCTTTAATCCCAACAGTGGGAAGGCAGATGGATCTCAGTGAGTTCGAGGCCAGCCTAGTCTACAGAGTGAGCTCCAGGACAGCCAGGGCTATACAGAGAAACCCTGTCTCAAAAAAACAAAACAAAACCAACAAACCAAAAACAAAGAAAAGAAAAGAAAAGAAAAGAAAAGAAAAGAAAAGAAAAGAAAAGAAAAGAAAAGAAAAGAAAAGAAAAGACCTCTATAACCAAGTCAAATGTAATCAGGCCACCCGAGACAGCCACATTTTTTACCTACCAAGACAAACAGCCCACCATGCCACTAAAGGCTCCCTCCTCTGGGTTGGGTGACCCCACAACTCCCTGGATGCAAGAAGCCTCTAGACATCTCCTGCCTTCTTGGTTTGTTTTTGTTTGTTTGTTTGTTTTTCTGGTTTTGTGAGACAGGGTTTCTCTGTGTAGCCCTGACTGTCCTGGAACTTACTTTGTAGACCAGGCTGGCCTCGAACTTGGAAATCCACCTTCCTCTGCCTCCCAAGTGCTAGGATTATAGGCATGTGCGCCACTACTGCCTGGCATCTCCTGCCTTCTTTTGTGGCTCTCTTTGTCCTAAGGAGCTGAAGGCTGGGGAGTGGGGGAAGAGGATTCCCTATGAGGACTCATTCGGGGATGTCCACAGCAGGAACATCTGGCCACTGGTATCCCTGCTTGGGTCTCCCCCCCCCAGCCCCTCCTCCCAGCCCCAGAGCCATTTCCCCTGAAGTGTATTCACGCTGGGCGCTGAAGCCTCAGAGGCAATTGACTAGATTTCAATCAGAAATCCATCTCCCTTAAGGACAGCTTTGGATGAAAGGCACAAGTAACCTGCAATCTAGATGCTGATGCTGAGCCTGAAGGGGGAGCTGAGATGGCCAGCCCCCAGGAAGGGCAGAAACCCACTCAGCCTCCAGGTAACACGGGACAGCTAGGAGCTAGCCTCCTCTGCCACAGACCCAGTCCTGAGCTTGGCAGGAAGGTTTGTTAACCAGCTGCGACTGGGGACCCACACCATTGAGGATCCCAGAGGCGTAGCTAAAGAGTCACAAGTGTCCTTAAAGTCAGGGGAGGACTACAGAGTCAGACTTTGTCCCATCCACCCATCTCCACCCTCTTGACCAGTTGCCACCATGCCTCCTGGTCCCTCTCTGAGGCTGGACAGTGGTCAGGAAAGGGTCACTCCAAGAAAGAAGAGCTGCTTCCTGATTCTCTATTTTGGAGACCCCGCAGGGCGGGCAGAGGAGGGGCCGCGGGGACATGAGGGACCCCACAGAGCATCGCTGGTAAATAATGCACGCCTCCCAGGCCTGGCTGCCGCAGGTAGCGTGTCAAAGTAATACCGCGAGACGGATTGCGGTGTAATCGCCATAATTTAGGGCCCCGTGGGTGAGGCCGTTTCGGAAAAGCTGCACACCCGGGTGGGCCAAGGTGACTGGAGCGCCTGCACCAGCTTTGACCTCTGGATTTCCTCCAAGCTAAGTGAGACCATAAAAAATTCAGAAGCCCAGGCTGTCTCCCAGCAAATGGGGTGTGGGTAGAGAGATTGTCCCATCCATCTAGACCCGGGCAGGATGGATGCTCTGGGGCCGGCAAGGAGAGAGATGCACAGAGCCAAAGCCACCTCTTTCAGGTGTCTCAGAAGCGCCATACACGTGACCCAGGTGCCCGGCCACCTAATTATATTTTCATTAGAGTTCAGATGGTCCCTGTAGGGACCAGGTCCTAGGTGGCTGGCCCCTCCCCACCTGCACAAGGGAACAGAGACATTTCATGGTTTTTGCCCGGGTTCTCCCAAGGGACCTCTGCAGGGCTCCTCTTCCTCAGCTCCCCCCTTCCCCCCAGAGAGAGTAGTTTGGGAATATAGAGCTAGTAAGGGCCGGCATTTGAGTGAAACTTCAGATGCAAGCCATCTGGAAGCAAATGAGCAGGCCATGTCCCCCTACCCTCTGCTCCTGGTGACCTAGAGAGTGATATTCATGAGTTTCTCTCAAGGAAAGACAAAGAAATAGAAAAACTTATCAGACCCTGCAGCCCTGTCAAGTAGCATTAGCCGCCCAGCCACCCCACCTTGCTGCTGGGGGTGGGGTGGGAGGGGGCTATTTCGTGAATCCTTAGAGGTGCCCTCATCCATTCATTATGTGGGCCCGGAGGCTCCCATTCCCTCCACACCTGCCTCTAAATCATTTTATGTTTTGCAATAAAGAGATACCCCAGGTTTTAAGCTCTCCTGGGCCGACAATCTGCTGATCTGCAGCCCCTCTCAGCTCCGTGCCCCCCGCTCCCGAGTGCTTCCATGTGGCCTGGGTATGGGTTGGAGAACCAGCAGCCACCTCAGATGATGTCCTGATTAAGCAAGTCACAGAGCATCCTTATGACAGAGCATTCTACCGCACCGGGAGAAATGGAGATCTACTCGCGTGTGGACACGAGAGATGCCCAGGATGTATTGTTAAGCAGAAAAGGCAAGTCACAGAATAGCGTGTGAAGTGCTATCTCATTTGCGTCCCGTTTTAAATAGAGGCTGTACATATTCACAAGCTTGCCTGTGCGTAGGAAACGTCTGGAAGGGAAAACGGAGACTGCAGAGAAGATTGTCCCCGGGGGAAAAGGAGAGGATTTTAACCTCTCGTTCCTCAATTTTTTTTAACTGTTAACTTTTTCCGACAAATGATTGTATTAGTTCCATAGCGTAAATATAAATATCTTTCAGAGAAAATGAGAAAGAAATCTGGCCCGACTCCTTCGTACGCTACGAAGGTCCAAAGAGGGAAAGGGACTTTCCCAGGCTACACAACACTCTCAGCCCATCCTGAGCCTCTCTTTGACTCTCCCACCAGGCATACAGTGCTGCCAGCCCAGACTACACCAGCCCTGTCAGAGGTGTGACCTGACTGGATAGAGTCTACCTCTGGAACCCAGATAAGCAGGGGTCCAAAGGCAAGAGTGAAGAGGCCATGATCCTAAAGGTGGCAGCTATGGCATCACCCATAGACTTCGGGAACATGGAGGAAGAGGGGGCAGAGAGAATGTAAGAGCCGGGGGGAGCTATGAAATGGTGTTGTCTGGATATGACACGGACATTGTACACACACACACACACACACACACACACACACACACAGAGCAGCTGTGGTCACCTGTGCAAATGGATGAGTTACTATCTGAGCACACAGTGCTAAGTGGATTCAAAGAATTCCGTTGGGGAAATCATGAAGGTGGGACAGGATGTGCTGGGGTGTGTGTGGGAGGGACAGGATGTGCTGAGGGGCAGTGGGAGGGACAGGATATCCTGTGGAGGGAGTGGGAGGGACAGGATGTGCTGAGGAGGACTAGGAAGGGCAACTGGGGTTGGCATGATCAAGACACATTGTATTCTTGTATAACACTGTCAAAGAATACAAGATTAAAAAGAAAGGGAGCAGAGGCAGTTGTGCAAGTCCAGCCTGGTCGCCTACATTTGTCTATAGCCTTGACCTCGCCTGGCCCTGGACAGTTGGCTTCTCCCGGGACTCGCTTGCCCAACTGGCAACTGAAGGCCGCACCTAGGTGGCTAGCCATCTTGATTTGTCCAGGAGTGGATTCCCAGGATGTGGGATTTTCAGGGTTAAAACTAGGGCAGTGGGAGGCAAATGGGGACAAGGGAGACCCACAGAAAGGTTTGGCAAAGATAGCTCTTAGTAACTTAAGGGTGAAGCTTCTAGAAGGTGGAATCCCCACTGAGCCAGCCAGCCAATTTGTTAATTCATGGCCTGTCGCGCTCTCTCTGTCTCTCTCTCTCTGTCTGTCTCTGTCTCTCTGTCTCTGTCTCTGTCTCTCTCTGTCTGTCTCTGTCTGTCTGTCTGTCTGTCTGTCTCTCTCTCTCTCTGTTTGTCTCTCTCTGTCTCTGTCTGTCTGTCTGTCTGTCTCTCTCTCTCTCTCACAAACACACACACACACACACACACACACAGCCCCTAGCATTTCTCAGTCCACTGAGAAGCACCTTGGCCCAGGCCCATCTGTCCCATCCAGAGCCCACTGTCACTTTTTGAGCAACATAATCCTCAAGAAATTCCGAAGCCTTTAATTACACACAGGGAGCACGACAATCTCTCATCTCTCCCTCCCCACCCCAGGAGACAAAAAGGAAATTTCACACCCTACTGAACCCAGCTCGGCTTCTACTCTCTGATGTCAGCCTGGGGTTAAAAAGCAGGGACAGGCGCTGCTTGCCTCCTCCAGGTCCTGGTTTCTTCCTCCATGTTGAGATTCAAAGCATGCGTCTTAAAGATGATAATCAGGATGTTCTATGCTGCGTTCCATGCCGAGGAGTGTCCCCACCTCCCGCCCCCTGGCTTCCCCTGCACTGCAGCATCTGGTCTCTGCAGACAGCCACCTCCCTCACCCTGTCATACCTGAGACTGGCCACTCTCAGGAGACTGGGGGACACACTGGGCCTTGGACTGGGGAAGGCCAACACTGAGAAAAAGTCAGGTCAATTCCTGGTCCTGTCCTTTGATAGCTGTGTGTCTTGAGATCTCTTTCTTTCCCTCTCTGGTTATATCCATCCATAAGCAAAGGAAACTCCTGCACATGGGGCATATGACAGGAACCCCAGAACTTGGGAGGTGGAGGCAGGAGCTACCACGGCCGACGGTCTCTTGGGGTTCTCTGATTCCCTGTCAGCCCAACCTTCCTCGCTCCAGTTCCAGGCAGGTTGGGAACAGAGTCAGGGAGGAAGGCAAATGACCCTTGCTACTGTATGAAGCTGGTATGTGATGCCCCAGCCATCTCTCCATTCAGATGACTTTGAAACTTGTTCTGCGTGGTCCCTGGATGGGTGACATGTTGCAGAATTGGGCCGGAGGCTCAGGAAGGGAATGACTTGTCAGTCCAGCCTTCATAGCGTCCGTCCCCATCCTGCCTCTACACCTCAAGATCACCTTCCCCCTCTTCCCCCAAGCCTCTGCTGTAGTTAGTATTATTTTGTAGCATTAGGGTCAAACCCAGGGCCAAGTTCTTGCTAGGGAAATTCCCTGACACTATGCCTCATCCCTCAGCCCCTTGCCATAAGGTACTTTGTAAACATCATCTTCTCTCTTCATAACAACCTTCCATTACCTGTTCTTATCCGAGGCTGAATGCCATGGAGTCCTGGAGTGACCCAGACAGCAGGTCCTGCTCCCCCACCTTCCTCTCCCCCAGCCTCCTCCTTCTCACCTGGAAGTGGCTGCTCTGTTAGCTGTCTTCCTGCAAGCAAGCAGTGGGAGCAGCAACTTGACTGCAGGCAGGGACAAGGGCCATGGAGCTGGGCCATCTGGGAAATGTCCTCTTCTCCAGTCACTTAGAACCTTCCAGAATCCTTGTGGGGCAGAACCCCTGGGTCAGAACAATCAGACATTGCCAGTGAAATTCAGTTTAAGTGCCAATATGTGGAGACCACTGGGGAAAAGAGGCCCCCCCTAGGTGCTGGAGATGGACTGAGCCTCTGCTTGTCCCCAGAGGGTGCAGTGCCTTCCTGGGGCCCCAGCTGAGCCTTCCCTTGACTCCTGGAAGTGTTGGCTGATGCCGAGTGTGATGGACCATCTGCCTAAGCCTGGGGGAGCCATGCTTCCTTCCAGCGTGGGGCCGAGTGCAGTTCTCAGAGACTTTGTGCCTACCCATAGCTTTTATATATGCACGGTTCCAAACCCACAGAAGCCTTCCTCTCTCCGTTTCCTGTCTCCCCCGCCCGCCTCCCGTTTCTCTCCCTGAAGACACCTGCTGCTGGTGCTGATTGAAGGAATCCTATCGCATGGGGTGTTGCTCAGTGGTAGAGTGCTGCCTACCATGGATGATTCCAGAGATAGCCCACACATCCGTGAGCACACAGACCGCCACACAGACTCCATCTTCCTTCTCTCTGGACTAATATATCCTGGAGGCCTTCCTATCTGAATGTATATGGAAACTCCCTCATCCCTCTTTATAGCACTCCGCCGTGTCTCTGCTCCTGTGTGATGTAAGAATCCACAGTGGGCAGAGAATTTTGAGTTACTCCCAATCTTTGCTTATACAAAACCTGCACCCTTAGAAATATATCTATAGAAAAATACATTTCCTAACTGCATGTCTATGGTTAGAATTGCTGAGGCAAAGACTATATGCAGTTGTGACTCTGAAAGATGGAGATTAATTTATACACACTTGTGGGTCATTGTGAGGCCAACCCAGTTTCGTGTAGGAAGGAATATAGCTAGTTGGTCTCACAACCCCCAAGAGGGGTAGAATTATTGTCCTTAATCCATGAGAGCCAGAGGTTCAATTTTGCCCAGATAGCCATTCCACTGGGCATTTCATCCATGACAGGTGGGGGCTACATGCCTTACACTCTTCAAATCTGCCCACCACACTAACACGCCAAGGTAGGAATCTGTCCACGTGGCCTCGATTCACAGACGAGCTGGCCACTGGCGTTCTGAGAGGTCAAGCAGTATCCTCAGCGTCACACAGCCAAGTGTGTGATTCCCCAGTGCGTCTGCAGAGCCCAGGCTGCCCCCACTGCCTGCGACTTCTGCTTTGCCTTGTGTGTGCCCCAAACTCCTCTGGGGATGAAGCAAAGCCCTCTCACTGTATTAGGCCCACAATTGTGAGGTCAGAGATTAGCAGAAAGTCAGAACTGGGAAGGACCGTAAAAGGTTTTTTAAAGGATAGTTTCTAAAGTTGGTGAGGTGACTCAGTGGGTACTTGCTGCCAACCCTGATGATCTGAGTTCAATCCCTGGGACCTGCATGGTGGAAGGAGAGACCTGACTCCTGCAAGTTGTCCTCTGACTTCCACATGTGTGACACACACACACACACACACACACACACACACACACACGTTTTTTGAAAACCTTTTCAAGGAGAAGTTTCCTGTCCTGAGTCATGGACAGAGAAGATGGGAAGGTCCCAAGGGCCATGGTTCTATCTGCCCTGTGCTCTCATGGGAAGATCTCATACAACCAAGAATTATTCTTTCCCAAAGGCCCATGCTGCCCCCTAACTGCAGAACCATTTCACCATGTCATTCGGACCCTGGAGAGGGGACCAGCAGAGAGCTATTCTAGGCCAATGCAGGGCTCAACATGGGCCTGATGGCCCTGGCTGGCCCAGAGGCTGAACCCCTAACCTGCTGCTGCCTCTTGTGTACGTGTGAAACAAAGAGAACCAGACCCACTGATGCATTGTGGGTTGGCCTGATGCTGTCTGAATTCTGATGTTAATTCTACTTCCTCAAGAGTGTTGGCCTGTAAGAGCACCGGACTGCTCTTCCGAAGGTCCTGAGTTCAAATCCCAGCAACCACATGGTGGCTCACAACCATCCGTAACGAGATCTGGCGCCCTCTTCTGGAGTGTCTGAAGACAGCTACAGTGTACTTACATATAATAAATAAATAAATCTTTAAAAAAAAAAAAAAAGAGTGTTGACCTGTAGTCGAGCAGTTGATCACATACCTCTGGTGATCTCATGTGAACTGTCTCCCTATTCACTGGTCAATAAAGGCTAGAGTGTGTGATTGGGCAGTCGAGGGAAAAGGTGGGACCAGAGGTCTTTGAGAGTGGGGGCTGTGGGGCATTGGGCTACACACAGACAGTCTGGTCTTCAGTTGAGTTGAGGTGTGGAACCCCGGACCCAGTGGGGACCTGGTGGTGATAATTCACCTACATGGGACGGTAGGTGTTCCCTCATGTCTCCTGGACCCCTGGCTCCTGTAGAAGTTACCGCCCCCACAGCCCCACAGGAGAAGCCTGTGGCTAGCAGTCACATACACAATGTCCCAAGCTTCTGACCTGCAGGCTAGACTCCTCCCAGTTACCTAGCAACATCAAGATAACAGCCCACCATAAGTGGGGCTGCTCGGTCCCACCTCACTCTCTCCTCATGCTCTCCTCCTTCTCTCTCACTCTCTCTCCTCTCACTCTCTTACTCTAGCCTTTCTTCTCTCTCTCCCTTTCCCCCTTCTCTCCTCTTGGCCATGGCCGGTCTCTCTCTCTCTCTCTCTCTCTCTCTCTCTCTCTCTCTCTCTCTCTTTCTACCTTCTTTCTTTCCCCCTGCCTTTCTACAATAAAGCTCTAAACCATAGACTGTCTCTGTTCATCAAGGCCTGCTGTGCTTGGACGATGGGATAGGCTTTCTCCTAATGAGCCATTTCTAATCTCCTGATGGAAGGCCTTCCTGTGCTCCAGCCACGAACCAGACTAAGGACTCTCACCTGCGTGAGAACTTCTCTTCCTCTGTCCTCTCTCCTGTAACTCCGGGGCCGAGGGTGTTGCCCCCGGGCCCCTGGTATCGGGGGCTGCCCCCTTGTCCAGCCCCCCATCGAGTGGGGTCCAGTGGCCTGACACAGCCAGATGCCCACCCTGGGCCAAGTGGAAAGCGTCTGGCAGCCCTCCTGCATCCGCCTTCCCAGAGCACAGGAGGAGCTCTGGCTGGTCGGCTCTTTCCCTCCCTCCTCTTTCCCTTCCCCCCCAGCCCACAGGGGGTGGGTAGAGAGAGTTATGAGAAGGAAGAAAAGCTACAAGTAGCAAGGGGTCTCATAGCTGGGGGCCGCATCATAGAGTGCCAGTTCTGCCCAATCTAGGCCTATCACTCAGAAATAGAATAATTAGATTGTGTGGTGTTTTTGTAAGGGATTATTGGAGTTGGAAATCACTACAACACCAATGTGTGTTAGTAGAGGGGGGGAGGGCTCTTTGTACACACTTATGATCAGCTAAGTTCTGTGATAAGGTAATTCTGCCATAAAGGAGACAAGCTCCAAGCCTCTAGTTACAGAGCGGGAGTTGGAGAGCCAGGGCTAAGTGGGGCGGATCTGGGGAGAAGGCTAGCAACCCAGCAGAGAGCATCTCTGGGAAGCTACCAGGTCTCTTACAGGTTCTCAGGAGAAGCACAGTCTGCCTGACTGGCCACTTGTGTATTTTAGGACCGAAGTACGTTCACAATACTTTACCCAGGCTGTTCCCTGCCCACAGTGACTTCCTAGGGCTGTGGAGACCCCAAGTACTGAATGCAGCTCAAAGCTCCCTGTGAGGCTTTCCCTGCCCTCAGAATTACACCCCCAGTTATGCAGGGGGGAGGTCATATCTGTGTATCCCCATGAGTTCTATGCCAGTGTCAGACAATTGGATAGATGAATGCATAATAGGATGAAAGAAGGAATAATAAATGGATGAATAGATAGGTGGGTGTGGGTGAGTAGGTGAATGGATGGGATGAGCAGACAGATGGATGGACAGACAGATGGGTGGATGGATGGATGGATGGACAGATGGTCAGATGGATGGATAGGTAGATGAGTTGGTGGATAGAAGGATGGGATGAGATGGATTGAGGAACCCGGGGGAGGGATAGCTGCATGAATGGGTAGGGGTGGATGGAGTGAGTGAATTAATCGATGATGGATGGATAGGTAGATGGATAGAGAATGATGAGATGGATGGATGGATGGAGTGAGTGATGGAATGATGGATTAAGACTAAAGAAAGAGAGCATAACCTCTTAGCTCCCTGGATATGGTCCCATAAGGATGAATAAGTAATAGTGCTCTTATTGCCCCCACTTAGGCTGAGAGAAACAATGTATCTACTTAGTTCTCATCCCGGCAAAGCGGCAGAGCCAAGTCTCGAACCTAGACAGTCTAGCTCTGGATCCAAGATGTCCATTGTATATGATTTACAAAGACTCAGGCTGAGAATAAAGTCCAAGCCATTCACTCTGGGAAACAGGATCAGGACACTGGAGCTGCTAACTGTTGACCTCTGGTCTGTTGCTTCAGCCCTGCCCACTCACTCACTACCCTTCACCCACAACCACCACCACCATCCGCCTCCACCCAAACAAAATGTACTAGCTGGATGGAGGGACAGCGTTCTCTTCTGGAGACATGCTGAAGTGCGGGCTGACAGTAGACGTTACCCATCTGACTCCCAGCCTGTCCCAGCTGAGTGGACTCTGGGCGGGAAGCCAGCTGCGGCTTGCAGTGTCCCTCTCTCTGCTGCGCCTCCTCCCTCCCCCGAGTCACACTCCACATGCTCAGATTCCTTTGTGGTGGGTGTTTTGATTAATTTTATTCTAATTAATTCAGTAATCTCAAGCTGTTTGCAAAATCTGTACCAAGCTCCTGCTCTGTGATAGGTCTGCAGAAGCGGCTGCAGACAAGCTCGTTCAACTCTTAGTTCAGCATATATATATATATATATATATATATATATATATATATATATATATTCTCGCAGCTGGAAAAGTGGGCTGGGCGGGCTGGAGACATTGCCCCTGGCTTCTTACTGTCACTTCCTAAGTGCCCTTGTGTGCATGCTCTGGGGCTTGATGGTTGTATTTGGAGAACAGAGACCTGTGTGTGTGTGTGTGTGTGTGTGTGTGTGTGTGTGTGTGTGTATACAAATTAAGGAAGATCATTCTTTCCTTCCATCTCCTTTCCTCACTGGGGGGGGGGGGGCATCTTCAAACTCCACGCACAGCTAAAATACAGAATGCCCCCTAGCTGCCCTTAGTGTTACCTGCCAGCATGCATAGACTTAGGATTCCCATCAATTTATCCCTTCCCCCAAACTGTGCCACAGCCTGGGGGGAGGGGCACGGGATCTCCAGCCCTAATACCACAGGCCCAATGCAATCATGGCCACGTGGTCAGATGTCTGCCCACCCGGATTTCTCTGCCTGTGCTTGACACCCCACCCCCCTGCACCTTCCCCCCTTCCATCTCCCCCCCCCCCCCCGCCATTCTGAGTCCTGAGTTCCCTTTTCTTTCTTATTCCCTGCTCCTCCACGCACTTTTACCCATCCCATGTAAACTGTATTTGATTCATTTTTTTACCTTGGAAACCGACATTATTCGGTTTCTTGAAAACCTTGCCTATTGGTGTCTCTCAGAGGCGGGGCTGCAGAGCGGGGACCCTGGCTGGGCAGCTCTCATTGCTAAGGGCACAGATGCAAGTCTAGATGACCTCCAACACCAGTCAGAACATGAACTTCAAAACTCAGTTTTAAAAGTTCACCAGTTGGAGCTGGGTGTGGTGGTGACTCCTGAAATCTCAGCACTTGGAAGGTAGAGGCAGGAGGGTCAGGAGTTCAAGGTCACCCTCTGGTACCTTGGGAGTTCAAGGCCAGCCTGTGCTACTTGATACCAGTGTGTGTGTGTGTGTGTGTGTGTGTGTGTGTGTTTCTATGGTGACACACTACTATAATCATAGGACTCAGAAGACTGAGGCTGGTGGATCTCTTCGATTCAACTTCCAAGTCAGACAAGACTAACTATATTGTGAGACCCTGCCCCCAAACCACAGAAGTATATAAATATATAACAACAAAACCAAAAATGGACAAATAAGCTTTCGAGTTTCTGGTCTTCCTGACTATCTCTCCAGACCAGACTCTCTTTGAACCTGAACCCCTTTCTTTAATAGACAGATATCCAGCTCCTGAGGACAGGGAACGCCACTTTGTCCAGTGTCCAGCTCAAGTCAGGTGCTCAGTAAATGTACAAGTTAGCAACTGTGTCCGGCGAGGACCAAAACTGTGCAGGGTTATCGATAACTCAGATCTTACTGTGACATCCTCAGCTGGCATAGAGTAGGGTCCCCGGGGAGTCATCTAAGCACACTGGTGACAGCTTGCACACTTGTTACCCTCACCTCCTTGGCCCTGCCATCCCCTGCTTCATTAGCTGGCTACAGCCTTCCCCTCGTTTCTCTTTCTTAACGGCTGTTGCGTTCTGAACCAGAGCATCGGAGCATCGGAAAGAGCTTTGTGCAATTACCGCCCACCCCCACCATCCCAGATCACCGAGCCTGGGGGATTAGTGTCAGGAGATTTGCTGGGCAATGGGTTCTGGGCCATGATTATGCAGGTTACACTTCCCTGGGCCCAGACACAGCCACAGACCTTGGCAAGCAGGTGTCTGCCCGGGTGGGGCCCGGAGGCCCAGTTCTATGGAATCGTCTTCGCTTGCTGTAAATATATATGACAAGAGATGGTTTCCTTTCCCCTTTCCCTTCTTTTTCTTGTGGTTAGCAAACACCGCAGACCCTCGTGAGTCACAAAAGCTTTGTGATATTACACGGGAATATAGGAGGGAAACTCCATATTTCTGCCTGTCAAAGGTTTGGTTTTCTTATTTATTTACTAGCGTGCCACTGGGTAAATTGAACCCTGAACAATATTAAAAGGAAATAAACATATCTCTCAGTTGCTCACGGACCCAGCACTCACCAGGGAGCTGGGCTAGCTACAAGCCTTCCAGGCTGGAGGCAAAGTCACAGCTGGGAGGGGGTGGAGGGGAGGGCTTTTGACTGTAACTCCTCACTGCCAGCAGCCTGCAAGACCTACTGCTGACACACATGGCCACACAGCGTCCTCTTCAGTTCCCGGGTGGCAGGACAGTTCTGGCCCCCATCCTCCCATCAGTTACAAAACACACCACACACACACACACACACACACACACACACACACACACACCACTCATCACACATATATACACTACATACACCACACATACACCACATACACACACCACACATACACAACACACATACATATACATATACCATACATACACACAGCACATATACACCACACATACACACATACATCACATACCACACACACACCACACATACACAATGAACAAATACATACATAAACACCACACACACACCACACATACATATACACATACCACACATGCACACATACATACATATACACCACACATATATACATGAACAAATACATACACACACACCACAGACACACATACAAACACACCACACATACACATATACATACATACATACATACATACACCACATACATACACACACACACATACAAACAAACACACAGCGAGCAGGAGTAGAGAGTCCCCCACCAGGTCCCTCCCACTCTGCAAACCTTGATAGATGAGCTCTGTTGGAGCCACTACATATTTGAAAGGTGTGTTTATTTGGGCCACTGGATTTTGACTCAGGGGGCAAAGGTGCTTGCTGCCGAGCCTGATACCCCCGGTCCAAGCACTGATGCCCCGTAGTGGAAGGAGAGAAACGGTTTCTGAAAGCTGTCCTCTGACCGCCACACCAATGTCATGGTGTGGTCACACACACTGGGTAAATAAATATTTAATAAATTCAAATAAACGTGCTGAATTCCAGCTGGCTGGGGGACGTCAGCACCAGCGGGGCTTGCCTTATCTCCTCCTGCAGAGGGGGCCCTGTGGGAAACTCAGTCTCACCTGAGTAGTGTGACCGCCCCGCTCCCCTCCCCATCAGTGCCTGGTTCCTAGGATGGTGAAGAGACCTGGATCCTGTCCTCCACTGCCCACTGCAGCATGAAAAGCGAGGGCCTATGGCACGCGCTCTGCAGCAGGGCAGATAGCAGAGGTATGGGTCCAAGTCTCCTTTGTGGGACTATTGTCTCTCCTCCTCTCTCCTCAGAGCTAAGGAGGAGTAGAAGGACATATAACTCCCCAGGGGCCACAGGGCATCTTCAGCCTCCAATGACTGCAGGGGTCTGAGATCCTGGGATTCTCCTAGAAAAGGTAGGGAGGTCCAGTGGGCAATCTTGGCATGGTCAGGGAGCCAGGACCCAGCTGGGGGATTGGAGGGCAGAGAGAACACAACCCCCAAGCCAGCAAGGCCTTCCCCACACCTATGCCCACAGCCACCTCACAGCTCCTCCCTGGGCCCACCTGTTCCCGACAGTGTTTTGCCCATCCCTCCATCATGACCACAGCAGGTGGTGGTTACGGGACTGCCAATGAAGCCTGGGGGCTAAGAAAGTGGAATATGGCTCAGTCATGTCACCATGAGAACCAGGGGTGCAGGCTGGTGAGATGGCTCAGAGGGTAAGAGCACTGACTGCTCTTCTGGAGGTCCTGAGTTCAAAACCCAGCAACCACATGGTGGCTCACAACCACCAGTAATGAGATCTGACTCCCTCTTCCAGTGCATCTGAAGTCAGCTATAGTGTACTTATGTATTTATTTAATAATAAATAAACTTTTGGGCTGGCGCGAGCAGGGACTGAGTGAGTGGGGGCTGACCAGAGCAAGTGGCAGAGGACAACCAGAACGAGTGGATCTGAGCAAGGACAGGGAGAGGTGGGGACGAGAGACTGGAGTGAGCAGAGGTCCTAAAAATTCAATTCCCAAAAAGCACATGAAAGCTCACAACCATCTGTACAGCTACAGTGTATACTTATATACATAAAATTAATAAATAAATCTTTGGGAAAAAAAGAGCCAGGGGCACACAGTGGCACTGTTGGCAAGTAAGGGCTCTGGAGCCATCCTGCCTAGGTCAGTCACAGAACTGTCTCGAAGAAGCTGAGAGGCCCATCTGTGCCTGCATTTGCTTATTTACCAAGCAGAGGCATCAAATGCCAGGTGTGGTGGTGCACACCTTTGAGCCCAGCACTTGGGAAGCAGAGGCAGGAGGATCTCTGTAAATTCAAGTCCTGCCTATCTTTGTTTGGGTTTTACTACTGTGCACAGACACCATGACCAAGGCAAGTCTTATAAAGCCAACATTTCACTGGAGCTGGCCTACAGGTTCAGAGGTTCAGTCCATTATCATCAAGGTGGGAACATGACAGCATCCAGGCAGGCATGGTGCAGGAGGAGCTGAGAGTTCTACATCTTCATCTGAAGGCTGCTAGGAGAAGACTGGCTTCCAGGCAGCTGGGATGAGGGTCTTAAAGCCCACACCTACAGTGACACACCTACTTCAACAAGGCCACACCCACTCCAATAAGGCCACACTTCCTAATAGTGCCATTCCCTGGGTCAAGTATATGCAAACCAGCATGGTGAGTTCCGGGCCAGCCAGAGCTATATAATGAGGCCCTGTCTCAAACCAACCAAACCAAACAAAAAGCCCAGAGGTTCTGGGAGTTTGGAGCACAGCATCTGGCTGTCACGGAAGCCCACAGAGTATGCCCCCAAGGTCTTGGCTCCCCTCTTTGCAAGGACCACTGTGTTCTGTATAAAGAAGAGCACCAGGTGGCATGGTAGAAAGCACAGGCATCTGAAGGGACAGAGGGACCAGATGTCAGGAAGGCAGACACTCAGCACTGGACATTTCTGGGTGGCCAGCCTTAACCGATGGGGTTTCAGAGGCCCTAGATCAGCACAGCCTCTTTCCACTGTCCTCTCTGGTCATGTAACTCCTCAGTCAGGGACATGATCACACAGAACCAGAACTATATTTCCTGGCTTCCCTTGCAGCTATACAGAGCCATGTTATTAAATTCTGAGCAGCATGGTACTATGGGAGAGAGAAGTGGGGGAGGTGGAACACACCCTGCCTGGGAGGGGCTTCCAGAATGAGTGCTGTCTACATCAGATCCCCCGAGGGGCTACAAGATGGCAGGGGGTGGGGATGGGGTGCTGGGAAGGAGGGTGACAGGCTGTAACAGACAAATGCTGCGGGTCAGGACGCTCCAGATAAGGAGATTAAAAACTTCCACCCAAGAGGCTGAAGGTTCCGCTGAGAGGGAGGAGCAAGGCTCTGAGTGACTGCGAACTCTCTGTGAGTTTGAGGCCAGCCTGATCTACACACACACACACACACACACACACACACCACTAGCGTTCTGACTAGGCAGCAGGGCTGGTTGGTAAGGCTCCAGTGTGAGACCAGGGTTGGGTTAGACCTCATGAGTGGCCCCTGAGCTTGTGTGCTGGATGCTTGGCATCCTAAATGGCAAATCTTAACTCCAATGTCAATGCCACAAGCTGAGCTGAGCACATGGTTTCCCTTCCCAGGGGGCAGAGAACAGGTTAGGGGACTAAACCATTTGCTGACAGCAGTGAGTGGTGGTGGGGCCGAACTGGAACCTAAACATTGGCACTTCAGCCTGTGTGTCTACCTCGTCTCCCTGGGGCCACAGGTGTCACGGGGACACCTTTCTTTTCACCTGACTTGACCTCCCACATCCCCACCGCAACACTCAGAGGACAGAGATAACTGCCTTTGAGCTTAAGCAATGCAGGGATTGCCCTCCTGGGGGGAAGGCATGGGATGGGACTCCCCAAGGAGATAGAGACCAGAAAAAAGAAGTCCCTGAATTTCCTCAGAGCCCCTCTTAAGTTTGTAGGGTCCTAAACCACCGGATTATTTTGATACCAGTATCATTTTTACAGGATTATTTGTAAACTGTTACAATACTCCTATTACAGATAAGGCCCAGAGAAGGTAAATAACTCACCTGAGGTTGCCCAGCTCATAAACTATAGAGTTTTGTACCCACCCAGTTCTACACCGACCTTAGCCCACTTTAAACTGCCTCGGTCCAACAGTCACTCCCCCAGGGGATCTTCCTAGATCTTCGACAGAATGACAGAATTCTGTTCAGCTGTGGCTGCCTCCTCCCCAACCCCTTTCCTTCCCTCCCCTCTCAGTCCCAGCCTGCTGCCACAATCTGTAGCCAACATATGCCTTCAAAAAGCTCCAGAGAAGCCGTCCTATAAGGTTTTAAAATATGTCTGGAAGGCCGGGGAGCCAGCTATTGGATGCCTCTCTCAATTTACTTAATCCCAGCACTTGGAAAAATACCTTCAACTAGAATCTGAAAGTCTTTGAACCCCAGAGACCTGCGTGAACCTTATCCCTGTGTCTCTTAAATGAGGCTTTCCCGTGCCTACAAGCTCAGCCCTTCTACACCACAAAGCAGCTCCAAGGCCCAGCACTGTCCTTCGGGAGCCCCAGGTTGCTGGCCCTGGTCCTATCGGATCTAGCCAGCAGCATCTTCAGGCCAGGCTGAAGTATTCCTCGGCGCTGGATGCTAAGGCGCTGGCTCCCAACGTCTTTCCCAGGAAAAGCCCCGAGTGTAGGCCAGCAAACAGATAAGCGGATCCACTGCAGGACTGAGCTGGGCAGGGCTTCCCGATGCAGGCGCACAGATTTAAAACGAACACCCATGAGCCACTGGGCGGACTGGAAGCCACGACACTGTTTCTGGACAGAAATTTCAAAACCTGTGACTTTTAGGGGCAGAGACGAGGTTGGCGGGGGTGGGGGTAGTGGTCTCCAGATGCTGAGGTCCTGATCATCCAGGGACAAAGGCTGCAGTCCTGAAGTGTCCGTCATCCATACCCTCTCTGATCTGCTGCCTCCTGCCAACATCCTGGCTCATCAATGGCTGGAGCAGGGGGAAGGCTAATGTGGATGGCTAATGACAAAGGAGTCCCAAGGGACCTAGGCCTTTGTCGCAGGCACCTAACCACAGGGCAGCAGCCCCTGCATATTTCTCAGTGCAGCTGCCAAGACGGGGAAGGCTGCAGGCGTCAGGTGCCTGAGGTGGTAGCAGGCTGAGTTCTGTGGATGTCACCCAGCAGAAAGGCCTGGCAGACCCTGCCTCTCCACCCTCTCCAGCCTGTTTAGCAGCCAGTTCAGTCCCCAGGAAGGCAGAACTCCATCCCACAGAGCCCAGGAAGCCAGGGCGAGGACCGTGACCACTATCAAGACGGAAATGCCTGCGTGCCGAAAATAGACTAGCCGAGAGACTCTCCAGCGGGGAAGCCTGAGGCGCCCTTTCCTGAATGGCACCATCTTCCCTTTTGTGCTCTCAAATGCCACCCAATTGAGCAAGGCCACCAAAGCCAGAAGGCGAAGGCAGAGAGGGACAGCCTGGGGCGCTGGCCTCTGGGCTGCCTGCCAGGGCTGACAAGGCCGCCCAGACATCAATACCAGCGAGTGGAGAGACAAGAAAATAGCTCCCAGAAAAGGGCCCGCGTGTGTACAGGACGTGACCTGTCTGCGTGTGTACAGGACGTGACCTGTCTTGTGCAGCGACAGCAGTTCATCCACATGGGGCTGCCTGCCCACAGGCTCACCCCCACCTGGTGGCCACTAATGAGGCCTGGCAGCCAGTAGAGCCTCGTATTGCATGCTGGCCCAGCTGGTGGCCTGGGTCCCCTGTCACTAATGAGCCAGAGCCCACCCCTCCCTCTGTGACCAGTGGGGACCATTTTGTCAGGATGCATCTCTGCCACTTCCTGGGTCTTAAGAACAAGGAGCACAAAGCTCCTGTGGTCATTTCAGCTTCCCCAGGGATGCTGTGTCCCAAAGCATGTTTGGAAAGATGTCCCTAAGTCGCATTAATTACTTTTTCTTATTTATTCCCTTTAAACGTCTCGTTTTGGGGCTGGAGAAAGGGCTCAGTAGCTAAGAGCACTTGCTGCTCTGGCAGAGGACCTGGGCTGGGTTCCCAGCGCCTACCTCAGGTGGCTCGCAATGTCCCATAGCTCCAGTCCTAGGGGCTCTGATAGTCTTCAAGGACACATGCATGAATATGGTACACATACAGGCCAGCAGGCAAGCATGTACACACATACACACACACACACACACATTCACACACACCACACACACACACACACACACACACACACACACACACACACTACTTTTTAAAAAAAATAAAATAAAAGATTGGGCTAGAGAGATGGCTCAGTGGTTAAGAGAACTGGTTGCTCTTCCAAAGGTCCTGACTTCAATTCCCAGCAACCACATGGTGGCTCACAACCATCTGTAATGGGATCTGACGCCCTCTTCTGGTGTGTCTGAAGACTGTACTCAAATAAATAAAATAAATCTTAACAAAATAAAATAAAAAATAAAATCTTTATCCTTTACGCATACATGCATGTGTTTATATGCCTGTACGGTGTGTGTGCATGGGGGCCAGAGGAAGGTTTTTAAATCCCTTGTAGCTGGAGTTACAGGTCGTTTGTGAACTGCCTGATTTCGGTGGGAGGAACCAAATTTGGGTCCCCAGAAAGAGCAGCGAGCTCTCTTAACCCCGGAGTCACCTCTCTGGCCTTTGTTTACCTACTTAGTTATGTATTTATGCACATGTCCGTGTGTCCATGTTTGTGTATGCAGGTGTGTGCTGTCCATGTGTGTGGAGCCAGGAGAGAGCATAGGGTGTTCTCCATCACTTTCTGCCCGTTTCTCAAGCATCAGCTCTCCCTGAACCTATGGCTCATGTTTCCTCAGCTAGGCTAGAAGTCCCAGCAATCCTCCTGTCTCCACTCACCCTTGAAGCTGGGATTACAGATACATGTGAGATGCCTGGTTTGCTGGGTGGGCAGGTGCTAGGATTTGAACTCTGGTCCCCATGATTTTACAGCAAGCACCTTAACCCCTAGGACTTCCCCCAGCCCACCAAATACTAAGGGTAAAACTGAACCACCGCTTTTCCCTTCTCTTCTCCTCTCTTCTCTCTCCTTTCTTTTCTTTTCTTCTTTTTTTTTTCCTTTTTTTTTTTTTTTTTTTTTTTTTTTTTTTTTTTTTTGTTTGATACAAGATCTCACTTTATAGTGTAGNGCCCACCAAATACTAAGGGTAAAACTGAACCACCGCTTTTCCCTTCTCTTCTCCTCTCTTCTCTCTCCTTTCTTTTCTTTTCTTCTTTTTTTTTTTTTTTTTTTTTTTTTTTTTTTTTTTTGCTTTGTTTTGTTTGTTTGATACAAGATCTCACTTTATAGTGTAGGGTGATAGCGACTTTATAGTAATCCTCCTGCTTCTACCTCCCGAGTTCTAGCATGACAGGTGGATGCATTATATCCAATATGCCAGATTGTTTTCTCCACATGTGCACGAAGATTCTCCTGGGGAGGTCAGTAGGGCTTCTGCATAGAATTCTATATATCCATAAAGAATAACGAAATTGTGACACAGGAACACACTGGTCCCAGGGCACACATCTTAGTTGCTTTTCTATCACTGGGAGGAGATACCATGACCAGGACAACTTGACCAGGAAAACTTACAAGAGAGTTTATTTGGATTTAGGATTCCAGAGGGATAAGAGTCCAGATTGGGGCAGGGAAGGACAGAGGCATGGTAACAGGAGAAGGGCGCTGGGGGCTCACATCTGGAACCACAGGGAGCAGAGAAGGGAACGCAGGAACCGTGTCCTCAGTGACATGTCCCCTCTAGCAAGGCTACCTCTCCTAGACCTTCCCAAACAGCCCCATCAAGTAGCCACCAAGTGTTCAAATGCCAAAACCTATGGGGGTCATTCTCAAACCACCACAGTTCATGTCAAGAATGTGTTAACTACCTTGTGTCCCCCGCTGAGTAGCTCCACCCACTTCCTCCACCTCACCATGCCACACCCAGCTCAGCTCAGCTGGGACCCCTGGGATCTACCAGGATGACACTCTTGGAGGCACTGGCAGGGGGCAGGGAGCACTCCAGGAGACCCTCCTCTTTCCCTCTTACTTCCCTGAGTGGAGGCACCCCAATTCACTTACGAAGCATCGAGTAAATAAGTAAATGTGGTGGGGTTTTTTTTTGTAAGCTACTTAGACCTTCAGGGTTGTTAGCTATACAACATCACAACAGGTACTGACTAATATCATGGACATTTTATTTGTACTTTGTTGTGACAGCAAAGAATTGGGAGCATGCTTACATATGTCAACGAATAAACGGAATGGCATCTTCAAGTCTTTTTTGCATGTGTGTATTTGTGTGTTTACAGATATATGTGGGGTGATGGATAAGGTAGGTGTGTGTGTGTGTGCACGTGCACATGAGTCCATCTATTAGTATTTTTAAAAAAATATTTACTTATTTAATTTATGCATGAGTCCACTGTAGCTGTCTTCAGACACACCAGAAGAGGGCATCAGATCTCATTACAGATGGATGTGAGCCACCATGTGGTTGCTGGGAATTGAACTCAGGACCTCTGGAAGAGCAGTCAGTTCCTTAACCACTGAGCCATCTTTCCAGCCCCCATCTATCAATCTGGACTGGCTGGCCAGCAAGCCCTGGGGATCTGTCTGTCTCTCCTCCCCAGCATACCTGGCTCTTTATGTGGAAGACGAAGATCCTTGCATTTCCATGATGAGCATTTTACCAGCCGAGCCATGTCCTGGGCCCTGGCACCTTCAACATTTTAGTGCTGATTTGTTTCCCAAGGTTTTGTACCAATTTGCACTCCACCGCCCATGTCACAGGGTTTCCATGGCCCCACATCCTTGTCAACACTTGAATTTGTCAGATGTCTGTGAGCTGATGGGTGTGAAATTACATTGCCCGTCCAACTCCTTGTGTTTCCTGCCTCTGGGCCTCCATCCTTGATGCCTGCCTCAACCAGGCTGGAAGACTCCGTGCAAGCACAGGCTGCCTGTCCTGGAATACCTAGGCTGCGTTGAGTCTGTCTGATGCTCTGCAGACACTACAGAGCTTAGCACACAGTAGGTGCCTAGGTAACAACTAGAAAGGAATGTATGATGAGAATTTGAATCAGTCGGTCGGCTCCTGCCCTGGGGGAACATGGGAGCAGACATTACACTTCGTCAAAAGTTCAACACACACATCAAGGCTTCTCCGAAGGCAGAGACAGTTTTTTATGTGGCTGGCCCATAAAGGCTTTGAATACAACTTGTTTTTATTCGAGAGGGAAAAAAAATATGTGATCAGTGCAAGGTAGATCTCAGGGGAATGGAAGTGGCTAGAGAGATGTGAGGAAAAGCTCACCTCTGAGGTCCTGGCGAAGATCTGCTGGCAAATTCTAACTAAAAAGAAAAGATGTTATCCACACAGAAGAAAAAAAAAAAAAGGACTTTGTTTCATGCTCTTCTGAGTGCTTTATGTGAAAAACTGGAGGAGATCAGGCACCAGTGGTCAGCAGCGGAGGAAAGGATTGAGGGTGATATTCCATCAGGACACAGGGCTGGTGAGAGGCCCTGGACTGGCTGGCACAACAGCTTGTGGGTTTTGCCACCCCGCTCTGCCACACCCTGGAGCCTATCACTTACACACTTCAGGCCATGGCGTTAAAGGTTAGGGAACTTGGCATAGCCCAGTGATCCCATCCCTGAAGTGATGAGAACCCCTTTGGATCACGGGAATTTGTTTGGCATCTCAAAATCAATATGTGTGCTGGGCGTGGTGGCGCACACCTTTAATCCCAGCACTCGGGAGGCAGAGGCAGGCAGATTTCTGAGTTCGAGGCCAGCCTGGTCTACAAAGTGAGTTCC
>NC_034610.1:24694766-24724210 GCF_900095145.1 Mus pahari | reverse complement strand
AAAAAAAAAAAAAAAAAAAAAAAAAAATCCATGGGGGGTGGGGGGGAAGCTAGGTTCTGAGATGTCAGTGTGGAGCCCGGCTGCCCTCCCAGTTAGCATGATGGGAAGGCATGGGGTTCAGCCAGGGATCCTCTGTTGAACCCAAGCTGGACCTGAGTCTTTCTTTAATTATGCTTGTTCTTTTAATTTATTTACTTATTTAGTGTGTGTGTGATCGCTTCTCGACCTTTTGGCTAAGAGCAAGTGTAGTGTGTATGCGCACGCGCATGCACAGGATCAGAGAACAACTTCCAGAGGTGGTCCTCTCCTTCCACCGTGCGAGGCTCAGGAGTCGAACTCTGCTCATCAGGCATATGAGCCAGTTCCTTTCCCTATTGAGTCATCTTGTCAGTGGATGATCCACAGTCTTATTTGGATTATTCTTATGACAGGTGTGACGGTGTATCCACCTACAATCCCAGTACTTGGGAGGCTGAAGCAGGAGGATTGTGAGTTGGAGGACAGCCTGGGCTACACAGAGACACTGTCAAAAATTAGTAATTAGACTGGGCAGTGATGGTGCACACCTTTAATCCCAGCACTCCAGAGGCAGAGGCAGGCAGATCTATGAGTTCGAAGTCAGCCTGATCTACATAGTGAATTCCAGGTCAGCCAGGGCTACACAGAGAAACCTTGTCTCAAAAAATCAAATATAACAACAACAACAATAAATAAATAAGGGCGGAAGAGATGACTCAGCACTTAAGAGTCCACACTGCTCTTCCACGGGACTTGAGTTTGGTTCACAGAACCCACGTCAGGCACCTATTAACCTCTTGTAAATCCCCTCCAGTTCCACTCAGTGAAGACAGAGGATGAGCTCTGGAAAGATGCCCGGAGTAAAGCCTGCTTAAGCTGGCATGCCCAGGCACCTCCAGCCAGTGTCTACCCGCCCTCTTCTCTTTCCTCCTGCAGGTTCCCAGCACCCACGTCTTGCATACAGCGGGATTTAACCATTTCTCCTTCCAAGTCAGACTCCTGGAAGGTAAAATCTGATTGGCCCAGCTCAGTCAGCTATTACCTTCTGGTCCAATCAGCTGTGACCAGGAAGTTACGCGCACATCAGCCTCAGGAGAGCGAGACCAACGTGAGGGATACAAACCTTTCTAGAAGATCCCTTTAAAAAGTTACTAATTCTCTGTCGTCTGGAGGGAACCCGCCTTTCTTTTTTTGGGGGGTGGGGGGTGGGGGTTCAAGACAGGGTTTCCCTGGCTGTCCTGGAACTCACTTTGTAGACCAGGCTGGCCTCGAACTCAGAACTCTGCCTGCCTCTGTCTCCCGTGTGCTGGGATTAAAGGCATGCACCACCACGCCCGGCTGGGACCCGCCTTTCTATTCTGTACAATGAGAGATGTGATTCCAGTCTGTTGACATTACATTGGCTACACCAGGCATACCATAGGTAGTTAATAAATGTGTGTTCAGTGGATGAGTAAGAGAGTTCTATTAGCCCTGGGTCTGTCAGTCTGGGTTCCAGAAACTTGTGTATGTAAGACGTGGGTGCTGGGAACCTGCAGGAAGGGAGAGAAGAGGGCGGGCGGGTAGACACTGGCTGGAGGTGCCTGGGCATGCCAGCTTAAGCAGGCTTTACTCCGGGCATCTTTCCAGAGCCCATCCTCTGTCTTCACTGAGCAGCCTTCGGGAAGGATTTGGCTTCTCTAATGGACTCTGTGCCTCCAGGGACGGTGCCCTTTATAAGCTACTAAACTGGCTTCCTGACAGCAGCCAGCACTGCTGTCATTTGGGAAGTGCGACCCAAAGGAGATGGCTCTGGGTTCGACTCCAACAGTCCAGACTGTTTGCTGTCTAGCTTGGGCGGGGCCTTCACCTCTGCAGAATACCAGCTTTCTTTTGCCAGACACATATATTCTGTCTCATTCATGGGGTTGTTTGAGTGATTGTAAAATTATGCAAAATAATTGAGCTATGTTTGTGATGTGATAAGTATCGGCAACCAGGAGTGTCTGACCTTTTTTTTTTTGGGGGGGGGGGGTCGAGACAGGGTTTCTCTGTATAGCCCTGGCTGTCCTGGAACTCACTTTGTAGACCAGGCTGGCCTCGAACTCAGAAATCTGCCTGCCTCTGCCTCCCGAGTGCTGGGATTACCTGTCTGACCTTTGACGTCATGACTCAGTGCTGGTTATAGAGTTCTTCCTCCAGAGCCATGCAATGCAAGCCGTGCAATGCAAGCCCTGTAATGCAAGCACAGAAATCCACCTGCCTCTGCCTCCCATCTGCTGGGAATAAAGGCGTGTGCCACCACTGCCCGGCTTTTTTTTTTTTTTTTTTTTTTAATCTCTATAATGTTTTGACATTTTGTGTCAGTTTGTATTCTAAGCTACTTTAGGTTCCAGGTTGCTCATGAACACTCCTGAATCTTAACAAGAACCTTATTAAGGTCAGACATGATGATGTGGCCTGTAATCCCAGCACTAGAGAGGCCAAAGGAGAAGGATTACTGCAAGCCTAAAAGTAGCCCAGGCTACACAGTGAGACTCTGACTAAAGGGGTCAAATAGAGGGCTGGTGAGATGGCTCAGCAGTTAAGAGGACTGCTCTTCCAAAGGTCCTGAGTTCAAATCCCAGCAACCACATGGTGGCTCACAACCACCCGTAATGAGATCTGAGGTCCTCTTCTGGAGTGTCTGAAGACAGCTACAGTGTACTTACATATAATAATAAATAAATCTTTTTTTTAAAAAAAGGGTCAAATAGAGAAGCCTTGGGATATAGGTCAGTGTCAAAGCATTTGACTGATGTGAAACCCTGGCTTTCATCACAAATGTACCTTATTAAGTAGCTTTTCTCCTCTTGGTGTCCCCATTTCACAGATGAAGGGACTGAGGCTCAGGAGTTAAATAACTTACCCAGCATCACACAGCTGGTGAACAGCAGGGTTGGATGTCTCCCCCTGGACCACCAAGTGGTTATATCATGACTACTTCCCCAAAGTCTAAGATACTGAAAAACTGAACTCAGGTCTGACTTGTGGGTCTGGGAGACCAAAGCCTGAACTTCAGGACACATCATTAAAAAAAAAAAAAAAAAAAAGCATTTCGTTTTATTATTTTTAGGTTATATGTATGTAGTTCTGTAAATCTACACTTGGGTGTGTGTGTGTGCATGTGAGTACAGGTGCCTGGGAGGCCAGAGACATCTGATCCCCTGGAGGTGGAACCACAGACTGCGGATGCTGGGATTCAAACTCAGGTCCTCTGGGGGAGCTCCTAATGGCTGAACCTTCTTTCCAGCCCAAGGAGCATCGTTTATGGGAGAGAAAAGGGAGGGAAGGAAGGAAGGAAGGAAGGAAGGAAGGAAGGAAGGAAGGAAGGAAGGAAGGAAGGAAGGAAGGAAGGAAGGAAGGAAACAAATGAAAAAGACAAGAACCTCAGTCCAAAAAAACAAAACAAAACAAACCCCCTACATGATTCAGGAACTCTCTGGTTTGGGAAAGGGTAGGAGAGATGGCTCAGCCAGGGAAGAGCACTTTCTGCTCTTGCAGATGACCGGAGCTCAGTTCCTAGCACACAGCAGCTCACAACCACCCATAACTCCAGTCCTAGCTTATCCGATGCATTCTTACGTCATCCTTAGGCACCAGGCACACTCATGGCGCATGTATGTACAAGGAAGCCAAATACACATATGAAATAAAAATAAGTAAATCTGAAAATAAAAAGTTTAGTTAGTTTTTATAAAGGAGGAAGGGGAGGAGGAGGAGGAGGAGGAGGAACACTGGGGTGGGTGAGGTGGCTCAGTGGGCAAAGGCACCCACTGCCAAGTCTGAAGACCTGTGTTGGATCCCCAACACCCACTGGGGAGAAATCTGACCCCTGCAAGTTGTCTTCTGACCTCTGAATACGTGCCTGAGCACATATTTGAACACATACTAAAAAAATACATTTAAAAAAAAAATTTTAAACCACCTAATTAGCTGCTAGCTTCCTCCTCTTGTCTTTTTCAAAGGAGGCATTTGGTCCTCTCTGCAGGACAGGCCCCCCGCCCTTTTCTTTGGGCCACCTTACTTACAGATGGATGCTATTTCTTTTTCTGCCAAGTGGGGGTGTCTAAGCCAGCTCCCCCTTCCTTAGCCACAGAACTAATGGATACAGAAACTGCTTTAGGAAGAATAAAGTGTCACAATTACAAACACCAAGTGCATTTATTGATATATTCATGTCCCTTTGTGTTCCCAAAAAAGGATTCCAGGTATCTTAGTGAAATGCTCATCATCCTATGAGCTAAAAATAAACACTGTAGGGCTGCAGAGATGGCTCAGCAGGAAAGAGCACTGGCTGCTCTCCCAGAGGACCTGGATCTAGTTCCCAGCACCCACAGTGCAGATCACAACCTTCAATACCTCCAGTGCCAAGGGATCCAGGCCCTCTGCTGGCCTCCAAGAGCGCCAGGCCCATATGTGGTGCACAGCCATCCAAGCAGGCAAAACACCTGGATGCATCAAATAAAAATACACATTTTAAGTGGAAAGAAATAGACACTGTGACGGAGCTAAGAGAAATCAGTGAGAGCGTGGGCAGAGCCAGGGAAGACCTACAACGAGGAAACTCAAGATCCCTAAACAGGTCTCAGTCTGTGGAGAATGTAAAGCTCCGTCAGTCACGGAAGGGGAGGGCGCCCAAGACCAGACCCCAGGGCTGACATTCTCAAGAGGCCAGTGAAGGGCTGGAGGCTTAGCTCAGGAGGCAGCGTGCTTGTCTAGAGGTATGAAGCCCTGGGTTTGATGCATACAACTGGGCATGAAGCTACATGCATTTGGGAGGTAGTAAGTTCAAGGTCATCCCCACCTACCTAGTAAATTCAAGACCATGTCTTAGAAAACTTCAAGAACAGATACTGAGGGATCAAATAATCTGGATTTCTATGCCTTCAACAATCCCCCATCCCTCTGTTTTCAAAATCTCTAGATTATCTACTTATTATTCGGTTTCACTTGACTAAGAACTGGTCACCAAATAAGAAATGAAAAAAATCTAGTTTTTTATAATATAGTCAAAAATGAAGCTGGATCTAAGCCATGGCATATACAAAGTTCCCCCAGCAAAGTACAAAAAAAAAAAAAAAAAGACGTTTCAGCACCTTGGCTTAGCTGAAACATATAAAAACCACAAAGATATGAAACCCATCCGAGCAGCCCATAAAGACACCGCTGCCTTTGCCTCGGAACTTTGGGCTATGATCTGCTGCCCTGGAACAAAATTCAAACATAAATCAGCTCCCACTGTATTTTTAAACCACCTACGAAACTCTTCATTTCCTGCCTGAAGTGCTTCTGACGGTGAACGAAGCCGCTCTTGCTCGCCCCTGCTCTGAAAAAAGTCTCCCTCAGGGCACTGCTGGGGATGGGAGCCTGGGTCTCACAGTTCAGGGAAGTCCAGACAGAGGAGAAGGACGGAAGGAACCATCTGGAGCTTGGGCTGGGGCCAGCTTCTGTAGTGCTGTTACCCAAAGTTGGAGAGGGCTCTCTCTGGCATTCGCTGCCAACTGGGATCCCCTCTCATCACCGCCCAGTTTAGTCTCATCTGTGCCCTCTGACCTCGAGCCCCTGCCAAGCCACCCCAGATGCCCACAGCACTCTTCTGTTGCTTCTATTGGAGCCACTAATGCAGCAACAGTAAGTACCAGGCAGCTGGCATTTAATTCTTCCGTGCCTGGCATTCGCTATTTCGTGCTGTCAGTCTGTCTCTCTAACTGGATTAAAGATACCGTGAGGGTAACGACGAGTTTGTTCTTACGGCATATGTCTACCTTCCAGTTAATCACGACGCCTTATGTCTGGGCGCCTTTTGAACAACAAGGTCACGAAAGCAGAATGGCAGGGTGTCGAAGCTGGCGAGCAATCTCTGCTCTCCTTTTTGCAGAGAAAGAAAACCGCGGCCAAAGGCGAGGCTTGACTGGCCCGAGGTTGTGCCATGAGAACCTTCCAGAAGTTACCCAGGTCTCCCGCCCGCCAACACACATGCTCTATTTGCCTTAGCCACTCCAAAAACCTTCAAAAAACTCAGTCACACAGCTCGCTGGGGAACAAAGACGCACAAGCAACCTGCCACCCCCCAGGACTCCCGTCTGTTCCTGGGCAGGGCTGCCAGGCCAGGCTGCAGGAAGCTCAGTGAAGAGCCCCCGTGGGAACAGCAGCCAGATCTCTGTACGTGCCAGGGTCGCGTGGGGTGTGCTAAGACCCGAGTGGACTCCTGAGTGCCCGCGCAGCCTCTACCCACAGCACACCATCAGCACAATTTTGTGTTGCCCTGACACATCAAACTGAGACTGATGTCCCAGCTCAAGGACAAGCGGACCCCTCAGTGGAGATGCCTGTGCATGCCGCGGCTGCAGTGAACTCCATACCCCAGGTATTTGCCTCACATGCAAAGCAACAAATGTGCTGTAGGAAGGTGAGGGCTCACAGACAAGAAAACAAGCGGCAGCGACTGGTGGCTCCTCGGTCCTGTGGACTCTCCTGGTCACTCATTCTGCAGATGCAACTTCTTAGCGGGTCTCACGAGGACCTTCCACCCCTGGCATGAGGACCCTTACCAGATGGGAAAACTGAGGCCTGGAAAACGGAAGGACCTTGCTCCACACTGCTACTTTGTACAGCTGCAAAATGATTCCGGCGCGGTTGGAGTCCAGGAGGGCTTCACCGTAAAGGCTCCCCTTTTACTATAACCCATGGAGAACTTGGTTCCAGTCCATTGGGGTTTTTGTTGTTGTTTTTCGTTTTTTGGTTTTTCGAGACAGGGTTTCTCTGTGTAGCCTTGGCTGTCCTGGAACTCAGTCTGTAGACCAGGCTGGCCTCGAACTCAGAAATTCCCCTGCCTCTGCCTCCCAAGTGCTGGGATTACCGGCGTGCACCACCACTGCCTGGCCTCAGTCCATTGTTTTTTATCTTTTCTTTGAGACAGGGCTTCTCTGTGTAGCCCTGGCTGTCTTGGTCTGTAGATCAGGCTGGTCTTGAACTCAGAGATCCACCTGCCTCTGCCTCCCGAGGGCTGGGGTTAAAGGTATGTGCCACCAACGTCTGGCTTTAAAAATGATTTATTGGAGCCGGGCGTGGTGGCGCACGCCTTTAATCCCAGCACTCGGGAGGCAGAGGCAGGAGGATTTCTGAGTTCGAGGCCAGCCTGGTCTACAAAGTGAGTCCCAGGACAGCCAGGACTATACAGAGAAACCCTGTCTTGAAAAAAAACAACAACAAAAAAAGATTTATTTATTTATGTGCTTGGGAGTTTTGCCTGCATGTTTTGTCTGTCCACCATGTGTAGGCAGCGTCCTAGGACGCCAGAAGAGGGCGTCGGATGCTATGAAGCTGGAGTTATAGGCTGTCATTAAACACTGTAGATGCTGGGAAATGAACCGAGGCCCCATGCAGGGCCTAAAACGCTCTTAACTGTGGTGCCCTCTCTCCAGCCCCTCGTCTTGAGTATTTTATTCCATCATGTGACGCAGAGGAGGAGGTCTGTTGAAAAAAGACATGGAAGTTGAGCGCTTTCGTGACTTTGCCCCGAGCTGGGAAGGGATGAGCCCCGCACGAGGCACACCCAGAGCTCTGTAGCTTTTTCTTGGTGCCAGAGAAACACAGAAGGAGCCACTTCTAAAAGAACACAGTGCTTCTCCTTCTCGTCTTCTCACCTCCCCTGGGCCAGTGCCTGTGATAATTGGGAAGCAGAGTCTGTTTTTTTCTGGGACGGAACCAATGCTGGAAGGGTTGTTGATTGACAGCTGATAGACAATGTTCTCGAGGAAGATTTTCCTGTGCCGGGTGTTAAGCTGAGAACTGCACTAAACAACTTCAACAGCCTGCGTCCTGTTCAGGTAGAATTTACTACCTGTTCCCTCTGTGGGTCGCAGTCAGGCGGCCACGCGAGATGGTATCTCAGGTCCCTTCCAGCCCCATCACTCAAGGACTCTATCACGAAGAAAACACAGATCTGAAAACATTTTTTTTTTCTCCTCCAAACACTGAGGTGGGGTTATTATTCACACAGAGAAACGGGCTCGGAAGCAGAGATAAGTGGGTGAAAACAAGGAGCTTCGATTCTGGTCTCATCATCTCTGACCTAGTAATTCCACGGGGGCAAATTTATCTTTAGAAAGAGACACGGAAGGACAGAGCTGTGTGTGCAGAGGTCTGCTCTGTTCCCTGAGCACACAGAGGCCCTGCGGTGTGAGATAATACCCAGCACAAGAATGGGATGTAGTTACCTGGTGGTATCTATGGCAGTTTTAGTATCTACTTTTAGTTTTTTTTTGGCACACCACAATTTTTTTAAAAATTAAAGTTGTTGTTGTTGTTATTATCATTATTAAGGCTTCACTGTTGTCCAGGCTGATTTCAAAAGTGTGGAGTCTAAATGATGCCCCACCTCACTATCCTAAATAACTGAGACTACTCGTATGCCCACCATGCTCAGCTAGCTTTTTTTTTTTTTTTTTAATAAAAACAAAACCAAAAAAACCATAGCACTTCACAGATGCTAAACGTACGGAGTTGTAAAACTTTGGTCGCAGCTCTATGTCTATGTCCTGTGGGAGGGTTATAGACAAAACATCTCCAAGTCCACAGGTCTAGACACTGAAATCCTAAGCATGAACAAGCCTATGAAGAAGAGCACAGAAAGCAAGGTAAGACCTGGGAATCTCAGGCTAACATGGCGCGCTGCTGGCCTTCCTCATGCCTCCCGTGATGTTTCTGTTCTCGTCTCACCAGAAAACACGCCAATGCGTAAGAACACAAGACGGCAAGGATTAACGGTGCAAGGCCACATTAGATCCCAGAGGGCAGAGCAGCTCAAGCTGGGACTGAAGGACCAGGGCTTGCAGGCTGAGCCTGGCAGGAGCGAGAACATTTGCATGAGGATAGCCTATAAAACGGCGCAGGGATGCAAGAAGGAAGACGTTTGAATAGAAAGGAGGAAGGAAGGAAAGGAAAAAGCTCTCAAGTTCGTAAAGAGGTCTCCACCCCCGCGTAGACCAGAAACTGCTTCTCCGCACATCTCATCCCCGGAGGCCGCCCCTCACAAACGTGGCCGCTGCAGGACGGACGCGCCCCTCAGCAAGATGGCGACGCCGTAGTCCCGCCTCCTTCCGCCGCGCCGACCAATGAAAGAGAAGCACGAGGTCCTGCGCGTGCGCAGTGCGACTCGATGGGCTGGTCCAGCGCGAGGAAGACAGCGGGCAATATGACTAAAAAGAAGCGGGAGAATCTTGGTGTCGCTCAGGAGGTGAGGGGAGAAGTCGGGATCGGGTCACGTGGTTAGCCCCTGCGTTCCGACGCAGGGGCGTCGATCGGCCCGGCGGCTGCGAGGTCGAGGGCCGGAGGGAGGGAGCTAGGGCGACGTGGCTTTGGGAGAGGCTGTGAAGGGAGAGCCTCCCGAGGTGAGGGCCATGACCCGGAGGTGAGGGGTCACGAGGAGGAAGGCAGTGATGGAGCTGAGAACCCAGAGGTCAGGGGAGTCCCAAAGAAGACAGGCCATAGTGGGTATTCAGAGAGCCTCGGAGACTCAGGGAGACTTTAGCCGCAAGAGACAAGTGGGGACCAAAGGTGACGGGGACCTGTAGGTGAGGGACCTTCGTGGAGCTATTAAGACTCCAGGGTGAGTGCGAGGCTATTGTCCAGTACACTGCTAGTGCCTTAAACGTCTCCAGAGAGGGGAAGTTTTTCCTGCGGGGTTTCAGCCTTGTAGCTTGAGGATCTTTGGACATCTGCAGAGATTCCTAGAATTGGTGTTAGGGGAGGCCTTTAAAATAGTTTGTCATGCATGGAAAGAAAGCCGTCTGATGCATGTTTCGTTTGCATGTTCAATGAATCGTTGCATGTCCGTTATGCCCGTATAGACGAGGGAACTGAGGGTCTATGTGGAGTTCAGGGCATAGGTGGCGCATGGTTATAGTCCCAGGGCTCAGAGATCCAGCCTGGGAGACAGCAACACGGCAAGGAAACGAAAAGGCGGAAGCCAGCTTAAAGTGGTGGGTGATAGAGCAGAGAATGATGCTCAGGTGGGCTTCCCGGAAGTGGGGACTCGTTTCCTCTCAGTTGCAACGAAGGAATGTTCAGCCTGGGCCCTTAGGCCACTGGAATGTGACACAACACGCTTGTAGGTGACAGCATCAGGCGTCAATGTCAAAATATTGGGCGCCCTTGGGGCATCCTCCCAGAGGTTACCTATCTCCTCAGTGATCCTCAGACACTCATCATAGAGCTTGCAGAAGTGGAGGTATGACCGTTTCTTCCATCCCAGTAGGACCTGTTTTAGATAAGCTATGTGTGTCCGTGCTAATGCAGGCATTGTGTGTGGCGGTCCTCAGTGCAGAGCCACCTACATCTAAGGAAGTTCCACAATGTCTGCCTGCAAAAGGGTCAAACCAGCCCTGCCTGTTGACTGTTGACTCTTGGAGGGTTGGGGATGGCCACAGAGTCTCACCAGAAGTGTCCAGCCTCTCTCGGTACCACCCGTTGAGTGCACCTCTGATTTATTTGTGCATGGCCTCAGGGCTAGAGGAGACCTGGCTGTTTCAGTGGCTGTGGAGAAGCCCTTATTCCTGTTGGGTAAAGAAGGCCTTCCAAGTGTGGGGTGTTGGGGGAGGAGCGCCTGCACCCCTGTAGGTAGCCCCTCACAGTTCTCCAAAGTTCAATAAACTCACTAGGGTGAACTTAGTCAGAATCGTACCCTGCTGCGTTAAGGACTCTGGGCCCTGAACTGCCCCCTTTCTATTCCTATGAGCCAGGGTGCACCCCCACTACCTGCAGGGCAGCTGGGAATGGGCCGGGCTCATCAGCTCAGAGGCCACATGCTCAGCTGCAGTCTGATCACCAGGGGAATAGGGAGCAGATCTCCCTGCAGAGCACACCTCTCCTCACCATGAGGGTGTCAGGTGCCCAGAGCATGCCTGGCATAAGGTGGAGGAGGACAGACAGCGGCTCCTTCATCTCCCCAACCATTTAAATCTGTACCCTTCTTCCTGTTTTCATTTCCACATCTGTAATATGGAGGAGAAACTCCTGTCTTTTGTCAGGCTGACACAAATCAATCATTTACCTACCTACCTACCTACCTATCTCATCTGCCTCTACCTATGCTAGGGCTAGAGCCCAGGGCTGCCTGCCTGCTAGGCAAGTGATCTACCATTGAGCTACACCGTCAACTTTTGAAGTGTTTGAGTTTGACACAACGTGTATTCTCTTAGGGAGCAGATCTACCCATTTTGCAGCCTTAATGCATGGTAGGTTTTTTTGTCAGGTTGACACAAACTAGGGTCATCTAAGAAGAAGGACCTTCAAGAAATTGCCTCTGTCACACTGGCCTGTGGGCAAATCTGTGGGGCATTTTCTTGAGGAATGATTTGAGGTGGGAGGGCTTAGCCCACTGTGAGCAGGTGGTCTTGAGCAAGCTATGGGTTGCAAGCCAATAAGTAGCACCCTCCATGGTCTCCGTATCAGCTCCTGCCTCGAGTTCCCTTCAGGATGAACTATAAGCCTTGAGTTGAAATGAGGGCTGGAGAGACGGCTCAGTGGTTAAGAGCACTGACTGCCCTTCCGAAGGTCCTGAGTTCAATTCCCAGCAACCACATGGTGGCTCACAACCATCTGTAATGGGATCTGATGCCCTCTTCTGGTGTGTCTGAAGACAGCTGTGATGTACTCATATAAATAATATAAATAAATAAATATTTAAGTTGAAATGAACCCTTTCCTCCCCAAGTTGCTTTTGGTCATATTGTTTATCACAGCAACAGAAGCGCCAACCAGAGCGGATCCTGGGACCAAGATCATGGGTTACTGCGGTGGCAGAGCTGATCATGTTGAGGGGGGATTGTGGAAGCATTTGGAACCTGGGGCTGGAAATGCCATTAGTGATCAAAGCTTAATAAGCTGTTTGTGGGAGCCTGGAAAAGAACCAAGAGCAGCACAGACCATGGAGACCTGGCTTGTAACGTTTCAGGGCAAATACAAGACTCACACAGGACTGACGTAGCCGGTTTTGTATTAAGAACATGTATGTAGCTCTGGTCAGCTGTGACTGAAGAACCCACTGTGATTTAACAAGAGACCCGCACAGTAGGCAAGCCCTCTAGCACTGAGCTATATTCCCAGCACATTTTACCCCTTCAGTAACACTACACTCTTACAGATGTTTGCATGGGTGTTTTAAATATTGGTAAATATACAGATGTATAAACACGTATATCTTCGGTTTTGGCACTAAGATGACTTTTTGCTGGGATATTCAGGGTTTTGAAACCTGTAACCCTGGGCCTTCGCAGAGACCTGGCATCTGGCTGTTTCTCCGCTTCCTCTTCTGTTGCCCCTAGCGGGTCTTGAGTATTGAATGTGCACTGATGCTCTGTAGCAGTAGATATTGTCCTCTTATTAAAAGTCGTGCGCTCAGAGCTAGTGAAGTGGTGATTTAATCAAAAATGTTTGTTAATCTGACGAGTGCAATAAAAACCCACAAGTGAGACCTCAGCACCTGCAAGCAGCCCTTGCTTACTTGTTGTAATGAAACAATTACCAAGCAGGCGGCCCTCACCCGAGGGTGGCCATGGGCCAGCTGTGCCAGGTGGTCACCTCTAGGGTAGCCTCTAGGGTAGCCAAGCCCCCTTTTAACTCTCCAACTCCGCTTCCTGTGAGACTCAGTCAGAAACAAGTGACTGTGTGTTAGGTTCTGAGTGATGAGAAGTCACCACCCCAAGTTGGACAGGGAGAGTTTGGCCTGGTAGGAAACTTGCTTGCATTTTGAACTGTGATAGAAGCTGGCCTGCAGCATTCGGCCACTTGGCCTTAAGTTACTAAGTATGAGTCTCTGCTGCCTCCACCTTGCAGCACTCATGTTTGAACCCAGTGCCTTCTGCATGCTTGGAAGGTGCTCTGCTGGAGCTAAGTCCCCAGCCCACATCCTGAAGGAGATATCTTGGCTAGATTTGGTCCCTAGTACACAAGTCTTGTCTGTCGGGTTTCAGAAGACTGGAGTGTGTGTCTTAACACACATGGGAATGATGGGCTTGCTCCTGCCCTGGTTCAGAAGCGCAGCTCTGTTCAGTAGCTAGTACTTAATAGCAGGGCTAGTGTTTCTGCATACCCTTAACTGTGTCCATAGTCACAGCTCAGCTGTCACATTCACCCATAAATCAAGGCTCTTAACTAGCCAAGCATAAACTCCTAGGAGTCTCCCAGATGACATCTGGAACATCTCATTGCCCGGAGCTGAGTTGTGTGTGACCCTGGCTGTCAACAGACTTTTTTCCAACATCTGCAGTGCAGGTGAGCTGAGCTGAAGGGCTGGGTGTCGGCGCTGGGCTGGCCAGCTGACAGTGAGGGATAAAAGAACATGGGAAGCAGTGCCCCCTGGTTCTCAGCAGACAGACTCAGGACAGGACAGGACAGGTGGAGGCTTTGGGTAGGAAATGGTTTAGCCTGCATGAACTGTGACTAAGGTTAGTCTCGGAGTCCTAGGGTGAGCTGTGTACTAGCTGTGGGAAAGCCCCGAGTCTCCTGGGACAGGGCTAGAGGCAATGTTCTGGCTGGAAGGAAGTACTTACCCAGTTGGCCTAGGTGGCAGGAGGCAGTGTCGATTCTGGGTGGGTGTGGAGTTGCGGTCTGGCACTAACTGCTGCCTTGCTGGAGAGTCTGGCATGTGGGCTGTTCAGGGCCTGCTGACCATTAAGTGGGCCTCACCTGTTCAGGTGGAAGCGACAGGTCACTATTGGGCAGGTGATTCTCTCAGCAGCCTGCATCTGGCACCGCTCCACCTAACGGGGGTCAGGAGACTAAAACCTCATTACCTAACACTGCTGGATGTCAGCATGTGTGGAGTGGCTGTTTGCCAGCGTCCTAATTAATGAATTCATAAGGCACGGGGCTGATGCCAGCTCTTGAAAAGTGCTTTGAGCCTTTCAGCGATGGAGAAGCTTTTGCCAGTTTATCAAAAAATAGATCTGGGGAGAAAGAAAAGAAACCAAACCCCAGATTCCATTTTGGCCTAGAGCAGCTGAAGGCATAGGGCAAGGTCTGGCCTGCAGAGTGACTTCCAAAGCTGCATAGCTCCACCCTGTGCTGACCTTGGCAGCTCTCCTGGACCACTGCAGCCCTCATCCTCCTGAGCTGGGGTGGGTGGGGTTTGTGTTCAGATGGGCGGTCCCCTTTGCTGTCACTGGTCGCTGGGAGGCCCACTTTCTTGCACTGCTCTGCTTGGAAGAGAAAGTTTACCCCAGGCCTATTGATTTGGGGGGCTCTGGTGGTTTGCTTTGTTACCGACAGCTCTGAGAGCCTCCTCCACGGAAAATATCACTTAGCCAATGTCATGGGGATCAGCCATTTAGGTTTGAAGCTGGTTACCTGGGAGATAAGGTACATTGTCCCCTGTGACATGGCTGTGTGGCTTGGAGGCCACAGATGGAAAGCCCCATTGGTATTGCCAGGGACCATCTGGGTAGGCGGTCTATCGCCTTTACCCATTACAGTAAACATCCCAGGGCTCCTGATGTGTGAAAATGAGTGGATTTCTTGGACCAGATTCCCAGGCAGTGAATTAGAAGAGGAGGAAGCTTTGATGCCCTTTGGGGATGGAGAGGGTTTACCAGGCACTGCTAGCTAGCCCACACACTTCCTTCTCCAAACTCCGATGTGTTTTGTGTGCATTTGGAAGGGTACTTTGACAGTGTGGCAATGTGGGGGAGGGTGTTTGTGAAGGGACAGTCAGCTTAGTATGCAGACAGACACCAGGCTCCTGGCGCCTTGATCTCCCAGCACATGGATCACAGGCAGGTCCTTCCAGGCAGCGCATCTGTTGTGTGAAAAGAGACCAAGCACAGCCAGGCACAAGGTCACCCCGAGGAGAGCATCCTCAGCTGGGAAGGAAGCCAGACCAACAGACTTCCACAGGTTCGGGGGGCTGTGCTTGACTTTGTTTCTGAATGTCACTAATCCTTGCTGGTTGTAGACAGGAAGTGGGTGGGTGCTGGAGAAGAAGGGAGGAAAGTGCACGGACCTGGACCTAATCCCACCACCTTCCAGCTGTGGAACCTCTGCCAAGCTGCCAACCATCCCTGCTGGGAGTTGGCTCTCTGCACAGTAGTGACAGCCCCTTTGCAAGGCGGATGCAAAGTCAGACTGAATGTCTGCAGCTGCCCATCCTAAGGCACAGGGGTGGAAGTTACCTTCTAGGCTAAAAAGTCATGGCTTTCTGCTGTGGGGTGATGAGGTTAGGGGACACACCTGGATAAGCTGCTTCCTTACTGTAAGTCTGCCTGTCTGTAAGGTGTGGATGCTGGTTGTTTGCCGTCCTCCTCTGTGTGGAGGGTCTAGAACAGAGCTTGGCACCTGGCAGTGCTGCAGATGTTCCATGTGTTGTATCCACCTTGTGGACTCTTGGTTCCCAGTGCTACTCCTATGTCCTCATCCAGACTCATGACACCATCTAAGTCCTCAGTACCCAGCCAGCTCCTGGCCAGACGGGTGGAGCATGCCCCGGGACCACTACCTGACATGCCCCCAGGACCACTGCCTGACATGCTCCCAGGACCACTGCCTGACATGCCCCCAGGACCACTGCCTGACATGCCCCCAGGACCACTGCCTGACATGCCCCCAGGCAAGTCCTTCCCCAGCCTCCTGTCACTGGAGTCAGAATCTCCCAGGAGCCAAGGCCCTTGAGAGGCAGAAACCTCTTCCCAACCTAGAAGACAGAGTGGGCAGGTGGTGTGGCCTTGAACCAAGCTGCAGGGGAACCTCTGCCCTTTCCCACTAGAGAGCCTGGCCTTAGGTAGCTGCCGTGGCGGAGCTGTGGGCCAGGCATTGCCTTTCTGATGTCCAGGTGCTCTGTTGAGTGTTGTATTCAGTTTTTCACTCTCCTACTGGAGAGCCTGTGGCTCCTGCTGACTCCTACTTGTCAAAGGAATAAAAGCTGCCCATGCTCCTGCCGCAGCCCTAGAGCTGGCACCCCGTGGGGCCTGGCCTGACCTGTGCAGGGGCAGTTGTCTGTGCAAGTACCACGAGTCCCCACCTATTTGGGGCTTTGATCCCTGGAGGCTCCATCCTCTGAAAAGATGCCTCCTGGGGACTTGAGACAGATTTTACAGTTTCTCTTAACACGGTGGTTTTACAGTGCATAGGACCCCAGGGAGACTCGCCTAAAGCTCTGGGAGTAAGGCCCTATTCCTGAGTCGGGGAGGGGCTGTTAGTCTGGCCTGGGGCTGGGCTCTACAGCCCTCACCTGGAGCAGACAGTAGTGCTCAGAGCTGTGGGCTGGGGAGGGAAGCCTGAGGAGGCCCTGACATCCACTTCCAGCAGTTCTGCCCTCCCAGCACACTAAGCTATGCAGCTGGCTTGAGTCATGCTCAGCTGTAGATAGCCAACAGCCTCTGTTCTTACTCAGACTACAGTGCAGGCCTCACATGTAGGAACTATTCCACCAGTCTTGAGGGTTGTGCCCTCCCAGCTCCACCTTATCTGCTGCTTCTCCCCGGCCTCCAGACAGGTTTAGCTCCTGCCTAGTCACTGCTGGGTCCAGGCTAGTCTCTATAAGACCAAACTGCTCCACGGGGCGTACGTGGTGCCTCCGAGCTTCTCAGTGCCAGAAGTTTGCTAGCTCAGAACCTCCAGCTCCACCCTTGTGTCTCAGTGTCTCTGCTCCTTCAAGAAGACTGCCAGCCTGCTTAGCCACTGGTTCCTCTTCTCTCTGATCCACCTTGTTCCTGGGTGTGAACTTGGATGTTTCTCAGTCTACCAGGGGACACACATTTACCAGGGCCACGCTGCCCCCTTTAGTTCCAGGCTAGTCTCAGCACCTGAGTAGCCAGCGGCCACTCTTTCTGCCAGGCAGGTGCTCTGGGTGGCTCCATGGCCTTCCCTGTCCACTGGAATAGTCCCCATCTGTTTGAACGTCTTTCTGCCACATCCCCAGGATACCCATCCTACTGCAGCCCTACTGGGTGCCCGGGCCTCTGTGTTGCTGCTTTTCCTCAGAGGACTACTGGGCATCGGGACTCTGCCTGGGGCTCTGTTGGTCTCACCCTAGGGGTTCCTCCACACCTGGCCTTTGCCACTTGAACCTATCACAGCATCATTCCCCCAAGATTACAGAGGTTACCAATGTGCCATATTCTGGGCCAGCTGGTGGACTGACTCAGGGTGGAGGCCCTGCTGTCCCTCCTGCCCCTCTGTAGACAAAGGACCAGCCAGCTCCTGCCATGGAAGCTCCCTCCCGCCGCTGCCTGCCCATAGCAGCAGGGCTTCCCATGCCACCCTCAACCCCACTGCCCTCGTGGTCTTCCTCTCACCACAGAGCCAGTGAGTACCATTCTTTTAACAGCAGCTGGTATCAACTTCACCTGCGTGAAGTGCTCTTCTAAGCTCATCCTTACCCTCACAACTGAGATGTCTGTCACCTAAGGCACAAGCAGGCTTAAGGAGCCTGTCATTCATTCACAAATGACAAGTGACCAGTTAGTTACAGCTGGAGCCCTGTACTGCACTTCCCATGATATCCCATTTTTAAGCTTCCAGCTTTCAGTCCAACTGCTGGCCCAGCCCTGACCCTACTCTTCTAGAATCTTCCTGAGATCTGTCTCCTTAGTCTGATCCTAAAGCTCATAGCTGTTGGGCCTGGCTTCCTTTGGCCTGAGGGCAGGGAGGGAGTGACCCTTGGAGAACTATCAGCAGCCATAACCCATGTGCTTGAGAGCCTGACACTCCAACTGGGGACTTTCTGTAAGGTCCATTTTCTGGTCTTTTCTTGCCTTTTTGACCTGTCTTTTGGGTTAAGTCTGCTCTGCAGCCACCTATGTGGCTCCCAGTCACATCTAAAACCAGAATCAGGACCATCCCCCCTTCATGTCTCCACAGCCTGCTTCCTGGACTCTCTGCCCCATCACTACAGTTTCTGACTTTGCCTTCTGTAGCTGGTGTCTAGACCCCTTCTAAGGATGAATCTGCTGCTTGCTGAAAAGCCTCCTTCAGTCTCAGCACCCAGCCTCCTGCATCCCCCTCCCCCACTGCCTACAGGCCCTTATAAAGAGAACTTACTATTTAGAAGGGAATCAGAACTGTCAGCAGGACATAAATATTCATAGAGGGAGGTCAGAACTGAGTCCCTAAAACCTTGATTTGTGTTCACCCATTTAAGCCTCATTAAAAAGTGGCAAATGAAAGTGGGGATATTCAGTGTAACTGCAAATAAATTGGGCTTGTTCAGATAAAGGCCCCTGACTGCCAGCCCCTCAGGCCCTGTCCAGAGCATGAAGGCAGAGCAGCTTGGCCATGGCCTCAGCTGTAAGATTGCTCAGCAAGAGCACCTGGCCTTGCTCCGGGGCAATTACCACTTGTTTGGGCACCTGGGCACTTTCCAGAGGCATTCAGGGATGGAAATCCTTAACCTGATCCCTCCCAGGCCCTGCCCAAAGAGCTGCAGGGAGAACTGAACCTGATCTGGACATCTGGAGCAAGCTGCATTAGCTGTGTGCAAGCACAGCTGTTTTCTTGTTTTAGTGAGCCCAAGGTTTTCAGAAGTCAGTAGTTTAAACTCCTAATAGTTTGTCCTTGTCCCCGGCCCTTCAGTCCATCCACACTGAGGTGCCACTCACTCCAGCCACAAATAGGAAGACTGTAGACCAGGCCTTTTGGGCACAGAGGTGGCAGGTGGCCTAAGAAGCTGAGGGCTCAAGCATTCTTGGGGCCAGGCAGTCATAGAGGCCAGAAGTGCCTCTATTAGAAGTACCTCTATTGTCCCCAAGCCTGGCTCTCCTGTGTTCACCTCCCTACAGTGCAGTTCAAAGGTGGCTGTGGCTTCTCTGGGGACCACCTATCTACTGGCTGAGGCTGGTATTCATCAGCAGAGAGATGGTACAGTTAACCATGAGGTAACCTGGATGCTCTGCAGGTTGTTCCCACTCATAGAGCCCTCCTGACCCCACTGCAGGAAGGAGCTGACCCAGGGTTGTGTGAGATGGCTGTTGGCCAGGGAAGGCAGGGGCCCAGACACTTACCTTTCCTGATTCACAGCCCAGACAAGTGGCCTGGGACATTCAGACTCTAAGCAACCTGCTTAGGAGGCAAGAGTCTTCCAGGGGTAGCTCCAATAAGGAGTGGGGCTGAGACCGGCAGAAGGGCCTGTGACTCCTCAGAAAAAAAGATTTCCCTATCCTTCCACCTGCTGTCTCTCCTGGGGATATGGGTGAAGTCAGAGACGGAAAAAGAGTGTTATAGGGACCTAAGGAGCCTTCAACACATCCAACTGCCCAAAAGCAAGGTGCTAGCCAGCCAGCCAGCTGAGACCCAGCCAGAGACCACTTTAGACACTTAGAGACCAAGTGAAGGCCAGGCGCATGACATGGCACAGGTGTGGATAGTCGTTTTCCCACAGCTTGGGTGTTTCCCCTGAGATCACAGCTCTGAACTGACGGAGTGAGCAGGAGAAGGCACGGCTGGCAGCTCTCCGGCTTTCAGGAGCTTGGCTACTTTGCCATTGAGTTTTGCTGACCTTGGCAACATTTCTGCCCAAGAGCCACATCAGAGAGAAACAGAAGTGGTTTTAAGTTGCATTGTTTCGCCAATCTTTATTGATTCTCAGAAAAATGTCTCTTGTGACAACACAGACTGCACTGTTAGGATATCTCCAGGGAGGCACCCTTGACACTTAACCCCTGCCACGCCACGCGGAGTGCTCGGGACCGCCCCGCAGTGCTTTCTCCCTCGAGTACACCATAGGGAGAGCGCTACAGGGTGCCAGGCTCTGGTGCAAACAACTGGTGCCCTGTTCCTGCGAGACAGCTAACCTGTGCCCTGCCCAGTACAGACATGGGGTGCACGGGCAGAGTGGGGGCCCTAAAGGTGAGTACCTCTGAGGTGCCAGTGTCAGGAAAGCTCTGTGCCTGTCTTTCAGATTGACGGGCTAGAGGAAAAGCTGTCCCGGTGTCGGAAGGACCTGGAGGCCGTGACCTCCCAGCTCTCCAGGGCAGAGCTCAGTCCTCAGGACAGGTAATGCCTCCATTCAGTCACAACCCTCTAAGCCAAGGCAGAATGGTCCCTAACTGTAGAGTTTCAACTCCTGTGCCCTAAGTTTTTGACTTCCTTATTCAAACAGACAAGAATTACTGCTTCTCTGATTAAGACAGGAAAAAAGGGTCTGAGTTGTAAACTCCTTCCCCACAGGAGGTCTCTGGAGAAGGAGAAGAACACCCTCATGAACAAAGCCTCCAAGTATGGTAAGCAAGTTCCCTCCTGGCGTCAGCCTGGGCCTGGCACCTGGCAAGAAAATGGGGCGCTTTTTTTTTTTTTGGTCCAAAGGAGGAAGCAGGACAAGAGATCTGTATTCTTTGGGGTATCTGGGCCATGTCCAGAAAAAAGGCCCACGTCTACAGACACTGGATTCTGCATCTCATGTCCCACCCCACCAGAACAACCTAGACTGGGTGCCCTCCTCACTTGGGGCAGGAAAGGCATTCTGTGGGTGGAGCAATGCTGCCACCTTCTGGGTGCTGGAAGTAGAGCCAGGTAGAGCCCGGTACCCTCTGCCCTAAGGCTAGAACTGTGGTCTGCAGAGAGCTCTTCAGATGTACCCCATCCCACCTCTACTCAGCCCAGAGCGGGCCGCCAGTTCTCCTCCTAGTCCAGTGCACAGCTAGAGGTGGTGGCCAAGGTAGAACCTGTACCCAATAGAGCAGCTGAATTCAGGAGCAGTGTGAGCAGAGGAGGCCCAGCTGTCCTGAAGGCTGAGCACGGCAGAGCTATCCGTGGCAGGCTAACACATGCCTGCTATGGCTTTCAGAGGTGGCCTCACCTCACACATGCCATACTGTACTCGCAGAGGAGTGGTTGAGCAAGTCAGGCCTGCCCTTAGGTCTAGGTCTAGCTAAAGGGTTGCGAGGGTGACAGTGGCTGGGAGGGGACGCTTCTTTCCATCAGAGTGTCCGTCCTGGGAAGCAGGAGCAGCTAGATGGGCCCCAGTGTTGTTTTGTTTCTATCTTTTCCTCCCAGAGAAAGAGCTAAAGCTGCTTCGACAAGAGAACCGGAAGAACATGCTCCTCTCGGTGGCCATCTTCACTGTCTTCGCCCTGCTCTATGCTTACTGGACTATGTGAGTCAGCCATCTCCAGCCAAGCAGGTTCCCTCCCACTCCCCATCCAGAGACCAAGCTCACACAGAGGTGGGGGCCTGTCCCCTGGGGTTGTGCCACTGTAGCAGAAGTGCATGGCACTGCTTCCTTCTGCTTAGTAGAGGGGCAATAAAGAGCCCCAGGCTCTGCTATCTGCTATTTCCTGCTGACAAGGTGAGAGTTAGCAAGGGAGGCACTCTTGTCTCAAAGATGAAGGGATGTTCCAAAATTCTTATGTACAATTCAGGAGGAAGGGAGACGTGCAGCTGGGAGGGCAAGCACTATGCCTGCCACCTGCAGCTCCAGCCTGCCCTGCCCTGTGACTATTACCACTGAACCAAATGCAGCATGCATGGGAAAAGGTGGCTTGGGCTTGAAGTGGAGGTTCCAGGGGTGTGTGGAATGACCTCCTTTTCCAGAGACAGGCAGGGCCAGGGAGGCCTGCAGGTGCCTATGGCCAGTAAGAGCTATGGCAATGACCAGACTGACATGGTGACAAGAGCCAGTGAGTAGGGTGGGAGTGAGGAGGAGGAGGCGGCGGCCAGTCAGGAGCAGCTCTCTAGGATTCTCCCCTATCTCCACACACAGTAGAGGGCCCTAAGGGAGCTCACTCAGGAGCCCACCAAGTAAAACCAGGCTGTGAAACATGAAGACAGAATCGGCTGGAGGGAGCCCACCAACGTATGTGATGGTCAGGTGAAGGAGTTCTCACCTGGGGCTCCTGCACAATGTGGCCTCTTGTGGAGGCGGCTAGCCAGTCAGCAGAAGAGCCTTTCTCCTATCTCGTCTAGTGACAGTAATTGGTCTGAAGCCTTGCTATGTTAGTCACACAGACTGATCCTGGACTGCCACAGTGCTGCCATGGAGTGAGCTGTGTGGTTTATGCAAGAAAAGGGACCCTCCCCACCCTCCTAGGGTGGTGAGCTCCTTTGCCCCCAAGTCCTGCTTTATACAGGAACTGCACTTTGATGAGCCTCTGGGCTCCCTGTCTAGTAGATGGCAGTCTCAGGAGCTGGAGAAGCTTGGCTTCCACAAACACTCCCCTTCCTCAGCCACACAGCACTGTGGATAACAGCAGCCCAGCACAGAGCCACACGAACAGTAAAAATATGTTTAATGATCCAAGATTCTGTAAGACACACTGATAGACCCAGAACTGGGTGCAAATATGGCATCCTAGCACTTGCTGCTAGGATTGGGGTTGGGGGCTGGTGGAAGGGACCTCCCATGGTGGAGTCAATTCCAACCTCACAGGTGCCTCAGTGCCCTATCTCCATGGAAACCAGTCTGGCACTGGCATGGGGCCCTAGGGAGCCTGCATGAACATCTCTTGAAAGAGATTTCCCATTAGAAACAACCACAGATGCCCTCCCCAACCCAAAGCTGTTGCTATTCCTCCCTCTTACAGAGACAGGAAATGGAGTGACTGACTATCCACAAATCAAAGCAGATTGCTATGTACCTCCTACTGGAGAGGAAGGAGCAGCTGGAGCCACGGCTAGCTCAGCACTCTGCCAAGAGCTTCAGGTGGCCTGGACTGCTAGAGTAACTTTCTGTTACTGCCAAACAGGAAGTCAAAGGGCAGGTTTTTAGACTGCTCTCCCCCTGGAGCTGCCCAGTGCTTACACAGAGGTGGAATCTCAAGGAGCAGTTTTACCCAGTACCCAAAGCTCTGATGTTTGAAAGGTACTGGGTCCACACTCCTTCCTGACCTGCCAGGACAAGCTCCAGGATTGGGGTGAAGAAAAGACCATAAGAAACAACTTTGATTGGTACGACAGCTGCTCCTGGCCAGCGTTGTGATGGAGGGCCTCCACATTTGGCTGGCCTAGTAGAAATGGGGCAAAACATTTGCCCCATTTCTGACTGCTATCGAGGGCAGTAAATGGAACTCAGAAGACCGAGTCTAAAAATTCCAGAGGGAATGACTCTGACAAGTCCTAAGCACTGACCTGCCCTTGAGCAGCTGCTTTTAAGGTTAACTCCTGGTGGTGCCAGGTCTCAGACAGCACAGTTTCACAGATGTGTCCTAAGGCCTCATAGAGCTCCTTGGGAATGGGGAGGAGCCCATCTCCCTTACGATCAGGGAGAACAGTCCTAGATCCTTTCCAAGAGGCCCCACCTTAAGAATGACAGGACATTCATCAAGTAGAAACCCTAAGGACCTAGAGGATTGTGACTCTGGATGAAGGAAAGGACATCCTCCTTGGACAGCTTGTCTGGATCCTGGGGCTTCTGGGAGTCACGCATATGGAAGCCATCTCCCCATTCCCAGAAGAGCCGGCTGTAGTAGCAGGTACTATAAAGGGGTGGGGGAAGAAGCCATCAGAGTGCTGTATCTAGGTGGTGCAGGACCAAGAAACCACTAGCACGTTGTCCCCAGATAGGTGCTTTTATACTGGGTTCTGTCAATGACTCAAGTTGAGAGATGCCTCTCTGGCATCTAAAGATTCCACCCAGTAGGTCCCAGCTCCTCCCATGCCGCCAAGAACTAACTTGCTGCCACAACCTGCATCCAGCTAGAATACTGGTGTTCCTAGCTCACCTGTTCCACTAAGGTCAGTATTAGCTAGCTACAGAAACAAGTGCTCGTGGCTAATTTGAGGCCCTATTGGGGCTACGATAGAAGCTCATGTCCAGCAGCAAGCTGACCAACATATCTTGAGGAAGAATACCTGAGACCTTGAGTCATAAGGGGCAAGCTTTCTACATGTTCCTCCAAACTCTCTGGCAGGTTCCCCTCCACCACCTAGCCAGTCAGCTCTCTACCTAGAAGCTGGACGAATCAGGTCCACACTTCTTTCTGCATGGCAGTGATGGGTTCCAAGCCAACGGAGGGCTACTTACTGAAAGGGGGCAATGGATTCTGTAGGGAGAGCATAGACGGACTTCTGGGTTTTCTTATTGTAGAAGAACTTCCTGTTATTGCTCTTGCTGAATCCCATGGTCCATGGCTCTGAGGGAGACAAGGGCAGGCACTCAGGACAGTCCCCACAGGGATGCCCATCCTTTCTTCCCCTGCCTAGTCCCTTCAGCTTCCAATGGCCACACCCAAATGGCAGATTATAACCTCCCCAAGGCCTAGCCTGATCCTCAGCACTACACGGGTGACATCTCCAGCCTGTAGGGGTACATAGTGGAGAGGCCATGCTTGCCTGCTGAGAATACCTTATGGGCATCTACAATTTCATCTCTCCCTGCTCCCAGCCAAAGGCCAGAACAGGCCCAAATGGGGTGTTTCCAGCAGGTACCTCAGGAATTGCCAGCTGACTGCTGTCCACCTCAACAAGCAAGTCTGAGTCAAGTCCCCCTTGCTGGCTAGGGGCAGGAACAGTACCTACCATTTACAGTCCTGACAATGTAGACACCTGTGGGTACGAAGTGCCGGTCGTCACGTCCTGTGTAGCTGAGCTTTGGGGTGCCGCCAGAGCCTTTGATGAGCTTCATCTCTAGCCTGGTCTCCCCAAATGGACGGGCATCCAGGAAGCACATGCACAAGGACAGGGTTGGCATGCTAATGTCAATCTGAGGCTGTCACAGTGACACTAATCCCACTATTCTATCCTGGCTTGGCAGAAGAAAACAAGGCACAGATCCTTAAGCATACTGCTCCGAGCCGTGCTAGGGAGAGCTGTGGCAGAGCTGAGGGTAGAGCACAGGCTCTGCACGCCAGTCAAGCAGCATGTGCAGAGGTACTGCCCCACAACTGTGCCAACGGGAAACCATAAACCAGTTGCACCACTTGGTCTGCAGGTGATGACTATGGAGCTCTCACAGTGGGACTCATTTGCTGAGTGTGGTAGGCACACTAAGGGCATATAAAACACATATATGCCCACTGCCCACTCTGGGCTCAGTCTGTGAGTTGAGATTTAGGGTTTCAAGCATCTTGCATCATCTCTACTCCTTACAAGGACAATCTTAGCTATTCCAGTATTAATTTTGACCATACTTCTGCCTGACATAAAGTTACCCTGCCTCCTTCCCCAATAGGTGCTAAGCTAGCTCACAGCTGGGACTCACCAGGATATCAGTGAGAGGGAGTATAAGTGTATGGTAGGCAGTGCCAGGGCCAGCTCTATAACCCACCCTGTAGATAAAATGAGTCTTGACTCCGCTATACATCCCACCACCAATCTAAAGCATATGTATAAGTTACTCACCTGACAAAAATCTTCTCCATCTCTTCTAGCCGGTACACCTCCTTCACCCTGTGAGCAGAGTAGATGACAGAGCTTCCTGGGATGTGCTCGTGAAAGGCATGATAGGGAGGCCCACACCTGCCCTTGTCCTCAGACCCTCCCTGCAACCAGCAGCCCACAAAAATGAGGCTGCTGAGACGGTACTATCCTACAGCCTGCCTAGGTTTCAGAGCTACCACACAGGCCCCTGGGACTGCACCCAGTAGCTGGGATTCATCAAGAAGTCCTGAAGACAGGTTTGTTAATAGAGGGGAAATGTTGCAGGCACATTTCTCTAACCATGCTCTTATCCTCAGGTAACCTTCACTGACACTACAGGCCACAGGTCCTGGCTACATCTACGTCGATGTTAGGTCTCCCCACAGCTTAATTAAATAGCCCTGGTAGTCCTATTCTTGTAGGCACAGACTTTAAACAGGGAATAAGGTCTAGTCTGAGGTCCAGCCCTCCACATGTCGGGGTACCAACCTGCCTTGGGAACTGCTCCTGAGTAAGCTGCCTGTTGAAACCAGCAGGCAGGACCTCATACAACACAGTTATTAAGCTCACTTTGAGACTGTCCTGCATCCTCAATGCTGGGTTCAATCCTAAGTTTCTTGATTAGCGTTACCAACACTTCTGGCTAATGTAGGACTACGCACCATACCCTCCAGTGCTCTAAGAGCCTCTGACCTGGAGGAGGCAGTCGGCTCCACTTACCCTCCCTCCTCCTGCCTGGAACTTTCCCTAATGCTTACTGTTGACAGGACCCTCTATCCTTAAGCACCAAGTTTCATAGTCAAATCCCCATTCCATGCAGTTAGCTAAGAATGCTCAAATGTGAATGGGTTACTCACAGGCAGACATGTGCATCTCAAATGAGGAAATCTTAGCCCATCCTGCCACCGCACCCTGTCATGCCACAGAGGAGAAGCAAGCAACAGAAAGCCCCAAGCCCACAACATACTCACCTGATAGGATTCATGTCAGGCCGGCTGGGCTTAGAGACTGCTTTCACAAATTTCTCAGCAAGCTGAATTCTATAATCCAAACATAATCCTTAGAGGCAAGGCAGGGACCTTACCTGTGCTAAGGTATTTCCACCAGACAGATGAGAGGACCCAGACCTACACAAACCATCCAAATGGCAGCATTCATGCCCCCAGAGCCCAATCTGCCCTCTGGATTCTGACCTCTGATTTTCCTAAGGTGTCCTTATGCTGTGTTCAGTCATCTCCATGAGGACTTCAAGTGTTACAGTGCACACATGCTCTGTCACTCTAGCCCAGGTACACTAAACAGACTGCCCACACTCTAGCCATGATTTTTAAGAAGAAACCCTCCTTCTTCAAACAAGATCACCCTGTTCAGTCTTTACACAAAAGTGACCTCAGTAATCCGTGCAGCTGTGGCCTGGCGCGATGCGCTAGAATCTGACCGCTAAGGCCCACGTCTCAGCGAATTGCGAGGCCGACTGGTCTTTCCTCCAGCCTTTGGGCCCAGCCTGTGTGGACACAAGTAGTCCTGCCCTCCCTGCCCTAGGGCCCCGGCACACCGCTGGTTGAAGTGCTGCTCCCGGACGTCACTGCCATTCAGCACCAGGACATCAAGGATGTGGATTGCACTGATCTTCCGCTGGGCCTTCCCCTACAACGACAAGCATGCTGTCTGCTGTGCAGGTGCGGGCCTTTGGCCTACTCTGCCTACCATGTGTGCCATGCTGGTGTTCAGCCACCCATAGCTAAGCTGGGGAAAGGCTGCATCTAGCCTCCCTGCCAACTGGTCCTGAGCAGGGGCTAGCTTGAGCTTGAGAGCAGGCTTTAGGGATGAGAGCCCTCATGGACCTCAAATCCGCGGAGACGGCTGCCATGCTTGCTCTAGCCAGAGCTAGCCTCCCACTGTGGCCTGTTTACACGGAGTATTCTGAATGTCACACCTACCCTGTAATAACTCAAAGCTCCCCCAAAATGGCAGGTCTCTCCTTTCCTAAGGGATTCTTGGTTATGAACTAAATTGGCTACTAAAAACACCTAGTGGGATCCAAGGACTGAAGACAGACTTTCTGAGTCTGCCCCTTCCCAGCCCCTCCCACAGTACAAGGCCTTAGAGGGGATTATCCTACCACAACATAAAACCAAACTCAGGTGAAAGGCTAGTCTTCACAGACCCCCATCCCCTGCTGACCTCCCCTTTCAGCTCATGCACAATCTCCACACACAGCAGTGTGTCCCGGGGCAGCTCTGTCTTTAGGTCCAGTTTCACCCAACGGTCGGACTGGCGGCCGTCCCAAGTGTAGATCTGGGACTTCTGCAGGCAGAGAGAGGGAGGGTATGGAGACTAAGGAATGGAAGGCTTTGTTCTCAAAGGAGCTTTCTTCACTTGGCAGCTCCAAGCAGACAAAGACTGGCTAATTTCAGGAACAAATGTCTAGGGGAGATGAGTTTTATGACATTTCTCCACCCCCACCCAGCAAAAGACCTTCATCAAGTTCAATATCCATGTGGAGGTTAGGATTATAGGAAGAAGAGAAAGCAACAAGAAGAAGCGTGGACACAAAGAAGTGACTGGGGAGAAGTCAACTCCAGGATGCAGGGTAGGAGAGCACAAAGGCTGCCTAGTCAAGAAAGATGTGAAGCTAACAGGTCCATGATCCCTCCTCCCATCAGCCCCTATGGCCCAGAAGAAGAAAGGGGGTCTTCCTGACAGTCAGTGGATGGCAGGGGTGGGACTGCAGAGACCTAGCCACCCAGGATCAGCCAGATGGCCTACTTACTGGCTCTGCATTTCAAGAAAAGCACCAGCCTTCCCTTCAGCCAGGCAAGGTTAGGCAGTGGAAAAGAAACAAACAAATGAAGAAACAAAAGCTTGAGTGGGCGCTAAGTCTGGGCAAAAAAGGAAGTAAGGTTTCGAGGAAGACCTTTTTGATGCCAACGGAACGAACACATACAGCGTGGCCAGAAGCTGTCTATATCTAAACACAGAGGGCACTGCCACCACCCCAAGCCAACAGGAGGCCAGCTGCTTGCTGACTTACCCCCAGGCCCAGGAGGAATTTCTGCTCGCTGCCAGACACCATGCAACGATACTCCAACACGGGACGGATCTTCTCCAGGGTTTTGGCAGTGAGCAGTGTGGGCTTGTAGCTGAAGATGTTGATGTCAGTGTCCTGCGGCATGGATCAGAGAAAGCGCTGCTGGGACAGGCTGGCAGGAGGAGGACAGGGGTCCTCTGCTCTCAGAAGCAGGCTCCCTGCACCCTCTTCTCTACCTAACTCATCACTAAATAGCATCTATGCTATCCATTTCAAGTACTCCTTTAGGACCTATTAGGAGAGACTAAGAAAGAACACAGAATCCAAAGCACAAATGGATTTACCAGGGAATGTCACTAGAATAGGTAGCTACACTTTCAGTGACACCGAAAGCGAGGATTGTCCAGCAGTTGGCCTGAGAGCAGAGGAATGATCTCTCTACCCCATTCAGAAAAGTCTTGAACCTCATTCTTTAGTATTTGACCCTCACAAAACCAACACACTGGCCACAACTAGGTCAGCCTCAAGCGATGCCCTAGAAAAAGCTGGAGGCTAATGGCGGAAAAACTCAAGACTAGCTCACCAAAAACAGGATGGAGAAGATGGTTCAGGCCAGCCCAATGTGGCTCCTTTACAGTTCTCCTGCCTCAGATCATCCCACTATCCTATCTCCCCCATATACAAATCCCCTATGACCCTACATTTTAAAGAACAGGTAACATATTCAAAGCTTCTTTCTATAATACACTTAGAGCTCTCGGAAAACATATTTTAAAGATATAGGACTATACCGATTTTAGTAAATAAGATAGATTGACTTTATAGTGTAGATGATGAAAGGATATAAATAAAAGGAGTTAGTATTTGCTATTCAAAGAAAGAGCAGTTAAGATATTTTCTGTTTGTCTGGAGCGTTTTAAAACTGCAAATACTGCATGTTTGTTTTGGAGGAGACAGTCTTTAGATCTTTGAATTGGAGTTATAGGAGTGATAATGAAGCCGGGCATGGTGGCGCACGCCTTTAATCCCAGCGCTCGGAAGGCAGAGGCAGGCGGATTTCTGAGTTCGAGGCCAGCCTGGTCTACAGAGT
>NC_034610.1:24685597-24694691 GCF_900095145.1 Mus pahari | reverse complement strand
ACTCCCCCCCCCCAAAAAACAAAACAAAACAAAACAAAAAATTCTATTCTATTTGTACTTTCTAATTGTGACTGAACTTGTAACCCCAGCCATGTAGTAAAAAAAAAAAAAAAAAGGTCAAACACATGTCCATAGACAAAATGATACAATCTGTACTTCTTGGATAATCATTAGTCTGCCTTTGCTCTGTGAAACCTGTATAAAGAAAGAAACAACCTGACTGCTAGTCAGTCAATGCTCTAAGATTCCCTTGACCACAACGCCTGACTCACTCCTCCCTTGGGACTCCTCCTCTCCTCTTGGGCCACCCTGTCAATGGCTGGGGCTGGACCTCAGCAGCCAGCATGCCTTTTGGTAGCAGAATGCTGTTGCCAGCCTGGGGAGCTCTTGGGAAACCCTACATACCATAGCTCACTGGGGAGACTAGACCACCCTTTAGGTCCAAGACTGACACCTTCTCAATCCTTATAGAAGCCACGGTGACACTGTCCACCCTAGAAAAAAGGCTACTTATATGTTGCCATATGAATCAGATTTACCTTGATTAGTTCAAAAAACTTGAATTTTGGGTCTGTAGAGGAAGGAGCAACTCGAGCCTGGTCTGGGATCTGGAAGAAGACAGCAAAGGGCTTTGTAAGTGTGTGGGTGTGGTGCCTGCCTGTGTGTCTGCATACCATATATGTATATGCCTGGTGCCTGCCACAGCCAGAAGAGGGCATCCGAGTTCCTGGACCTGGAGTTACAGGCAGTTGAGAGCTATCATGTGGGTGCTGCAAACGTGGGTCCTCTGAAGAGCAGCCAATGCTCTCAGCTGCTGAGCCACCTCTCTAGCTGTGGTTTTTAAGTACCTTGTGGACATACTGTGTGAAGAGATGGATTCAGGCTGGGGAAGAAGAAATGGCATACAAGCAAATATGCCTGACAGGGGAGCTGGAGGTATCACGTTCACTCCCTGTCAACATAACCCAAAACAAATCCTTTCCTCTCCCTGCATCGCTATATGGTACCATCAGGGTAAAATGCAGCCTACCAGGAACCTGTGTTCTTCTGACCCAGCTGCTGGCCAAGCTGTCAGAGAGCCAAAGAGGTAACAAGCATGCCAAGGAGCTGGGCACCCTTTCAGGTGGGGAGTAAAGGTGGCAATCCCATTGTTAACCCCAGCTTCCTGGCCTGGAGGGACAATAGGCTGCTTACCTTCCACAGCTGGAGGCATTCCTTGCGGATCTCTGCCTGCCTAGGCTCACTCAGGGTCCTAGGGAACAAAAGCAGAGCCTTTTATGACCTAAAGGAGTACACCTGCGACAATGGACTGGCCTCTAGAGACAGCTCAGAACTTTATTTATTATTATTATTATTATTATTATTATTATTATTTTGGCTTTTCGAGACAGGGGTTTTCTGTATAGCCCTGGCTGTTCTGGAACTCACTTTGTAGACCAGGCTGGCCTTGAACTCAGAAATCCACCTGCCTCTGCCTCCCGAGTACTGGGATTAAAGGCCTGTGCCACCAAGAACTTATAGACTGAAATCACTTCCCTTCCTACAGACTGTAGCCAGCACCACTAGGAGACCAGCATCCCCTATACATGCCCTTCCCTCCACCTGCCAGCACATCCTGATTTCTCCTTTGTTCTCAAAGAAGTGCCACTATGCTGATATTCCACAAAGCAAAACAAACCCACAAGAGTGACTTTTAAATCACTGTTAAAGAACTAGAGTTGACTGTCACCAGGTAGTGGTGTCACATGCCTTTAATGCCAGTGCTCTGGTGGCAGAGGCAGGCAGAGAATCTCTGAGTAGGAGGATAGTCAGGGCTACACAGAAAATCTGTCTCAAAAACCAAAAGTGAGGAAGGAAGGGAAGGAGGGAGGGAAGGAGGGAGGGAAGGAGGGAGGGAGGGAAGGAGGGAGGGAGGGAAGGAGGGAGGGAGGGAAGGAGGGAGGGAAGGAAAGAGAAAGAGCCGGTGGGAAGAGAGCAGTGAGCATGCAGCACTCACGTGTCCTGCACAAAGGCGTGGATCTTGGCCAGAGCTTTGATCTGTAGGCTGCAGTAGCTAGGAAAAAACAAGCCACACATCAACATCAGCACAAGTGTAGCCAGAGCAGAGGCCACCTATGTGTGAGAAAGTCAACGGTGAGGTAAGCAGGCCCACTCAGCAGTTACATGGGGCCCAAAGACAGCAGAAGAGAACTGAGTGGAACTCGGGAGACACTCAGAGTACAAGTCCTGCTGAGAAGAAGGTTCTTACCCTCCCCTTAAAGTGCTGACTAAGGAACAATAAAGCCCATCCCCAGGACCTGAATAAATGCTGGGAGAGCACTGGCAACTCACCTGTAATCTAAGCACGCTGGAGGTGGCTGCCCACCTCCCTAAAGCGAGCTGGCTAGCTAGAATAGGTGAATTTGATGAACTCTAGGGTCGAGTGAGACCCTCCCTCAATACATAAGGTGAAGAGCAACTGACAACCTGATGTCAACCTCTGGCCTCTTGAAAACAACCAGAGGAAACAACACATGATACACAAGAAAAGAATGACAAGGCCAATGGTGGGAGCAGGAGTGGCTCTGTGGTTAAGAGCACCCACATCAAATGGCTTACAACCACCGGGAACTACAGTGGGTGTGTGTGTGTGTGTGTGTGTGTGTGTGTATGTGTTCCAGTGCCTCTGACTTCTATGAGCAATGGCACTCATGTGCACAGACACAAAACAAAAAGGAAAGAAAATAAATATTTTAAAAACCCAAGGATGAGCTTCCCATCAGAAGAAAGGGAAGGAAGAAGTGTGGAATGGTCTATCTTTAAAGTGGTAAAAGGAAAATTCCATATCCAATTCAAATGTTCCTCAAAAAAAAAAAAAAAAAAAAAAAGACATGCTTTTCTGTGATATTTTATATGTTGTTTCTTGAGTTTCTTGAGTTAGGGTCTCACTATGTAGCCCTGCCTGTCCAGGGAAGTACAGGAATCTCCTGCCTCTGAGTGGTGGGGTTACTGGTACACACCGCAATGCCTAAAAATGCAGTTTTAAATAAACAAAAGCTGGAGAGACTGTCTCTAAAATAAAGTCTGTAAGTTGAAATGGAATGATTGCAAATAGGAACTTGGTGCTCCAGGAAGGAAGCAAGAACTTTTGGAAGAGTCAGTGTGTCAGGAAGTGGCAAGGACAGATAAGACACTGTGATCCTAGCACTCACGATGACCACTGAGGCAGGGAGACAGCAAGTTCTAACCACCCAGCTACACAGAGCACGCAAACTCAGACTTTTAGGAGAGAAAATGAATCATTCACCAAAAAAAGAAGAAGAAAAAAGCCTAGTTGGATTTCATTATCAAAATTTTAAAGTTTGAGATAGCCAACCTAGAGAGGAAATAAAATCATCTCACTTCACAGATGACATGCCACTGGAACAAGATAGAAAGCCTAGAAATAAATACGCATTTACTACTGTTTATTAGCATTGCTAATGAAGTAGCAAAGGAGTTTTGGAAAGTGTGCCAAGTCCATTTAATAAAGAAAGGACGGTTTAGAAGATCTGAAAAAAAATTAATGCCATATCCAAAAAATAATTAAAAATAAAATATCTCAACACATGGGCTAAACTTATAAATTTACCAGAAAACACAGAGCGAGGCCTCATACTAGAAGTACAATAATAAGAAAATGAGTAAGCCAGGCCAAACTGATGTTACAAACTTCCGTGCCAAGGACATAATACAGTGGAAAGAAAATACAGACCAGGAAAGAGTATTTCACATCCAAGTCTAGTAAGAGATTAATGCCCAAAATACATGGAAAGCCCTTTAATGCAGTACTTATTTAAAAAAATAAAAAGATAAAACAAAAAACTAACACTTAAAAAAAAAAAGTCTGAGCCAGGCATGGTGGCGCACGCCTTTATTCCCAGCACTTGGGAGGCAGAGGCAGGCGGATTTCTGAGTTTGAGACCAGCCTGGTCTACAAAGTGAGTTCCAGGACAGCCAGGGCTCCACAGAGAAACCCTGTCTCGAAAAAAAAAAAAAAAAAAAAAAAAAAGTCTGAAGAGAAGAGAAGTGGCCAGAGAGACGGCTTTCCAGTTAAGGATGCACACTGCAATGGCCGAGTGGGGTGGCGCACACCTTTAGTCCTAGTACTTGGGAGGCAGAAGCAGGTAAATCTCTGAGTTCAAGGCTAACCTGGTCTACAGAACAAGTTCTAGGATAGGCAGGGCTACAAAGAAAAACCTTGTCTTGAAAAACCAAAAATCAGAGAACTCAAATTCAGCTCCTAGCACCCATGTGGGGTGGCTCACCCCTGCCTGTAACTCCAGCCCTGGGTGAGGGTGGAGGATAGGGGGGTATCAATTAAAGAAGGGGGAGACATAGCTTTCCGCCACCCACTGAAGAACCCCTGAACTGACAAAGGTTTGGGCTCCTACAGAACATGTTCTACCCTTGCTTTTCCACTCACTCTCCTGCCTTTAGGCAAGGGTCTTCTCAAGGTACCAACCTCAGCCTCTCTTTTCAGGCTCACTTTTCCCGTTAGTCCCAGGCTCCTGTGGGCAGGACTGTGGAGCCAGGAAGCCACCTGACTCCTTGAAACAGGACATACTAATAGAACCGAGTAGCCAAAAAGTTGCCCAAAGTCCTAGAATGTCACAGACCCAGCAGAGCAAACCCAGGTAACAGAATGTTCTCTAGGCATCCTTAACACCCCAGCGGTACCAGCAGACAGCCAGGTGGCTTACCTCTCATTAGACCGTATCATGTAGTCATTAAATTCATGGTCTCCTTTGATCACCATCAAGGGAACTACCAGGTTGACATCAGACTCAGTGTTCCGAAGCTGGTTGAGTTTAATATTCACGGAGAAGAGGTACTCCCGAACATCATCTATGCCCACCTTCAGCCCTTTGCACACCACATACCTGCAGGAGATACCCTGTCACGCCAAGGAGCAAGAGCCTTCTCCCCGCCCACTCCTTCACCCTGCCGCTGGAGTCACTGAGCTAAACAGTCTTTCTAGTCAACATTAAGCCTAAGTTCAAAGGGCAACACAAACTGTGCCTTAAAAAATGTTACCTCAAGTCCCTCCTTTTCATACAAATTGGTGGCATATGCCTTAAATCGTCCTTGGGAGGCACAGGCAATCGGATTATCTTATTTATGCTCAAGACCAGCCTGATCTATGTAGTAGGTTCCAGGGCAGCCAGGGCTATACTGTAAAACCCTACCTCAAAATAAAATATATAAAATCTTTCCTTTATATGTGAGACTGTATGTCCATCTAAGAGGTGTTGCCGACTGACTGTCCTGTACCAACAGACATGACTTGGAGAGGCCGGTAACAGATGTAATGGATCAAAGTCTCCACCTGAGTCTGCATTTTAACAGGCTACCTGACAATTCGGATCGGCCTTATTTTCTCTTAGCGTCATCTGTGGGCACCGGATGCTTGCATACCTCTGTATGACAACCCTTTTGCCTATTGCCAACCTATACCATCTCTTAATAGTCATATTCTTCATGGGCCAACATGAGAACCCCAGATGCAAGTATGGTAAACAGAGCTGTGGAGGTGGCACCGTTCAGACCAAGGACCCTGTCTCCTATCAGAGAATCACATCTCCAAAGTCAAGGTTCTTAACAGTTTGAGAGTTCATGCCAGACAACAGCACAGGGTTTGCAGCTGACGCTGACTAACCAGATGGTGACAGAGAGGAAGTCTTACCGCTCTGAGTTGGCAGGCCTGCTGGTGATAGGCTTGAAGAGACACACCCGTTCAAAGCAGCAGTACAGGAGGTAAATGAGGCCCACACTGAATGGTGTGAAAAGGTCAAAGGTTTTGCAAACGAAGTGGCCCCCTGGATTGGAGACAAAATGCCCAGGGCAATCAGTGGCTACTGCAGGATGTGGGGGAGGTCACCTCAGACAGTCAAGACAACAAGCCCAAGGTAACTTATATGACAGCCAGCTGTAGACAGTGCTTTTGGGGAGGGGGGGGTCCTGCCTTTCCCTCTCTGTATTCCTCCTCTGGTCACCAGCCACCTGATTGATACAAGGTTTCTTTCTCCTCTGTTTTTCTTTCTTTCTTTCTTTCTTTTTTTTTTTTTTTTTTTTGGTTTTTCAAGACAGGGTTTCTCTGTGTAGCCCTGGCTGTCCTGGAACTCACTCTGTAGACCAGGCTGGCCTCGAACTCAGAAATCCGCCTGCCTCTGCCTCCCGAGTGCTGGGATTCAAGGCGTGCCCACCAGGCCCGGCTTTTTTCCATCTCTTAACCAACCCCTGTACATGCTCTTATCAGCTACAAGCAGGGCCTCAGTGGGTCAACTGTGGAAACATCACCTGTTCGGACAACAGACAGTGCCATGAGGAACTGGCACAGCAGGAGCTGCTTGCTGAGGATCTCCTGCAGGTTCTCCTGCCCCTCCACAGAGAAGCCCTGAAACAGAACACAAGCCCAGAGACAGACAATAAGGGCCGAGCAGCACAGCCCACCTCAGCTTCACCAGGGCCGCCATCCCACCGATCAGAGTAACATGGTAGCCGCTGCTCAACTCAGGCCACACATCTGCTCTGTCACTCCCAAACCACACAACCAAGTCTGCTTTTCCAAAGAATTGTCCAGAAAATGTTGAATTCCACATGGGAACCCAGGGACAAGTGAGGCAGAAGAGAGGTGAGGCCTTGGCTTTATCACTGGTCACCCAACAGATAGAAAAGTCAATGTCCTGCTGTCCTCTCAAGGTCCCAGGCCTGACAAAGATTGGACCAAGGGTTTCCTTACAATAACCACTACTCTGCCTTGGCTGTGGAGCCCTTCCTTCCAGCTGGCACACTCTCAGAATGCATGCTGCGATTCCCAGAGCATCTCCCTTCAGCCAAGAGCTGCCAGCCATGAACCACGCTGACAGCCAAGGAAAGGAGGCAGGCAATGGAAGAAGGGACTGGTCTGAATGGTACAGCTTCAGTTTACAAAATGACAAGTTCTGGAAATACTTAGACAACAGACTGAGTAGACAAACTACTAAGCTTAGGACAAACCATGTTGTACATTATACTTGTACAGCAGAGAGCAAGAATGCTAGCTTTTGTTAAGCTGCCCCCATAGCAGATCTCACCGATGCAGTCCTATAAAAGTAATGTTAACCATTGTCTCCCACACTTAAAGATGTTTCTCAAAATCCACATTTGTTTTAGAGCTAATTAGGTATTCAAAGGCAGAGCCAGGCGTGGTGGCACATGCTGGTAGTCCCAGCACCTGGGCAGTAGAGGCTGGAGGGTCAGGAGTCAAGGCCAACTTCAGCTTACAGAAAGTCTGATGCCAACCTGAGCTATTTTGAGACTCTAACTAAAAAAAGAAATTTTAAAGATAAGAGAAAGGAAAAGATAGAGATGGGAGGGGGAGAGTGGGAATATGTTCAATGTACAATATATATAAACTTGTATGAAAATATCCTGTGCAACATATTACCATATACAACATTTAAAATAAGTAACAGAAATAAATCAAAAGGCCAGGCCAGCCCTCCTGCTACCAAAGCAGAAAATCCTTGAGCTTGCAGCCCTGCTGTCTGCTGCAGTAAAGGCAGAAAAGGCAACTGGCAGACCCCACACAACTGCTCAAGAGGCGCAGTCCCTTCCTCTTAGCCTGCCCCAACCCTGTCCACCTGCTGCCCCACTGTGTACAGGCTACAGGGAGCCAGGGCATCCTTGGGTTCCTCTAAGGCTCTGCTTTCTTCATACACAAAGAACTCCAAAGGCTCTTCTCAACCCTAGCTCTGCCATCCTGTAGCAAATGGCATTCTGTCTGTCCTTTCTCCCAAAGTGGCTGGCATGAGAAGGCTCCCCTGGGCTATGAGATACTGGATAAGAAAGCCTCTGCTAAACAGTGCGGTGACAGGTTCCCTCTGCATCCCAAGGAGCTGCTCAGGTAGACCCTTGAAAATTCACCTTAGCTAGTTAAGGGCCTCCATGGACTCTGTGCTGCTGCTGCTGCTGCTGCTGCTCAAGTATTCATCAGTGCACACGAGGCTCAGGGGCCACCTGGAGACAGCCTCCAACAGCAACAACCCGGCTGACAAGTGCCAGCCATGCACTTCCCACTCAGTTCTGCCTAGCTGACCCCAGCTGGGGCCCACACTCCACCAGTCGTCCCTCAGCAACTAGAGGCCTTTCCGTCAGCACAGTGAGCTCAAGCAAATGTTTTTACAAAGGAGAATCTTTATAAAAATTGTAGGAAAATGTTTAAAATAAATAAAAATGTGCAGGCTGGAGAGATGGTTCAGTGGCTAAGAGCACCAACTGCTCTTCTGAAGGTCCTGAGTTCAAATCCTAGCAACCACATGGTGGGTCACAACCATCTGTAATGAGATCTGATGCCCTCTTCTGGTGTGTCTGAAGACAGCTACAGTGTAGTTAGATATAATAATAGATAAATCTTTTAAAATAAATAAATAAATAAATAAAAATGTCCATCCCTGCGATATGAACATTGACTTACCATTTACTGGGTCAGCTTAAGAGCAAAACTAAAATACTTTTCAAAGGCGGCTGGGGTGGGGATGGGGTCCTCAGCAGAGCACTTACTAAGGATGCCCAAGGCCAAGGGTTCAATTCCCAGCACAACAAACAAAACAAACCTCTAAATACACAACACATCCATAAAGCGTCTTTCCAGAGGCAGTCCACCTACCCCATCTGCCATCACAAAGTGGACGCCCTTGCGATCTGTGTTGTCTAGGACAAAATTCCGAAATGCATTGATGTTCTCTGGGCGGGTGATATCTCCATCTCCATCGACCCCACCCTCACCTGATGGGACACAAAAAACTGTTAGTTTATCTGCTTTTAGCAGCCAGGCCAGGAGCTCTTAGAAGCGGACCCACCTTGCCTATGCTGATAAACCAGCAGGAGCCGACCCCTGCTCTCAGAAGCCACAGTTCAAAGGGAACTGAACAACCTAAAGTTATCAACTGAAGCAGAGGACCTTGCTTTTCGAAGCACTTATTAGCCAGGCATGGGGGTTCAGGCCTACAGGTATTCATGAGGCTGAAGCAGAAACGCTGCTGGACGTGGTGGCTCATGCCTTTAATCCCGGCACTTGGGAGGCAGAGGCAGG